>NW_025407933.1:0-567602 GCF_008403515.1 Naegleria fowleri
TCCAAACCCAAACCCAAACCCAAACCCAAACCCAAAACCCAAACCCAAACCCAAACCCAAACCCAAACCCAAACCCAAACCCAAACCCAAACCCAAACCCAAACCCAAACCCAAACCCAAACCCAAACCCAAACCCAAACCCAAACCCAAACCCAAACCCAAACCCAAACCCAAACCCAAACCCAAACCCAAACCCAAACCCAAACCCAAACCCAAACCCAAACCCAAACCCAAACCCAAACCCAAACCCAAACCCAAACCCAAACCCAAACCCAAACCCAAACCCAAACCCAAACCCAAACCCAAACCCAAACCCAAACCCAAACCCAAACCCAAACCCAAACCCAAACCCAAACCCAAACCCAAACCCAAACCCAAACCCAAACCCAAACCCAAACCCAAAACCCAAACCCAAACCCAAACCCAAACCCAAACCCAAACCCAAACCCAAACCCAAACCCAAACCCAAACCCAAACCCAAACCCAAACCCAAACCCAAACCCAAACCCAAACCCAAACCCAAACCCAAACCCAAACCCAAACCCAAACCCAAACCCAAACCCAAACCCAAACCCAAACCCAAACCCAAACCCAAACCCAAACCCAAACCCAAACCCAAACCCAAACCCAAACCCAAACCCAAACCCAAACCCAAACCCAAACCCAAACCCAAACCCAAACCCAAACCCAAACCCAAACCCAAACCCAAACCCAAACCCAAACCCAAACCCAAACCCAAACCCAAACCCAAACCCAAACCCAAACCCAAACCCAAACCCAAACCCAAACCCAAACCCAAACCCAAACCCAAACCCAAACCCAAACCCAAACCCAAACCCAAACCCAAACCCAAACCCAAACCCAAACCCAAACCCAAACCCAAACCCAAACCCAAACCCAAACCCAAACCCAAACCCAAACCCAAACCCAAACCCAAACCCAAACCCAAACCCAAACCCAAACCCAAACCCAAACCCAAACCCAAACCCAAACCCAAACCCAAACCCAAACCCAAACCCAAACCCAAACCCAAACCCAAACCCAAACCCAAACCCAAACCCAAACCCAAACCCAAACCCAAACCCAAACCCAAACCCAAACCCAAACCCAAACCCAAACCCAAACCCAAACCCAAACCCAAACCCAAACCCAAACCCAAACCCAAACCCAAACCCAAACCCAAACCCAAACCCAAACCCAAACCCAAACCCAAACCCAAACCCAAACCCAAACCCAAACCCAAACCCAAACCCACAAACCCAAACCCACAAACCCAAACCCTAGTGGATTGACAACTGATGCATTGATGTGTCAAGCATTTTGCTACTTAAATGGGATGAAGGCTTATGAACTTTTTGGCTCGGTTGAACAAATAGTACTATTTGTATTCATCTGTAGATTGATTTATATTTCAAAGCTAATTGATGAAGCCAAACAAATGCCAACTGTATTTGAAGACTTTGTTCAGAGAGATAAGGATGGAAATATTATTAATGGTGGAATACTTCCATATCTTGCGTATATGCAATCAAATGGCAAAACCGACGCCAGTCAAAAAGCTCTAGAGTACACATTGGAATATGTTTATTCTTCTCCGGATGTCTTGAGGGGATTTATTGACAGCCTAGTGACCAAGATAATTGATTCACTTAATGACAATTCTGCTCTATTTGGAATAGTTAAGAAAATTGAACATTTTGTTGTGGTTATTGATGAAGCAAATGTTTATGCAAGGTTTGTATTGATTAATTTTACAAACATGATTCATAATATTATTTCATTAGAAAAAATACTGACTCTGATGCTGGTAACTCTAACATAGGTGGTTGTGAAAAGCTTTCCGAGTTAATAAGTTCGAGTGGTGAGAAGAGAGGACTTTTAACCAAGTTTGCACAGTTAATTGGTACCATAAGGAAATTTCATGTATCTATATTTTCTGGAACTAATTTTTCTGTCGATGTAGGAGGTATTATACAATCAGCTCTTGGTAAAACTGAAGCAAAGATTGATCTAGTTAAAATATGACTTTGATTTCGTGAGATGATATCTTTTCATTTTTAGACAAACATATCGAAATATCAAAGAAAGAGAAGAAAGAGATTTTGATTTATTTACATGAAAAAGGTTACAAGTACTTCAGAAGAAGGCTAATCACATTTGCATTAGAAAAACTCTCTTTAAAGAACTACTTTTTAGAACAATATTCTTCAGAGAACATCTTGACAAACATGACAGATGCAATTAAATGGTCCATAGATGTTTTTGTGTTGGGTGCAAAAAAGAAGATAGAGAGCCATCTTGACACCTATTATGAAAAATTGACTCCTCAACTAAAAACACAGCACAAAGTTCGACAATAAAAATCGGATTCGAGTGGCTGAGAAAGGATTGATTTGAAAAGAGGAATTAATTTACTTCGTTCATTTAAAGCCGTTTTCAATCTTGACTGTTCTTGGTTATAAAGTAAATCTTGTAATACTGAGTGACCTTAGGGTTTAATCTGATTCATTTAAACGGTTTTCCTTGAATCTGAAGGTATTCAGTTTTAGTTTCCAACCAATCAACGTTTTTTTGTTCTTCTTGATCCTCTTCGTCCACTGTTTGATTTGCTTAGTGGTCACCTCCATTCTTATAATACCCAAATTCGTGTGGTGTCTATTCAAAGATTTCCATTCACAATCTTTCTTTCTTGATAGCTCAAAAAAAGAAACGATACAAAAACTACTACTAGACTAATTCTGTTGGTTACCATGTCCATAATTAATAAAGTTAGCCAACTAGTTAATTTGAATGAAACCAGCTGTCATGTCGATGATCCTCTAATTGCAACATTGCAGGAATTTTGATCACCTCTCTGCATTAATTTGTGTTCATGTATTCTAGTTCTGTCGGATCCCTTTGAAAATCATCCCAAAGAAATCGTTTCTTTCCAACGACAATCCTGGATCACTGATACACCTACTGTAAAGAGTAAACTTCTTTCGGATTGAAGACGACATGTCAGTACTGATAGCGAAGAAAAGGTTGTACAAAGGTGGAATTGAACGTTGGTGTTTGTTTGTTGTTGATTCATGAACTGAAGGAATGATCTACCTCGACCCTTCTCATGGAGGATCAATTTCTTAGACAAAAGTTAGTTGTTGTAATTGGAATAATTGTACTGTATGGCAGGTTGTTGTGAATCGTCTTGTTGTTGATTCGTTCGATCCATCGTATTGCTGTTATAGTTCACTACGGACTCAGGCAAATAGGTCTGGTAAGTTGATGGTGGTGGAATGACTTGAACAAGATTGTTTGGATCATTCATGTTCTGCATTCCATAATAAACTTCATTATTTTGGATCACTGTCACCGAGCCCAAAGGAACATGGCCATAATTTTCCACCGTTGCATGTGGAAGTGAAGTTGTTGTGGTTGTGGTTCGAATATTATTTGGTGGCCGAGGAGATTCTAAGGATTGTGTTGGAACTGTCGGTTTCTTAATATCTGGAGGAATAGTCGAAGAATCTACAGGATGACGTGTAGTATCACTATTGCCAACACTTCTTACTACATTGGGCAATTCCACATGAACATGATCATAAATATCCTCATCAGAAGAATCTTCATCTTCGGAGGAGGAGACACTTGCTGGTGTAGAATGAGATTTTGTTGTTGATTTGGGAACAGGAGCTCCAGTGGATGTGCCAGTGTTTGTGGTCTTGATGACATTTCTCTGATCCACCTCTCTCATCATGGCTTGTTCTCTCTGTAGTGGATCATCGGTGGTGTGATGCGAGGAGGATACTGCCGATAAATTTGTAGAATTGGTTGCCACAGAGGTTGCAGCTTGATTGGTTCTCATCCATGAAGCAAAAACACTTCTTCTCACTTTACAGTGCTGAATCATGTATTCCATGACAAGTGCACTAAAGGCAATCACACACAAACATGAAAAAACACCTCCCAATACAAAAGCAGAAATTCCATAAGCATTCACTGCATCAATGCCGGCTGGATAATACACGACCGACATGTTAGGACAACCTAAAAAGCTCATAAGGATACCAAAATTTTCAGTTGTGATCGCACGAGAAGGCATTGGCGGATCGTATCTCACACCGTTAATGGTTATATTTGAATAGGATGAATAATCATAGCTATAGGAGGTTGAAGACGTGACGCAATAAAAGGGATCGTTCTTGAACTGGTTTTGGCTGCTCGATGGTTTAAATCGACAACATGCATAGTAGGATCGATAGCTTGCCAAAGATAAGTCTTGATCATGCTTGTTCAGTAGTGGGTCTGAATGTAGAGCCCTATCAATATCATTCATGGACTGACCCATAAAAGCTAATAACACAACGGACAAAACAATGGCACATAAGAAATAACCAATGCCAAACAAGAATGTTGACAATTTTCTTTTAAGCGTTGCATTCTGAACGAATGGAATACAGGTCCAAAATATAGTGTGCAATGCAATAGTCCATGTGAAGGGGTACCATAGAGGTTTGTTGAACCATCGAGAATTATCATTCGAAGATGTTATCTCATCAAGAGAATAATCTAAATTAAAGATCCAAATTAATAAATAGCACATTAAAAAGTAAATCAAAACAATGAGCGAAATTCCAACCATCACACCAATGGAAATATAAATGGGTGAATAATAGAGCACGTTAAATGCTGGTTCTTCCACATATGCAAGCATGTTACTATCGTACTTATAGGAAGATAAAATTGTGGATGTGTTGTAGAGTGGTACAATCATGACCGACGTGTTGAGAGGATTGTCTATGAGACTCGAAGCGATTGGGAATGAAGTGGAATATCGAATGGCAGTGTACAGTGTATTGGCGATGACGTATGAAATGATGGTCCTTTTCATTTCATATATAGCTGTGTTTCCATTCGAATCAATCACCATAACCATTAGACGATAACTATCTGCAAAAATGGAATAGCTGTTTGGAATTGTTAAATCAACAAGCATGTTTTTTCCATTATTGTCAGTTGTTAAATTTCCAGTCACGTTCAAGTTCAAAGGATTTGCAAAATCAAATCCTGAAGCATAATCAGCCTGTGCAGTAGTGGTGGTTGCACGATACCAATACCAGTAGGTGGCTCTTGTAGAACTGCTCGACTGAGAGCATAATGTATTATTAACAAATGGTGAAATTTCGTCAGTGGGTCGAATCCAAACAAAGGCCAGTGTTGATTTCTTAAAATCCAATCGGTCTGAAGAAATCAATGAAAAACTTCCAAGGGCATCATTCACACCAAAAGTTCCAACATTTGTAAATAAATATCTTACAACAAAGTTACTTGTTAAATTATTATATGTGCTCATTGGTCGTGATTTAAAGTCATAACTTGAACTAGTTGGTACAGATCCCATTTTCACATAAATTTCAACTGCTCTAGAATTGAGAGCTAGAGTCGAGGCATCAAATTTGAGTAAGAGTTGAGCTGGCCTGTTGCGGTCGCACGAATAACTGCCACATGAAAATGAAAACGAGCTCACGACTTCAACAGGATTGACATATAACCGTTGAAAACTTAGAGAGCTAGTTCCAGAGATAACCGTGTTGAAGTCTGAAGATTTTGCATTCCAAGCAAAGAGGGTATTGGACTTTGTGACACTTGGATCAATAAACAATCCAAACTTCCAAACTCCAGTAGCTGCAGGTACGGAGATGGAAATGGTTGCATAGGTGGCTGATCGACTTTGTGAACAATCGAAAGTAGAATTGTAGATCTGAGTATTTCCAATCGTTGTCACTGAAAATCGAGCATTATTTGGAACATTAATGCTTGAACCAGTGGTTGTCAGCAATGGTATTGGTCCTTGAGTTGCCAATAAAGTCAATTTTGAAGGCGTTTTGATGAGATTATATACAAATACGTCGACGATCAATGTTGCATTACCTGTCAAAGGAAGCATTGTCACATTAATGTAGGTCCAATAGATACCATAGTCGTTTTTGTATTGGTAGGGTAATGATGTTATTGATGAAGAACCAGCATCCGAATAGAGTATAAAAGGAACAGCGTATTCTGCTGGAAGAGAAATGGTTAAATTGGCAATACATGTCTTACAGCTCGAATAAAAGTAAATGATCGTGCCTGGCATTAAAAAGGTTTTAACAGGAAGAGACGTCTTCTTAAGGCTCGATTGTAATAAAGGACCAGTTGGTGTCACACTATTGTATGGCTGAATAAATGCATCAACTTTGCCTGGAAATTGTGTAAAGTTAAGATATACAGCTTGTGGTACATTGTCTCTTGTACCAATGGAATTAACAAAGGTACCATATGCCTCATTTTGTAAATTTGGAGAAGTAGCATTTATAAATTGAGGAAATGAAGAGGTTTCATCGTTGATATAGAGAAAGTCTGTTGTCATAAAATATTATTAACACAGGTTTGGAGAAATAAAACAATAAGAAGTTTAACAAGTGTGTTTTTTGGTAGTTATGACTTACTCTTTTTGAAAATATTAATACTAAAGGATTGTTGTGTCACGAAATCTGACTCAACTCGTATGTAAATATCAGTTGGTGAGTTTATGCAATCAATCATATCCGATTGTAACACAATGAAAGCTGTGTTCGAGACGTCAGTAATAAAATCTATGATTGAGGGGTTTTTTTTGCAAAATCATTAAAACTGTCATGTCAATCCATGTTCATCCAACAACCTACCTGAGCTTGACACTGGAATGGAATATTGTTTTGAGGTTTTTGTGGAAAAGATGTGAATGAGACCATTAAATGATTGTGACAAAATATTGAGTTGAATCCAACATTTTGAATCCATGGCTCCAATTTGTGGAACATATTTGAAATAAGCCAAGTCGGATACAGTGGCCAATAAAGAATATCCACTGTTATATTGATTGAAAAAGCTTTCCATCTTTGACGTCTTGTATACATTAAGAGTTGTAGAAATGGTATTATCAGAGGCATAGGCCTCATAAACTTGTGATGAACTTTGAACTCCATCCACAGAAAAATATAAAGAAAATTTTGTGTTCGAAGAGGGTTCATAGGCAGTTTGTACTGTGTAGAATATTTGTAACTGTTCATTGTAGGATAAATTCACGCCAATTAGTTGATAGATGACTTGAGTGGAAGTGTTGGAATTCAACACTTGTGGGAACACAGTGTTTGATAGACCTGTCATTAAATTGATCTTTTTGATGGAAGTCAAATCAAAAATTAATCGGTTATCGAGCGAGGATGGTGATGAAATCTTAAATGTGACATTTCCTGCAACGTCAATGGCATTATTATTGACTGTCACATAAGAACTAAAAGAATTGGACATGTTGGTCAATGCAGTACTCGTGAAAGGTTCTGTCTGTACTTGAGCAAATGACGAAGGTGATAATAAATCTAACCGAGTTGGTACATTTCCAATTTTCAAATCAATAATGACATCATCGATGGCCATCTCATAGAAAGACATGTAGATATTTTGCATTCTCTGATCCACACCAGCATTGAAAGGATTCAAATCAATGGTTAAGGTATTTCCAGTTCCATTCAAGAGTACATAACTCACAATAGGCACTTCTTGTTTTTTCAGAGATTGATAATAGGACAGAGAGCATTGACATGAAGTTTGCAAATTCATCACCAATTGTCCATTCACTTTCACTGTATTGTTTAAACTAGTCATCCCAATGGGACATGATGCAAAGTAATCTTCACCAATTGCAAATGAATAAGGACTCGAAGAGAGCAACATTTTACCTTGTTGCATATTTGGTGCATCAAAAGTGGCTACCAAAGGAGTGGAATACATATTCTGAGAACCACAGGATGTGAATTGAGGATTATTTGCGAGAATATTTGTGATGGACGCTGTGTGAGATCCAGTGATGGATCCATGAACAAACAATCCCACCAATGGTGATGAAAATGTCAAGAAAGACCATAATGGAAACACCACTTCCACAACGTGGTGGTCATCACGATAACAGGTCCAATTGTTCCACAATAGCAACAACAAACATGAGAGCAGTAAAAAATAATAATAAATATACCCTGATTTGGGCAATCGAGAAGATGAGCTATACTTCGGAGAAGGCAGATCAAAAGGATGGAGTGAGTGAGTAGTAATCAACTTGGAATTGAACCGCATGCCTTATGATTGGTGTGATGGTTCACAACTGCCAAAGTGGAATTTTAAAGCGGATGCGCTTGTTATGATGACGGTGTCAGTATAGTGAACCAGTTCGATGCAATTTTTATGTGAGGTCCTTTCATGAACTTGAAAGGCAGTAGAACCTGAAATAGTCTGAACATGTGACGACTTTCTGGGTTTCGAAACGAACATGAACTGGAATCAGTGAGAATTATCTTGGCCAGGTCGTACCTTGGTTTTTACACTCAGTTTCAACTCTTTTGCATCGCTGGAGTATCTACTCTTTGTATCAGAAGATAATAAATTTATTGTCCCTTTTCTTGCATTGAAGGAATCACTCCAGCAATGGTCAAAAAACAACTAACAGAAATCATGACATTTTTGGTTTAGATCAAGGAACCTGAACGCATCAATTTAAAATCCATAATCCTTAATCGTGCTAAGAACGCTCTTGGCCTCACTGGCATAATCGATATTGTAAATTCGTGAGGCAGTATATTTCAATTTCAGATCATTATTTTGAGCCCTGTCAGCTGTGACACGAATGTAGAATACATATCTTGTCCAGTTTGCCCTCGATAGAACCATAGGCATATGTTGTGGATCCGAGTTGGCTTTTTCACACATCTCATCAGCAGAAACTTTGTCAAAGATTTCCAAAATGGCATTATTAAAACCTAGGCACCATTGTTTTCCTGTCCAGTCAGTAATCGCAAATGTTGCCTTATATTGACGAATACATGATGGAACTGGTCCACAAGTATTGCAGTTATAGTGGTCTCCGTCAGGTTGGACTTTTCTGTGACACTTTTCATTTGGGCAAGCCTCATACCACAAGTCAGGTTTGATATAGGACACATATCCTCTCAAATAAAATGTTAGTGCATCACTCATTACATCTTCGACATTGGTGTTTTTGATGTCTTGAATAACATTCTTTCTTTTGAATGTTTTGGTTGAATTTGCAGCAGTTTGACGTTGAGTTAATTTGATGGCAACTTCGTCTCCAAAACCACTTGAATGATCACCACACCATTCAGCCAGAGCTTGATATTCAGGAATACTCGATTGAGTAATAACTCTAGTATTGTTCACAGTGTTGAGAGAAATACCATTGTAGTTTGACTTTCTAACATTCTTGAAGATCACAACATCACCTTCCTTAAATTGAATCGAATCACACAAATCACCCCATATGGTCAAGTCAACTTGGAAGAATGAGTTGGGATCATTTGATGAGTTATCAATGAGTGTGACATTACAACGCTTAGTCTTTCTGTTGTTCTTGGTTGTAAAATCTTTCACATCGGAAACTTGTTTGACTACACCAATAATGTCCAAGATGGTATTCTCTTCTACACTTCCAACATCACAAAAACGAGTAAAGTTAAAGTTTCCTTCTGGAATGGCTGTTTCTTTGGCAGCTTGAATAACAGTTCCACGGTCAAAAGTAATTTCATAATTATGTTGAATGGTGGTATATTTTTTGTTGGCGTCTTTAACCTTTCCTCCAGAGAAGAAATAAACACCTCCTTCTTTCAATACATTGACATACTTTTTAGCAGCATCGTTGAAAAATGTGGCACGAATTTGACCACCCCATTCATCCAAAAGTTCAATCGAGAAGAGACAACCCTTGGTGGTTCCCTTATCCCAATGTCTCAATTCAGATTTTTGAGTGATACGAGCCTTAATCACCCAATTTTGGTCATATGGATTGACACTCGTGATGGGAGAAACTTGATCGTCGGTCATTCGGTCTCCCTCTTGTAAAACACTGCTCATACCACCATCATCATAGAAACTATCAGCAGCTTCAACGCCAGCACTCTTTTTAACTTGTTTTCTGTGTTCGGAAACATTGGTTGTGGATGATGATGATGAGCGAGTAGAGGCTGAGGTACCACTACTGCTGTTATTCGAAGAACTCGTGGCACCGCCAGCTTCAGATGAGTTTGAATCAGCAGTGTAGCTTTTAGGAGATCCAATCATGGCATCCAAATTCTCTTCAATTGAATATTTAACAATAAGAAGAATATCTTTGGTGTGTTTCAAACTTTCAAGAATTTTGATGACGCTGAACTTGTCGGGTTTTTGGGTAGGCTTGATGAGGATGGCTGGACAACTATGAACACCATCGCTGATCGTTACAATTAACTTTTTCTCACCACCTTTTTGTGATTGTTGTTGTTGCCGAATGTCAATGATTTGAACACAGGGTGAGAGTCTATCCATGGATTTATTGCCTTGCATGAGAGAGGCAATGCATCGGTCTAGTTTTGTCATGTTGTTGTTGGAAGGAAAGGTTGAGTTTGGAGAGGGTTGAAATTAAATAAATTCTAGGGTTGATGATGATCGGATACTAGCAGCAGTTCAACTCGAAAACGATTTGACCACCTTTAACTTGAATGAGTGGAGAGAACCAACAAATCAAAAAGAGGCTTTTTTTCTTTTTTATAAAAAATTTTTAACCGATTTTTTGATTTAAAAAATTTCTAACGGAAGGTGGAAGAGTTTTTGGCGCCAAGTCATTCAATCGAATCATTCAACAACTCTTGGATCGAGATGGACGTTCGAGCAGGTCTTTGATGTTTTGGGTGGTTACTTTGAGAAGTTGTTTCGGTTTGATTTTGGTTGGGGGATGGTAAATTTGATACTTGTTGTCGAATTGGTTCTCGATTGATAACCATTTGGGTGTTCTCTTGTCCTTTTACCGAAGATTCTTCGTTTTGAAAATTCCTTTCCATCATCCGTGACATTTCATCACTTTCCCTTGTTTTACTTCCACTCATATTTGTTTCCTCTACATGCATTGAAGACGCTTGTTTCAATAACAAATTCGACTGTGCATGCATTTGTGTCATTCCACAAACAAATCCAAAAAACAAAACCAACTTGGATTTCACCTGAAATTCTTCCTCTGTCATTGTTGTTCGAGATGTTGTTGTAGGCGTGGTTGCAACTGGTTCTTCTGATTTTACATTGTTTGTCGTTGAATGAATTATTTCATCATCATGAGGTGCATGCTGCAATGATGACCGTTTCGAAATTTCATGCATGCGTTCACTTCTTGTTGAAATCGAACTATATGGCAACCTCACATATGTTTGCTGTTTCACTAATAATTTCATCTTGTTGGGTTTTGTTATGCATGCTTGATGATGATGCTCTGAAGCTACCGCTGACGAAGATGATGATGACACGTTCGAAGAGTACATGCATGCGTGTGTCTCCAATTTATTGTTTCTTTCATTGGCAATCCTTCCATGCAACATGTTGGGTTCAAATTGTGGAGGAGATTTGTTCTTTCTTCCTCGTTTTGTGTTGAAGAACTGTTGTGGTGATTGTTCGTTTTGTGTTGAAGTGGTGGTAGAGGACAAATTTGACCTTGGAGGATGCTCTTTCGAAATTGGAATATTTAGAAACGATGAGAAACTATAAGAGCCATCAAAGGGATTATTTGATGAAACTCGTGCATGCTTGTGAGTCAATGGAGGGAGAGAATGATATTCTCTTGTGGTGGGTGCCTGCATGTGAGAATCAACAGCACGATTTGCTGCATGCAAGCGATTTCTTTCTCCTTTGATCCTAGTAATCGATGAGGAGGAGGAGGAGGAAACACAGCATGCATGTTCATCTTCATAGAAGGGAGGATTCACAACTGAAGGATTCGCTGATTCTTCGCTCGAATGGTTGAAAATATTGCGAGGAAGCGATGGATCAAGAGCAAATTTTTTGGAGTTGGAAGGCATGGTTGTTTCAATTTGAACTTTTTGTGAGCACTTGAGTGATTTGTTTTGA
This sequence comes from Naegleria fowleri, assembly GCF_008403515.1. Classification (NCBI taxonomy): domain Eukaryota; phylum Heterolobosea; class Eutetramitea; order Acrasida; family Naegleriidae; genus Naegleria; species Naegleria fowleri. The sequence goes on from NW_025407933.1 coordinate 11,935, forward strand.
GTTGCAAAAAGTGTTGTCACAAGGTCGAGCAAAGAAGAAGGTTCTCAAGTCGCAAAAAAAAAATACAAAACAGCATAATACATAATTGTACATTTAATTAGTACTACTGCTAAATTTTAGACTTTTACGCCCACTGAATCTAGATTCAGTTTAGTCATAAAGTCCAAAAGTCGCTGCCCAAGTGGAATCGCTCTGTGGCGATAAGTTCCTTGGGAAACTTGTCAATCGCGTTTTTTCTCTCTAATGATTTCCTTAAGATCAATATTGTGAGGTTTGACATGATGCGAGGATGGAGTTTGGCACACATGTTTCGTCACGGGTGTTAGTAGACATCTTTTTCTGAAGCGCACATAAATACATATAGTACAAATTAACGGACTGGGTTTAGGAACCATAGCTTCCCTCGTATCTGTCAATCATTCCTTTCACTTTTTCACCTCAAAATCAACATTCCAAATAGAAATTTTCGAATCTTTCGATCCAGCAGCAAGAAGAATATTGTTTCTGTTACAAGAGTGCGAATTGACCTCGTTGCTGCCTTGATTGAAGTCGAAGGATGACCCACTTGAATGTTCAATACAGTCAAGAGATCGAATGCTTTCTTCGTGATATTTGTATACTGCAAGTTTCTTTTTCTTTCTCAAATCAAACACTCGAATGTTACCATCCCAACATCCTGCAAATGCCAAACGAGACATGAGCGAAGAACACTTCTTCTCATCCTTATTGTTTCCGTTAGCAATGCCATCCAATCCATAAGACTGCTGCTCGTTCATGCAACAAATATCATTAATTCCAGCAGAGGTCATTGAGAAGGAATGCTTAATTTTGCAGGTGCCATCAAGATTTGCTTCCTCTTTAATGTCAATGCCATGCCGAGGTCGCCGAGCAAGAACGCTCATGGAGTTTCCTGCCGTACCGATTAAAATTTCGTCGAGTACCGATTGATAATTCATACAGATGGTTGGTTCATGAGGAGTATTGACATCATATATACTTCTCACCTGAATGTATTCATTGTTGTCGCTTGTCATTGTTGATGAAGAAAAATTACTACTCAATTTTCTAACATCAAATTCCACAATAATCCCTGCTTCGTATGCACATAACAGGTATGAAGAATTCTCAATACACATCATGCTTGTGAGCATTCCAAATGGTTTGTCGTAAACTTGTGTGGGAGGCGCAATTGAGAATTTGCTACAATCGTCAGCACTCATTCGACAATCAATAAGTAAGGTATGGTCCTTTTCACTTGGCACAAAAAACGACATTGCATTATTATGATAGAGAAATGGTGTAAATTTACAAAACGAAAATATAGAATTGAAATTCCAGCTTTGTCCGTGATTATTATTTTGGGTGTCATCATTGTTTGAACAACTGCCTCCACCCGTAGTGGAGAGATGATTTAGATCCAAACGTTTGATACATCCTTCTCTGCCTTGTGAAAATAGAACATGTTGATCTTCTTTTGGTTGATAGAACCCCAGAATTGAATGTTGGTGATACTTTTGAAAAGAATGTTTCACTCTCCGAGTCTCCATACTAAAAATATTTAAATGTCCTTTCAAATCACCACTAAATAATAATAATCGTGATGTTTCCGATGGTGCATGTTTATAAAATTGAACAGCAGTTACTTCGGAAATGTGTCCTCGCAAAATAATGGGAAGAGGAGAAGAAGGAGTGTTTTTGGACATTTTTTTAAAATATTTCACATTTCTTTGTTCTTGTGTACATTCCAATTTCGCAAAGATTTCTTTTTCAAAAGTGAAATAATTTAATTCAAAAGTGCTTAATAAACTCCATTTGAGAAAGTTTCCTCTTAATTTTGTAAATTCTCTAATTACATTAACTCTGTGTGAAAATAAAAAATATTCAAAAAGAGAAAACTTTGTGTGAAAATCAAAAAATATTCTCTTTGATTTGAACTCCAATTAATTAGTGTCCATTCTCACCCAGTTATAAATTCGAGTGGTCATTGGCACATTAGCCACCTCAGTAATTGGATTGATAGGAATGGCATGAAGCGCTACTCGGACAATGATTTGACTCTTGCCATCAGTAGACTGCATGACATTGTAAATTCCTCGTCCAGTATTGGAGACGGCACTCACAACACCACCGCCCAAATAATTTCTGTAGTCATACATTTCATTGATCAAGCTTTGTTGCCCACTCTTTGAATCAATTCCAATTAAATTCCAAGTGTTTGAGGCTGAAACTGGCAAACTGTTTTGAGCACTACCAGGGGAGAATGCGAATAATTGACTCTTGTAACTATGAATGGAGGAATAGGCATATTGAGAAGGATCCACTTGAATGAAAGGAAGAGCTGCAACAGTATTTGAAATTTGATTCAATGTCACAGAGTAAATTCTTTGCAATAGTGTGAGTGGTTCATCTTCGTGACGAATCAAAATGGAGGCTGTTTGGGAGGAGTCATCATAGATAGCCCATAAGAAATCTACATAGGCACCTTGTGGTTGAGCACTCTTTGCAACAAGTTTTGGTTGCAACAATGACGACGAACTCGAATCAAGAGGAATATTGAAAAGAGCCAAGTACATGTCTCTTGGTCGAGTGGAGTCTGGAACAATGAAGGCAGTAGCGAGTAAGCTATTAGTCTTGTTCACATAATTCAAGCCAGAAATATACAAGGTATCAATAGTACTTGTCGCATTGAATGGAATATTTCTCACGTTAATCTTGAGAATAGAGTACGAATTGGTGGTATGTTCGTACACAAATACTGCATCTGCAGGTGAGTTCAAATTCTCAATGTCGCTCAATGATGTGTCAGTATTCATCAAGTAGAAAATTCTTCTCTTTTGATTATCAACAGCAGAGACAGAATTCACAATTCTGCCAGCCATCTTTGGTCCAGATAAAGACGCTTGGAACACTTGTTGGTCGGTGGCAACTAGATTTGGCAAAGACAAGACAGGAACGACCTGACCGCTCACAATATCAATACCCACCAAATTCAGACCAATAGGATTCGTTTTGGAGCTTGAAGCAACCAATGCAAAAAGCATTTCACTGGAAACTGCTGGTTTTGTTGTTGCCTTGTTCCCAGTTCCGAAAAAGAATCTTTGAGCAATTTCACTGAATTCGACCTTGACTTTCTCTTCATGTGTTGTTGCTGTTGTTGCTGCGGGAACAATATTGATCTTTTTGATGCTACTATTATCATTGCTCTCACTACCACCACTCACCATTACATCGATACATTGATGGAACACTGGTTCGGTTGGCTTGTTTGGATGATATCTCACTCGAATGACATGTCTTCCGACACTTCCCTGTGCATCCAAAGTGAATGGAATGGAAAAATTGGTGCTAGTCCATTGCCGAACTGGATAATAATCAGTGATGAGACTCAACACTTGAAATTGCTCAGGGGTTGGGTTCTCTCCAACTCCAATACTCACATCAATAAAACCGGGATGACCAATCGAGTAGTGATTCAAATTTTGTTGCAAATCAATCGCATAACTTCGACCTCTAATATAGGAGGCTTGCACTGGTCCAGGAGGTAAGTTACCACACGGACCTGCAAATTTGAAACATGTAGGGTCTCCATAGTCTGAAATGTTCAATGCTCCTCTTTGCTTTGGGTTGAAAACGCATAGATGGGAATGAATGGGTTGTATCATGATAGAGAGCATCATTATGACGAGCGTGGAGATGACAACTGCCACCTCGAGGGAAAAGGAATGACGGCGTTGCATGATGGGAGGAGGAGTTATTTTTTGGGGTTTGTTGGGAACGGAAGGAGCAAGTCAATTTATTGGATGAGTGGAGAATCTTGGGGAAAATTGCGGGCAAATTCCGCTTTTGAAGAAATCTCCGGAGTGGTAAACTCGAAACAAAATGTACTGAACGAATCATGACATGATCTTATTTCCAACTATTCTTGTAATAAGCTTGTCCATACTCAATTGTTTTTTCAAGGTTGAATTCTCTCGAAGGGAATTGCTCAGGTAGTAGTGTATTTGAAGCTGGCCAGTTCAGCTTTGTGCAAACAATTTTTGAATTTCGAAAAAATGCCTAGAGGAAGAAAACCCTCATCCAACAACAAGAGAAAGAAAGTAGAGGAAGAGGACATCAAGAAGACTGATGGCCAACAAAACGATCATGATGATAACACCTCCTCTGTACCAATCTACAAAAAGAAAGCAAGTGGTGGATCAGTCCGAGGAGTTCGTAAAACCATTGCTCCTCTCACCAAGGAAGAGAAGAAGGAACAAGACTATAAGAGATATCAAGAAACAAAACAAGCCATTGCTGAAGCAAGAAGAAAAAAGAGAAAAACTGGCTCAGATGAAGGAACTGTGGTTCCAAAACCTCGAGTTGAAGAGGTAGAGAATTTATGGCAAGGATGGAAGGAAGTTTTCTTGGTCGGAACGGAATGGAGTGGCTATGATATGGCTTACAAGTTTGAATGGGATTTTGAACATCTCCATGATTTTCTCTTCTATGATGAGGACGTTGCCAAGCAAGCATCAAAGGAAAATGAATCGACGAGTACTGATGATGATGAAGAATTAAAACCACCTGCTCATGTCCTCGAGAAGGGAAAGAATTGTTTCGTATTCGGAAGTACTGAACCACAACTTGTGAATGGAGAAATGGTTTACATTCCAGTCATGATTGCTGTGGTGAGTGATCTCGCTCCACCAACCAAGCTTGGTATCAAATCCGTTCAAATGGTCAATGAAGAAATTATTGACATGAAAAAATTGAAAATGTCTTGGACTCCTTTCATTCCTAAAGCAAATCAAAGCAAGAGAATTAATTATGCAAATCTACCGCATGTGTTTGCTTTGCATTGTAATTTGAGAAGAAATCAGTTGTCAAGAATGAAGGAAGAAGACGTCAAAGTCTATGAATACTGTCTGCCGTATTGCTTCAGACCAAGTCGAGTCATTGATGAAATTAAGAAGGACAATAGTGGATCCATTGAAATGTTGTACGTGTTGGACAAGTCAGGAAGCGTCCAATTCAGTTTTGATCCTGAAGAGGATGACATTAATACCATTGTTGAGGAAGTTTGTGAAGATAACGATCTCGACCCTGAACAATATACTTCCAAATTGAAAGAATTTATCAAGGCAGAAATGAAAAAGTTTAAAGAGTCCGTGCAGAAAAAGGTCGAAGAAAAGCAAGCTGAAATTGATAAATTGAGTGAGCAAGAAAGAAAATCACTCAATGAAATGAAGGTTTACAAATTCTATCCTCAGAACAAATCACCAGATCTCTCACCATTCAAAGTTGCCTACGTGAATAGATATTATGGAAAAGCAGATGTTTTATTGTAGATTTTGATTTGACAGGAAACTTTGTTCAATCCACATGTGAAGGAACTACAAAACAACACATGAAATGAAACAATACCTTTCAATGATGACATTATTACATGAGAGTTGTTCACAAAAGACAAAATTGATCATTGCTTTGAGTTCTTGATTTCAGGTCGAGGTATGCTTTTTTCCAAGTGTCACACCACTGACAACACCTTGTTCGGTTTTTCTTTCATGCTGTTCCCTATCTCTTGCTTTTCTCGATTCTGTAGGTACTACCTGTGAGGTTCTTGTGGCTGCTTCCTGGGCATGACGAAAATCGATCCTCTTGTTCTTTGATCAATAATTATTTGTCAACCCTCCAAGAACGTTGTTTTTTGTCGCGTCTTTTCGTTGTCTCTGAGGTTGACCTTAAAACTCAACAGAAATATTAAATCGTTTCACGCATTCCTCTCAATCATTTCCATCCAAATTTTTCTTATTCCAATTACAGGACCAAGGTGTTTCTCTCTTGTTGTTCAGCATTTAGCTCGCCTCTCGAAGGCATCGTTTCCTTCATTCATTCATTCTTTCTTCCATCACTCAAAGGAGAGTTAACCGTTTGTTTCTTTTCTTGTTCCTTCATATTCTTTTTCTCAAATAATTTTTGCATCTCCCTCACTCGTTTCTCAATCCTTAAAAACATTATCACCAAGCCAACTATAGAGAGATTGAACGGAACATAAAAGCCAAAGGCCAAGAAGACGTTCAGAAAATAGAGGGGAATGAAACAAACACCAATGAATTGAAGACCCATGCATGCTGTAACGCCCAAAATGATTTGAATGACTCTTTTGAGAGCTTGTTGTTTCATTTGGACGATTTTCAATTGTTCTCCACTGTAGTGTTGTTGAAGTTCAGCCGAATGATCTCTTTGAGAAGTAGGAAGGGAGGAAGTATCAGAACGATCGTGAATGGAAAGATCCATATGCTGGCTGTTTTCTAAATCATCCTTATCATGAAGATCATCATGATGGAAAGTATAGAGATGGGTGGTTATCATGTTACGAGCTCTCAATTCGCCAGCTTTTAATACTTTCATCATCATCCATCCATTGACCTAAATGAATATTCCAGATTTGTCATTCATTGAGCAAAGATTATTTATGAATTGAAGTAAAGGGAACTATCCACATCCAAATCCCTGTACTTACATACAAAATTCCAAACACAAAGTGAATAAGGAAGGCAAATACGATGGCAGAAACTACAAACACAGCCACCTCCAAATTATGAATGACAGGAGTGTTTTCTCCGAGAGCAGCAATTAAAGCTCCTGAACCATTGGTAAGAACTGTAACTCCTAATGTGAGGATTCCCAACAGGATTTGAAACACCACAATGATTCCCCTAGAGAGTTTATAACGAAAGTCAGATAAAGCTCCAACTCCTCGAGAGGAACGAACACTTTTTGTTATACAATCACAAATTTGTATATATATTGATCAACAATGTTGTTCATAATAATCTTCAACAATGGAATCCCAAATCGAGTCAAAACACTAAAAGAAGCCAACCCGCACAACAAACAAAGCAGAGAGAAGAGCGTCTTTTGGTTTCGAGGGAGTGAGTGTCGTTCCAATAGGAGAAGAATGAGACATTTCAATAAAAGAATTGGAAAGATTAGAAGGAAGGGAATGTTCCAAGAGAAGGAAATAATTTGAAAAGTTGAGGGAAAGGTCGTTACGGAGTTGTTTGTTGTTGAATTAATAATGACATTATTCATTTGATGAGAGGGAAGAGGTGGTAGTGCAGCAGAAAGAACCTGCCAACTGTCATTCTTGGTGACAAGTAAAGGATTCATGATATTATTTGTTGTGGGTGGAACATCTCTTTCAGAATGTAAATATGATTCAAATCGAGTTCTTATGCTCTGACATTTACGCCATGTCTTTCTCTATCAGATCCAAGAGATACATCTTCCTCGATTGAGGAGATACATCGATCTCATCAAATCATCGTAAGGAAAATGTATCAAAGATTAAAACCATAATCTCAAGGAGGTCTAATCAGCGAATAAACAACATGTGATTTATTTCACTCGTTGAAACACACAGAATAAAAAGTTTTGTTGGGTATTGAAAGGAGTCACATGAATTTGCTCAAAACTCTTCGCCAACTCGAATTGCAACACATCCTTCACTTGTTCCAACAATTTTCCAAGTTTTTCCACGTCATATTGAACAATGGGCAATCCACTGCATTGTTTAGGTCCATTATTGGAGGAAAAAGTGGCCAACACGAAATATCCACCAACTTTCAAGAGGTCTGACACAATCTTGAGATATGAGAGTTGATCCTTCTCATCAGTAAGAAAATGAAACGTTGCTCGATCATGCCAAATGTCAATACTGGGGCGAGAATTTGAATGAAATGCTGAATGTTGTTCCAACAACAAGACATTACTCTCCACAAATTCCACTCTCAAATTTTCTTTTTGAATTTGTTCATTCGATACTTGTTTGAAGAGCTTTTGGCGAGTCCTCTCCAACGCTGCTCCAGAAATATCCACCAAATAAAAGGATTGAATGTATTTGTTGTTGACGTTGCCTTGTTCCTTCTTTGCAATCGTTTGCTTCAATAATTCAATCACAAGATTTGAATTTCCGCTACCAATATCCATCAGAGTGATGATGGGTGTCGATGATTCATTTTGATGATCGTTCGTCAAACGAGTCAAACATTCATCGATGAGAGTGAGAGAAGTTTCAGGACTTTCTTGAAACCAACTCACTTGATGATCGTTTGGTTTTTCAGTGTAGACTTTTTCCCAATGCAATTTAGAAGAGTTTGGTGCGAGAGAATCTTGAGGTGACATTTTGTTTGATGACGGGGTGAAGAGAGACAAGAGATTTTTTTTAAATATCTCAATAACTTTGATTTCGGCGAAAAGTAAAAACAAAAAGGTCGGAGAAAGAGAGAGTGGAGATAATGACGATTAAGAAAACACATGCATTATACCTGTGTTGAGAAAGTAATCTTTGATTTTTTTTGTCAACAAATTGACATTTTCAAGGTTCCCCTTCCGGATTTCAAAGTGGAAAGATTTCTGCTCTTAGATTCTCCATTTCTTCTCATCTTTACCAAAGTATGAGGATCTTGCTCCTTAATATTCCAAGTTTAGACCATCCAATTTTTTAAGGTTGAGCATTTTCCCAATTGTAATGTTCTCCTTCAGCATGTAAATCTCTTAGTTGTTCCTCTGAAGTAGAAACACTTGGAATGGACTCAATAACGTAGTTGGTCATTATATTTTCAACCTTAATATTATTAGTTAAACGATGATTCATGGCGGAGTGTAATGGGACATCCTGAAAACTCTTGGACATCACTCTCCTCTCAATACGAAAAAGAAGATTAAATTGTAGATGTTGTTATATATTTGGGGTAATTATAATCAATGGAGAATCGTCTGAGATATACTATAAATTTATAATTTATTCGCTCCTTGTTGGTTCTCCATGATCAAGTTAAAGAATTCAATCATTTGATCATCCGTTAGATTCTCCATTTGGAGTGGGTTGAGCTCATGAATACACTCTGAAAATAATGAAACATCCTGTTGTTGTTGTTGAGACAAGTTTTCAGTGCTTGGCGTGATGTAGTGTTGTTCACTCAACGAGTTATCCCTCGTCATTTGTGATGGTTGGTACATTGTCGTTTCTGCTGCCTGTTGAGCAATTAATTTCTGTTGCTGTTGCTTGATGGCTACTTCAAACAATTGAGTCATCACACTTGATATTGCTGAGTTTTCTGTGTTTTTTTCTAATGCAGTTTCTTGCACATTGGGTGTTAAAGGATGTGCCATTATTGAGGATGAAGCGTTTGGAAAGTTGTTTACATTGATGGTAATTTGAGTATTGGTAGATGAAGGATTAGTATTTTGTTGAAGATGAGTAGATGTTGGAAACGAAGGACTCATGAAAATATTGTTATTCACTGGTGATTGGAATGAGTTCATCATAACGAAAGGTTGAGACGTCGTTGTGGTAGAATTGAGAATCAAAGATGGTTGACAATGTGGCTCCGAGGCAGTTGTTGATGAAGTGTTGGATGATGATGATGGATACAAAACACTGTGTGGACTTGGTTGCTGCTGTCCTTGCAAGTTAGAAAGTGCTTCTTGATCGATATGAAAGGAATTCTGTGCTAATTGCAGTCTACAATTTGGATCTAACTGTGCAATTAAATTCTCCATGGAATTCATTGCAGTGTTTGAGATGGATGGATTGTACTGCATCATGACTGAATTTTGTAAGAGTGAGCTTTGTAAATTTGAAGTCTGTACCGAAGGATTTAAACATGCTGAAGTTGTTGAAGGAGTTAATGTTGGAGTGAAAAAGTTAGACGCTACTGTAGTAGTATTCAAAGGTTGGAAATTCAAAACAGTTCCGCCAAAACCATTGTGGTAAATATTGGAAAATGTTTGTTGAGAATTTGGTGTTGCCTGAATGGAAAGTGAATTTACAAATTGAGGTGTCACTAAAGGGTGAGATTGGTTGGATGAGATTACAGCCGGAGAAATTGATTCGTGTGAATGAGAAGAGGATGAAGACGATGAATGCTGGGAAGAAAATGTTCTTCTGGTTGCCTTCGAGGAGGAAGATGCAGTTGGAGAGCTCAACACGAATACATGTTGCTGATCGGTTTGCTTCAACTTGCTTTTCAATGACTTGTTCTTTTGTGCATTCATAGATGGCAAAGTACCGCTGCTTCCAATGGATTTCACATCACCACTCAAAATGTCGTTTACAGAAATGTTATAAAAAGCCAGTGGTGTTTTCTCCTTCTTCTTTTCAAAGACAAAATAATTTTCTTTGAAATTTGGGTTCTTTTCACAGAGAATTGTTTCATTCTTCAAAAGTGGTCTGCTGAATTTGTCAACAGTTGCACCAGGTGTGTTTTGTGAAGTTGTCAAATCACAAGACGCATGTGAAGACATGCTTTTAGTAAGTGGTTGTGATGATGCTGACAAAACGTTTGACATTTTGTAACTCTTTCGAATACCCGAAGAGGCTGTTGACGGAGGTGAAGTGTTTGAAGATCTTAAAGTTCTTTTCTGTGGTTGTTTCTGCTGTTGTGATTTTGGTGGAGAATCACCATTTCTCATAGACACATGCAAGTCATTGCACGATGATAATGCTTGACTTGAGTCGTCCGTACTGGCAGAAGAGGATGAACAGTCGTGCAGATGAAATGATGTCGTGTGAGTGGATTCTTGAGGGTTACGATGATTCATGGCTACGAAAAGCATTTGTGTTGCAAACTTGATGAAGAGGTGTGAGTTTCTTATGTGATATGAAATGCAATTATTAACACTATGGAGGTTCAATAAGTGTCGTGGAGGTGTTTTTTTCTATGAAGAAATCTTATGGAAAGTATGGCAATTCTTTTAAGTGTCCAAGCAAGGGTAATGGTGCGAAATGACCTCGCTCTTGAGTTATCCAACGTGTTATTTTGCCGCACTCTCACGACGTTTGACATGCCCTTTTTGGTAATGGCATGTGTTGGATGATTTTTTGACAGTCGGCATTTATCACAGGTCATTACATGTGACGAATGTGGCAGGATGGATGCAAAGGACACACGACATGAGGTGGAGCGAAGTGGTTTCGATTCATCATCTCATGGATTCCTTTAAATAACAAACTCCATGAAAAGTTGGTATCTTTCAATCTGTCATCATTTCAGACTCAGATATTAAGAGCAGGAGCCGTTCGTGTACGAAGCAAAGCATCTGACGAGGGGCATGCAACTTGTCATGCATTACTCAAAATTGAAAGACGAGAAAATTTCATCACCTCACATGGATTGGCATTTGCTTTCCGAGTTTGCAAAAACAGAATTCATTGTATCATCATGAAGATTTAGGAATAAGAAATTTTGATCCAAATTTGTACGGGAGGCTTTCCCTAATTCTTATCGTTCATTGATGCCAGAAAGAGAAAAAATCATTCATTGCTATTCTTATTCAAGAAAGGATGAGCCATGTCATCCTATAATCCTCCTCTCATGAGCTTTCTTATGAGAGAGAGTGTGGGTGCAAATAATTTGTTCAAGTGATTATGAGTGTTGTGCCAATAAATATTACAATTCAATCCAGAGGTGGTGTTTATATCTCATGATGATGATTCCTATGGACGATGTGTTGTTCCAGTGTGAAGCCTACCACCATGATCGGAAGAGACATTTGAAGAATTTTTTAATTCCCAAAGTTTTTTATTCGCATAAAATGAGAAATGGTTTGAAAATAAACGTTCATCATCACCCTCATCTCTTCTCATGTTCCCTTTGTTCATCATCCCCAACTGAACCCTTTCCCAGGCACCTGAAAAAATGACATCATCCACTAACAACAACATCGTTCGTGATGTGCTGATGATGGCCGTAGTATTCCTTGTGATGATGAGCCTCATTGGATCTTCTAATGCGACCATCATTCATTTACCGAGAGATACTCGTTTTTGTTTACATGAACACTTGAGGTTTGTTTCATCCCGAACACAGCAATATTCTCAAATCATTGCACCTTTTAATGATATTGTTGGTGATGACGACTATGATAATTTTTGTAAATATATTCTAAAACAATATATACTTCAAATAGTGAGAATACTCCTTTCAAAGTTTCAGTAACTCCTGGTTTTACCATTACTGATTCTATTCATTTCACGGTTACGGATCCATTCGGCCAGACTCTGAAGGATGAACGTTTGGACTCGTTGCGACAAAACACGTATCACTTGAAGGCTAGATCCGATGTTACTGGAGATTACGGTAGGTGATGTTTGTTAATTTTATGAACAATGAATTCTTAAAATCGTGATGATCAATGTTATCACAATGCATGGTTCAAAATATTTTGCTCAAAAACAAACCTGTATGAAAACACATGAAAATCACACAACATAATGTGCCAATAATGATAATACTAACCCATTGAATGATTGTAAAAATTCCACTCTTTACGAACACAATTCGCTTTAGAATTATGTTTCACTTATAACTCACGATTTGTTGAGTTTACTTTCGCTGATGTGAAAGTTGAAGTTGACGTTCACCATCATACTTTGGGAGAACATGAAAGTGTGGAGAAAATTGAAAGACTCAGCAACTTGTTGCAAGATATCAAGCAACAAATTCAACTTGTGTCTGATGAGCAGACTTATTTCCGTGTGAGGGAAACTCGTTTCCGTGACACCACTGACAGCACGTATGAAAGGACCTTTTGGCTCGGATTTTTGAAGTTTATTCTTTTAGTTACCGTGAGTACGTGTTTAATTTCAAAAATTTTGCATGAATAACTTTGATATCACCATTATAATGGTGAATGATAATTTCATTTGGATGTAAAAATGTCATCATCTCTACGACTCATGACATTTCTAATTTATTGACATGTCAATTTCACTGCAGCTGTTTGGCAGTTATATAATCTGCGAGGCTTCTTCAAAACAAAGAAACTCATTTAAATTATTATTTAATTTATTACACTATTAAAATTCATCTTTGTAAATGTATAAATTTTAAAATGATATTTCTAACAGTTCGTTGTTTAATTGTTACAATGTGACATTCAACTTGGAGCACACTACATGAAGCAACATTTGGGCTGTCTCTCGTTAGTGTCACGCACTGCTTTCCCTCTTTCGATTTGGTGATGTGGCTGGACTGGTGACGTTGGCACAAAAACCGGCGAGAGTTGAATATCCTCACTATGAAGGGTTGTATTGTATAAGGATTTGTTTACGGGAAGTGGAGACTCTATCATCATGGATTCAGAAGTGTTCAAGTTGACAGCAAAAATGTTGCTTTCTCCTGGTCGGCCCTTTGGTTGGCCCTTATTATTTGTCGAGTCTTTGTTCGTTTTAGAGTTCAAAAAATGAGGTATTTCTGAATCGATCCTTGTGTCACCCGCACGTTTAAGCTTGAAGAAGGTTGTTAATGATGAATTCAACGAGGAAGAGTCTCCCTCGATTTTTTCACTCTTCTCGAATGGAAAATAGATGGTACTGACTCCCTTCCATTGATAGCATGCCTTATTGGTTAAATTAATTTTCACCTCTTGGGCCAATACATCAATGTCATAGTAAAATGTGCCAACGAGTTGATTTGTTTTGTTATTCACCAAGCTTGGAATATTGTTAGGAATGTTGACAAAAGTACTATAGTAGGCTTTGATACTATTCGGTGACGAATTACTGTTATTCTTTGCAACCTTGAATAGCTCAATAAAACAGGGAATATTGTTCTCGACATAGTCTGGAATTTTTCCTGAAGAGCTTGAAAAAAACGATATGGAAACTTTGGCTAAGTGCTGGTGTGAGTTTGTTGAAGAAAGTAATGCATGCGAAAGCATGTCCTCAACAGTTTTTGAAAGCACAATGCTTCCAAAGAGAGACACTGTAACTTCCTGGAACTCCATTATTTGAGGTTTCTGCTCCATTGCCTGTATTGAACGGTCGACAAGTTCATTGGCGATATCTCTGGCAATGATGCACGATTCATAACTTTGATCTTTTTGAAGTTCATCTTGTCCACCAGGAATTTTAGGAAGTTCCACTTGTGACTTACTGTTTCTGTTTGCTGTCAATTTTTTCAATGAAGAAGAGAAATTCTTTTCTCTCAAGTTATCTCTTCGCCATCTCATAAGTTTCCAGCTTTTAGATGTCACAAAATCTGCAGCACTGTTCACCGTTAATTCATCGAACTCAAATTCGTCAAGTTCGGGAGTTTCTTCGTTTGAAACTTCACTAAAAGTGTCACCTCCACAAAGAGACGACTCTAAAGCATCAAAATGATCGTCATACAAGTTATTATTCAATTCTAAGGAATGCGATACGTGAGAAAAAGTAGGTGTAGTTGCTCTTGAAGGTGGTTTTTGGGTGTTTGCTTCTTTCTTTTTTGAGAGGGTTGATGTTGTTGAGTTCATTGTATCATGTGAATTACCGATATGGCTGTTATTAAGAAAAAGGTTGGGCACGGGCTTTTTCACTTGCAATCCGTTTGATGAAGTTGGATGAGAAGTTGCAGCCTTCTCAGACGTGGCAGTCTTTGCAGGTAGTTCAATGAGTGAATGATTCATGATTGGCCTTTTTGGGGAAACGTGAGGCTGAGGTGGTGGATAGATTGTTGAGTTTGGAATATCTCTCGCAGTGGACTTTTTTGAAGATTTCTGATTATTGGAATTGTTAGATGAATGCCCTGGCTTCTTCTTATTTTCCCATTGCTGTTTCTTTTGCTCAGAAGGCTCCTTGCACTTCACATCTTCAGGAGGATTAAAAAATTGTGGTTTATATCCAGTGGCGTCTCGAAAACTTTTCGACGATGATGCCGAATCACTGGCCTTTTGTTGTGTCTTTCGAATTGTTGAGAAAGTATTTTTTGGCGTTGTTGTGCTGGAGTTTTGAATTTTAGAAGCCAAACTTCCTGAGCTAGTTGAAGGAAGTGATGAGATGGTTTTGTACTTGGCTTTGGCGTCGTTGGATTTCCGTGTGGAAACTCCCTTATCAGACAGAGTATCATCTACGTGAAATTCTTCATCGTTTTCGTCTTCGCTAATAGATGAAGAAGCTTCTGAAGATGACGAGAAACTCGTGGAGACATTTTCATGGTGTTCTTGATGTAAATGATGAGATTTGTGGTTGCTGTTGATCGTAACCTCCTTACTCGAGATTTGACCATTCATCAATGAAGTCTTGTTGTTTTGGTGAGATGGATGTTGCGTGGTAGTGTTGGATGATGAGATAATTGATGAGGTTACAATTGACGAGGTTAAGGGTTGAGATGCACTTCTTGTTGGCTTGATTGTTGTGACTGATTGTTGCTGCTGTTGTTGTTGCTGTAATGTAACACTTTCAACTAAAGAATTACCGATTGGTTTTGATCGCGGAGATACAAGCCATTCGTCACTGCATTCTTCATCTTCATCGGGAAGTTCATTCAACAATTTCGAAGCAGCAAGCAGCCGAATATTATGAGCAACAGATTTTCTCTCTGTAAATGATGGAATTAAACTTGCTTCATCAACAATCATTGAGCTATTGTCTCGAGAATTTTTCGTCATTTCCTGAGAAGTATTCCTTGTTTCATAATTATTGTTGCTAGGGTTATTATTATTGAGCTCATCATGACGATTACTTCCGTTATTGTGGTGTGAGGTTGGAGCTACTGGCAGATGAATAACCTTATTATTATTGATCTGTACAGATTCTGATCCGACTCTTTCAATAATGTTTCCGCTCTGAGTCACGTATCTCCTAAACAATTGAATATCTTGTAATTGTAATGGCTGAAAATTCGTTTCATTCTCTGCTTTCATTAGAATGGCCTTATCAAATAATTGACCACTCTCCATCTTGATGACCTCCTCTTCCGATTCGGAAGAAGGTGATTTTTCTCGTGGTGTCTGAACGAATGATGAAAACCCAGAATTGAGACCATCCATCATCATGAAGACAGAATGATCGGTTTTTGCTAATTGTTCCAACGATAACTTTCCGAACGGTCCGTCCCCTAATTCCTCCAACTCTTCATCTAAAATACTTGATGCTTGCTGAAGAACATTGAGGTTGGTATCCATGTCTTCGTCATTGTTGGTATCGTCATTGTTGTTGTTATTGCTGGTAGTGGTGGTTGTTGTTGCAATCATTTCGAGAGGCCAATTTTTAAAGTGTTTTGGCGCCAACACTGTACGGAACAAGGAACTCCTTTTGTTTTCTCCAAAAATCACTACGCTCGAAATGCTCTCGTCTCATTTGTCGAGAGAAATTTACATTTATTTAATGGGCTCTTGACTGAGTGGCTGATCAGCCGATATCTGATGTTCGATTGGAAAATTGGCATGTTGTCGTTCCTCAATCACTCGACACGTCTCATTCAAATCATATTCAAAGAGTTTCATCAATGACAAGGTGTGGAAAATATTCTTCACTTTGCTCTTCATTTCATCCTTCTTGGGTAAGGCATCATTTCTGAAGAGAGTGTGTAAGAGAGTATTGTCTTTCTTGGTGTTGGGCGAATGATGTTCTTGATCTTGACTGTTGTTGATGAAATCGCTGTAACTGGTGGCATGTAAAACGGTTGCACTCGAGAGCTTATCAATCAGGGCATGATGGAAATCATTGGTGAAGAGTTTGAGTGATTTTTTGAAGAGTTTCGATGGGAATGTCCACTTGTTGACATTCGTGAAACGCCACTCATTGAACATGGTTAATGTGCATTCATTGGCAATGGAGGACTCGACAAAATAGGCCTCAAGTTTCACACCAATGACTCGATTGGGATTTTCCTTCTTGTTGAGTGTAATTTCAACTTTTGCATTATTAATGACACTTCTTTTCAAAATAATATATCGCTTGCGATTCGGATTTTCCTTTTCATCATTCAAAATGTCGGAAATGACTGTGCCCGTTGTGACATAGTGTCGTTGCTTGAGTGGCCAAGGCCATTTGGCACCTTCTAAAGAAATTAGAGAGGCATACGAATGTTCGGTATCCTTCACAACAAATTCAATATATTCTGCAGGTGCCAACAAGAGAGGATTCACCATGGTTTCATAACTGCTCTCATCACACAACAATTGCAATACTGAGAATGCATTGTAGGGCAATTTGCATGATCGTCGAAGCATGTAAGTCACATCGTCTGACACAGGTGAATCAAATCTCGCAAAGTGAGCTTTCAAATTGTATTGACTCACAAAGTCCATTGACTTGTTTGGTTGATTTCGATTCAGGATGGATCTTCTTCGAGTTTTGGGCTCTAATTTAATCATGGTCCAGTCATTGTCTTTCTTTGAGTCTGGTGTTGAATCCACTTGCTTTAAAATCGTGTTCAATTCCAAGCACGAGTAATTATTCATATAATTTTGATATTCTGTTTTGACAATGTCGATTTCATTCACTGTTAATTGAAGTTTATCCATATAGGCATTCAAGGTTTCAAGTAAAGGAATGACAGTATTATTAGCAACTGCAGCTGTGGAGACTGTAATTTGTTTGGCCGCAGCTGCCAAATTGCCACCAATAATTTCATCCTCTAATTCGTCGTCTTTCTCGTTGTCATCTTCATCTTCTTCTTCTGAGGATTCATCCGAAAGACACGTGTCAACCTCATCCCACAAGTGTTGATCGTTTTGTTCTAAAGAGGACTCGCAAAATGGTCTTTCTGACGATAGAGACTTTTCAAAGAGTGAGCTCTTGTGTATGATTATGTCAAAGTTCTTGACACGCTCATGTTCGGTTGGCGTTAATTCGTTCTCATCATCTTCACTTACTTCATTTTCATCGTCTTCATCGTCATCCTTCTCATCGTCACTACAAGGTGTGACGATAAAATTGTTAATTGGGGCAATTGCTCTTGGAAGACTGTCATGCAGTCGGATGGCAATGGCGCTCTTATTATTCGATGAGCCAGCTGGGGAATCATGAAAATTCAAATCACACGCTGATCCACTGGTATTTCTCGTTCTCGTTGTGTGAATGTAGGGTTGTATGGTTGAGGTCGTGGAATTGCTATTAGTGTTGGGTGATTGTTTGTTGAACAAGTGACCAATAATGCTCGACATGGAACGTTTAATGGAGGATGGTTCACTAATTTCGTTCGAGCTCGTTGTGTTGGTTGCCACTGTTGATACTGGTGGTGATGTTGTAAGATTAGAACTTTGACAACAAGTCGTCGTCGAGGTTGGAGTTGGAGACATGAAATGCAGGGCCTCAAATCCTCCTAAAATTTCTTCAACTGGTAAAATTAAATTTTCAGGAGAATTGTCCTCCATGTCGATTTGATCCATCATGAGTGACTCTTTGACTGATTCATCTTCGCTTTTCTTTTTAGCATTAATGCTTTCCCTTAAATCTCCTTTTGAGGATGATTTTTCGAGAGGTGTCACCTTTTTGATAGCACCAATCGATTTAATAAATCTCAATTTTTGTTGTACGTTCTTAAATGATGAAATTTTCCCTCCAATAAAGCTCAAAAACTCGTCACTTTGAATGAATCTTGGATAAGCATCCTATTATTGATTCAATGTGTGGACAAATTTGTTGTCATTTGAACAATTTTCATAACGAGTTCAAGTTATGAAACATGATGTTGGAAATGTTTTAAACCGCGTGTGAATCATTAATGTCACATATTTCACACATATGTGTAATGTCAGTGCGAAAACATTAAGATTGCACAATAATGCAACGAGTTACTGAACCAACAGTCGCTACACTTTAACACCTACCAATCTCATTGATGTCAACACTTGATACTGTATACTGTCAAACATATCGAGTGGACAATTTTCAGGAGTGGCTTTTTGAAATTCTCTCAACACGGATTGTTTAATCTTTTCCGATAAATTCAATTCATAAGGAGCTCCTGCTTTCACAAATGTTTCAATCATTCTCTTTGCCATTTGATATCGATTTCTATTCGACTTTAACTTTTTATATTCCGTATCCAAAATCTGGTCAAAATAATAATTCTCTTCATTTTGATTCTTGATGAGAAATTGTTTGAACAAGACTCTCACTTCCAAACAATCGTACAAATCCTCAAAATTATACTTGTACAGTTTCGCCACTTGGATATGTTTCAAATGCAAGGCTTCATTCTTTTGTTGTTGTTGCAGCGAATAGAGTTGAGCATGGAGAGTGTTGTGGTTGTTGTTGTGGTTGTTGTGGGGAGAACCTGCACCACTACCACTACTGCTGCCTGAACTTGTTGGTGGTGAATGACATCGATGGCCATGACTCGATGATGGTGTCATGTGTTGCAATGGAGCAGTGCTACTACTATTGGAAAGGCTTCTATTTCTTCCCGAAGAGGCAACAGACAAGGTGTTGTTGGAATGAAAGGTATGAGAGGCTCTATGCGTTGCTGTTGTGAGTGATGTTGTTCCAAGTAATTGTTCTGAACAACGAGGAATGGTTGTTGTTGGACTTGTGCCATGATAGAGAGAGGAGTCAGTATGTACCATCATGAATTGGCCATTGGAACCATTCGACGTCGCGAGAACCATTTCATGTTGTTGAGAGAGAGAGGAGAGAAGTCTTTTCATCATTGAATGATCAAAGTATACTATAGTTACAATGATGATGGTGGTGGTAATGGTGGTGGAGGCGAGGAAGAGGATCGTGTCAGCGAGAGAAGGGTGTCTGATGATGATGCGTTTATTAGTAGCGCTCGCTGATAATAATTGGTTATTGGTCTCTGAGTGTGTTGTTGTTGTTGTTCTGTTTTGTTTGGAGATCTATTGTCAATTTTAAAGAAGAGAGCCTTTTATGAATGTGTTTTTTGCGACTATGAAAAGGGATTTGAAATTACTGAAATAGAGTCAAGAGTTGGGGTTCGTCAAAAGTCTTTCGGGACTACTACAAATGTCACGACTTTAGAGGAGACGATGATGAATTTGCGAGCAAAAAGAAGGCCAGAATGATGATTTATCTACTCCACTGTGTTGTTGATGGATGCAGCTATTTGTTTGTGAAGATGATTCGAGTGTTCTCACACAAAATATGACTCAGTGATTCTTTTATGAGAAAATGCTGTGACCATGGACAGTCACTGAAGCACGTTGATGATGACCACTCCACTCCAGGTTGAGCGATGAGGATTGTGTGGAAAAAGTGGTGAAGATTTTTCGTGATGAACAAATCGAGAGAAGAAGGAAAATGCAAGAAGGTTGCAAGCAATTGGGTTTTGTTCCTGCTGATAGAAATCGTTCAAACTTGATGAGCCAAAGATGTTTGTTAATGAAGGGCTCTATCACAGCCTTTGCTCACAAGGAAGAGAACAATGATGATCCTTGGCGAAGAAGAAGGTTTTTTGGTGGTCGCTCACCATGACAATGCAGGTTACAAACAGAACTGCAACGCCAAGAACGGAATTAATTATTCTTTTAAAGTTTGGTTTGTGATGTTGCGGAAGAATTTAATGGACGACTTGATTGACGTTTGTTGTAAGATGGCTTTAAATGTGACAGGTCAGGAAACTCTATGCCGGGCAATGTTTTAGACAAGATCAATACAACACGCTTGTTGAAACCATAGTTTATGTCCTGTGAGGAAGAAGGTAAACCCAATCCCTTTTACAATTTAAAACATATGATAATCAAGCCAGTCTCAACTCTCTCATTACTTCTTCAAATGCATCTCTGCAAGCATAAGAGAAGCAACAAAACTCAAAATCATCTTCTTGTTGACCTCAACAATATCTTCCCACAACAAGAACACGACTGCTCCGATCTTTCTTGCGACACTGATGGCGTATTTGGCGTTCTGTTCACTCTCTTCGGAAAGCATTTCAAGGTTACATGATTGTGGAGAGACAGCATGGCACAAATGAACCAAAAATTTGCCATCGCTCAGAGAAGGATCCTCGAAGGACGTAATCTTTTGAGCTGCGACCTTCTTGTTGGCCCAATTCAACACATCCTCTTCGCTGACTTGTTTACCACCACCAACATTCTTCAAAGTGTTTAAAAGTGAAACTTTCATCAATTGCCAAACTACAGCCAAAACGAATTTCTTGTTCTTATCGAAAAAGTCTTTTCCACTAATTCCGACGGCATGAACACCCAATGATTTTGAAACATCAAGAGCATAATTACAATTTGCGATGGATTGGAATGGATTCTTTGGGTTCGCAGTGTATCTCTTTGGATCGGTAGCACCTGGTTTAATCTTTTCACACAACTCTGCAAAAACAACACCATCACGCATGTCATCAAACAAATGATTCACATTCAAGCCCAAACTTTGCATCCAGAATTCGAATGATCTCTCTTCTCTAGTGCCCTCCGAACTGAAGTCTAACAAGGATGCATAATCCACATTCATATCTTGTGGAACCTCGAGGGCTGGTCTTGTATTAAACAAGTTGGCAATGAAGGCCAAATTCAATTTTGTGTTACCCTTCACGACATCACCTGCCTTGATGAATTGACGACCGTCAATCTTTTCAGCCTGATCAAGCATGAAATTGGCCCTCTTGAGCAAGTCATCTTCCTGGAGTGGGCTCAAATCACAAACATCTGGTGCTATTTGGTTGAGGAGATGTGTATAAATTTCAGAGTCAGCAATGTCAGTCGAAAAGTTGGTGATCTTTCTAGTGCCACTCAAGGGAGACTTTGCAAGGTGATAATTGACCCATCTCATGAGAATTTCCTCAATGGGCAAGTTAACAAAGCTTTCCATATCTTCACCCTCTTTCAAGAGGAGAACCAATTCAGGATGATGCTTGATGGTAATGTCTTTGGTGACACTCTTCTTAATGACTTGCCACAACAGTCCCAGAACAATATGAGGCTTTCCTTCTTGAATACTCGATCGAGTAATGTTTACAGTTTTACAACCAATACCTGCAGCAGAGTTGATAGCGAGCTCGCAATTTTCATTGATCTGCCATGGATTCAATTGTCCCTTCACATTGATTACACGTTCATCGATGGTATGGGGAGCTGCAATATTGATCAATTTACTATATTGATAGCATCAGGATATATAGATGGATGAGGATTGGTTATTGTGGATTGGACGAGGCGAGGGGCCAACACATGTGAGCCCAAGGAGTAATGAATGATTTTCAAATATTTGTTTTGCACCGTGCACGGCAATTTATACAGGGACGACAATTAAGGGTAAGAAGGAACAACAAGTAACACAATTATTACCGACATTCAATGATGATCATGAAACCATTACAATCAGATCCATGTTGTTATGATGATTATTACTGCCTAATACCGCACACTTTGACCACTTACCACAAGATAATACCATCCTTAACAGCATTGAACAGCTCATCTCCAACTATTGGCATTTTGGACTGAACATCTGCATCATCCTTAAGCTGATTACTAATGTATTCTGCAAAGCTTTCGACTTCATCACGATCAAAGCTGTGTACTCCGGACACACCGCTCACAGAGGTTGTATTTTCACGAGTATGGAGTTTGGTGGACATTTAGTTTGGCAAGCTATTTTTTTTTGATAATTGTAACGGATTTTAAGGCAGCCACTTCATGATGAGTGAGTTGTTTTGTATGGCTTAGTGTGTAGTGTCCTCTTCGAAAGTAAGTTGTTCTTTTCATGTAATACAAGCCAGAATCAGACACCGATATATTCGCTTAACAGGATGACTCTGTAAATCGTCTTGTTTTATTCTCTCCAAATGGCCGTTACACAAACCTTAAAAAAATGAGTTCACCCCTAGATTCACTTCTCGGACGTGCAATGTAGGTTTATTAACCATTCACGATACATATTCATAATCGCCATCATTATCATCATGAAATAATTCTATGAACCTTATCATCTACAACCTTACCACTTTTTGTCCTTGCTCCGTATACATATGTACACTTGTAATTTTGGTTGTTTACACAACTACACGTTATTCTATCCTACCTTATTGATTTGTATGGATTATCATTGTTTCTTTCCTGATCATGTCTGTTCAAAATGCTCACATTCACTTTAAAAAAGTGATGCCAAACTTGAAGCTCACAGAAAACGGTTGGCCAAGAGCAGAGAATGGCTCAAATCACAGACTCAACAACTCTCACCAAAGAGCTCTCCACCCAAGGACGGAGGAGCTGGTACAGCCTCTGATTCTTCCTCATCGGCAGCTTCATGGGAAAAGGTGGATTTAAATTCCCAGAGGAGAGTTAAGAATATTGATGGTAAGTATAATCATAATAATGAATTACCGAGGAAGACGACCATGTGATTATTACGACCATGCCACTACGTTGTGGAATGATATCATCCACACCAAAATCCAACAACCTTATATACGATGATATCATCACCATCACGATAGATGGAGAAAGCGTTGAGGCCATCATCAACAAGCTCAAACTCAATGCGTCATCCATATATGATTCGTCCGATGAAGATGATGACTTCCACGATTTAAAAGGAAGCAATAATAGTAGTAGTAATAATAATGGCGTATCCAACACAAGTAGATCTAACAATTCTAATTTGTCATCAAGTACTCAAAGACAACCACCCATTGTGCAGAAATTGTTGGAGGAGGGTAAAATGATGGAGGAACGAAAAGAACAATTGAGGAATAAGCACTACAGTGAGGTGAGTGTTTTATTTTGGAACGCTCTCTTTACTAAACAGAGTTTAACTTTTTTCTTTCATGATGCACATGTGATTCCATCATCGTTGCTCTTTCGGCAATTTAGATTACATTCCGTCCTAATATTAGTGAAGAATCAAGAAGGCTTGCCAGCAAGGTAGACCAGTAAGTAGAGATTGAGAATTCTCAGAACAATTTTCATCCAATTTCAATTTCAAAAATCATTCTTGCATATGCCCAATATTCATGTATTACAATAATATCAATTGTTGTTTTTAATACATATAAATGTGGAATTTTGCCATTCCTTGGTATGGATCAATGGATCAACCACTAAAAAAGAAGCAACTCCAGCTTTGTCGAAAGATTTGAGGAGCAAGAACGACTCAGAAGAGACACATTGGATACCATTCGGACCGAACTCAATGAGGAACCTTCCTTCAGACCATCCATTTCAAAATTGGGGCAAGAAATGAAGGGTCGTGAAGACGTGAGCCAAGTAAATAGAACATGGCTCTCTGAGAGAGATGAAAAATTGAACAAGCTTAGAGAAATGAAGGAAGAGAGGGAAATGGAAGAAGAAATTTTCAAGCCAAAACTCAACCCAAGAACACTCAAAATCATTGAGAGAAAGAAAGCCAGCTTGAAAGAAAATTTATCCCTCGAAGAAGCCTTTGAAAGGAAAGAATTCCTTCGACAACAACGGGTTCAAGAGATGGCAGAAGAACAATTTGAGTCAATGGTACCAGGAACACCAAAAATTACAGCTCAAGCTGCCAAAATGATACGAGACGGAAGCGTGTCTGATAGACTTTATCAATTAAGCTTCAAGATGAGCGAAAAGAAACAAGAGATTTCACTTCAGCACCTCGAAGAAGAAAAGAAAATGTTCGACTTTAATCCAAAAATCAACTGGAGCGAATTTGAAAGAGATGAACCTGTATATGACGACTTGTATCACCAGGAGGAAAATTCTAGAATCAAGAGAGTGGAAAGAATGGAAAAGTTGTTGGAAAAGGAAAACCTCCTCCATCATCCAAGAATTAATCCCGTCTCAGAAGAGATTGCTTCTCGCCTTCCTCACTCATCCAAAGAGAGACTCCTCTCAAGTGGAAACAAAACTCCAAAAGGATCTCCAGTCAAACTGGAGCTAACTTTCAAACCTCGTATCAATGAAAAATCAAAATTAATTGAAGGAGACAAATCTCAATCAGTGGAGGAGCGAATTACACAATTACTGAACTATGACAAGAAGAAGAGACAAATACTCGAAGAGAAACGAAAAGAAAAGGATGAAAAGGAAATGGAGGAATGTACTTTTAAACCAAATGTATTGGCAAACCCCAAAACACAATCACTTCAAAAAACCTTTGCTGATCGGTTAATATTTTGGGATAAGAAAAGAAAGGCTAAGCTGGAGCAAGAGCGAAAGGAGAAGACGCTCCAAGAGTTAAAACAATGTACCTTTAAGCCTGCCATTGATAGAATTAAGCAGGAGGATCTCTCAAAATTAGAGAACGATTCTGAACCGCTAGGTTATGAAGAGTTTGTTCAGAGACAAATCGAAGCTAGGGAAAAGAAGAAGAATGCATCTAAGGTAATCAATTATGGAGAAAATTGGAAGAATGAGATAACCATTCCAAAAGAATTCACATTTGGCCAAAAGACAGCTGTGATTAAATCACTTCGCAAGCCATTAACTCCACAAACGTCAAGAATAATGGAGCCTGAGGACAAGGACAAGAGTTTTGAGGTTCAATACAGAGAGGTGTACCACATTGACGATGAGATGAATCGTGACTCTGATAATTTGGATGTCTTCCCACCTCAAGGTCTGTTTTCAACAAAGAACACGTTGAGTATTTTGGAAGGCACTGCTGGCTCAGCTTCATCGTCATCCTCGCTCAACTCTTCTGCTAATCCTCTCTTGTCACAACTCAATTACTTGGCTTCTCCTCACAGCACTGAAAAAGATCTATCCCTGTCTGATCTAAAGGATTATCCATCCCCAACCAACGAATGGGTGAAGAGAAGCAAGCAGAAAATTTAATATCAATGCATTAGGGCATTGTTTGAGGCTGTAAAATAAAAGAATCAAGCCAAAACTTTATCAAAGTTTAGAAGTTCTGAAATGTTTCATGTTGAAATTCTTACTTCTCTCTTCTTCCTTCTTGGCCAATCGCAGCTGTTGAGCCATGTGCTGTTGCTGCTGTGGAGGAATGTATGGAGGCTCCTCTTTCAAAAAGTATCGATGAATGCCGTAACATAACAATTCTAAATATTCATCCCAGTCAAAATCAAAATCCAACCCAAAAGCTCCACTCTCCCCAAATGAGTAGTCTCTTTCATTGGGAACGATCGAATTATTAGCTTCAAGAACGTGAGAGTTATCAAAAAAGTATTCGTTCAAAATGAAATGGCTGAAATGTGAACCTAACTGATGTGCTCGTTGTTCAATTTTTGCTAATTGTGAGGCCAGCTTGCCGAATTTTGTAGGTGGTGCCAAGCTGCTACCATTTATGTTACCATTTGTGTTACTTCCAACACCTTCCATACCATTACTACTTGAATTTACACCCTTTGAATTGCTCAAGAATGAAAGAGTATTCTGATAATAATTTGTCAAATGATCGAGAATCTTGAAAAATTGAGTCCACACAGTATATCTAAAAAAGAATTGAGTTTGATAATTGAGAGGATTCTCAAGTAAATGCACTAAGGGAGTCATATTTGGCAAAACTTGATGTTTGGATGGGCATTTTGTGAAATAAAGAGTGACTGCATTTGCACTTTTTCTCCAAGGTCCAGGATTTGCTGTTGACGTTCCTGCATGATAAATTCTTAAAAGTCCTGGTTTCTTGTTATTTTGAGTGCAATAATTTTGATTGAAATTGCTATCGCTATAGCTTCCATTATTCATATTAAGAAGCAGAGAGTTGTTGAAAGTGCCTGATTTCTTTTGTCTCGTTGCAATGTCAACTGCAGATGTTAAAATAGAATTCACAACATAGTCAACAGGTATTTGATCTGCAATTCCTTCGGCTCTTCCTGGTAAAATTCGAATCACACAAAGTCCAATAAATAGCATGACAGCAGCTCCGGCCGACACAGCATCTATCCAACCAGGTTGAGGTTCCTTCATAGCAGGACCCACAATGGAGGGACGAACGATTGCCACAGGAACATGGGCATGGTATTTGGCCACTAGTTTTTCAGCCAAATGTTTTGTGAGTGTATACGTGTTGGGAAATTTGGTATTTTTCAAAACTCTATCAGTGAACTGGGCCATCAAGTTAGAATCTTCCTTATTAGTAACGTCGGGTTTATAGGAACTTGGTGGCTGATTGAAGAATCGTTGGAAGGAAAAGTCTGCAAAAATTCCCTCACAAAATTGTTCCATTTCTTCTAATTCATCTTCTGCTCCTTGATTTTGTTCTAAAGTGTTGCTATAACCTCGGACTAAACGTCGTATTCTATGTTTCCTTTGTTTTTCTCCCACTGTTGCATTATTAAGGTTAAGTGGGTAAAATCTCTCAAAAATTTTAGAACCACTTGGTTGGTTTGAATTCACATAACATGTTGAAACGTGGATGAAGGATTGAATATTTGGGCAATAAATGGCAAATCGAAGCATATTGAGTGCTCCAAAAACATTTAAACGTAACGCATCTGGTAACGGTTCTGTAAAGCCAACAGTTGCTGCGATGTGAAGAATAACATTGACTTGATTTCTAATGTGGCCAAGTTTCACTGTTTTTGAAGAAGGACCACTGCTAAGACTTTCTTCGGTAGGTTCATCTTTTTCATTAAATAAATCCACATCGGAAACGTCCCCTTCTACACATGTCAATTTCTCGAGAGCATACTCTTCAAATTTGGAACGATCTCCTTGGAATTTTTCATCAATTAATCGATTCATAATTGGCGATTTTATAATGTCATTAACCATTCTTTCATGACCTGAAAATATTTTGGGAGGATTATTTGGATTTCTTTTGTCAATGACTTTCTTTGTTCTGATGAGAAGATAAACCTTTTTCACATGAGGTAAGCATCGTAATATCTTTTCAACGACAGTCTTTCCGATAAATCCAGTACATCCCGTGCAAAACAAAGTCTTTGCATGATAGAATTCTTTGACGCTAAAAAGATCATTTTGTGATATCAGTCCTTGCAAGGGAAGTTCGAATTGTTGTTGTGGCTGTGGTTGTTGTTCGGGTTGTGTGGTTGCTGTGTGAACAGAGAATAATTGAGCTTGCTCCATATTTTCACTACTTGTTGGGAGTGATGATGATGGAGATGATGAAGAGGAGAGCAAGGATGATGATGAGGGCAATATGTTTGTTCTAGAATCATTGGTTGATTCACTCGGAGAATATTCATTTCTGTGAATGTTCAATAATGGTCTTCCAGTTGAGGACGATGGTGTTAATTTCACCGAATCTTTGCTTTCGAAATGAATCAATGGAGCCTCTTCAGAATCATCATGATGATCCAATCTCTTACTGGCTGCAGAAAGGCTTACTTGGTGATTACTGTTGATATTGGAAATTTCATGAGAAACAGAAGATGGTGAGGCGAATGGGGTTCCTTCTATTGAAGCTGTTGTGGTTGTTGTGGTTGTTGTGGTATTCGGGTGAAGCAGGTGATGAATATTCCGATGTTGCGGTGGCTGTTGAAAATATTGATTTTCTTCTTGAAACAATATTCTTCTCTCAATGTCATGATCGGAATCTACATGAAAGAGTGGTATAGATTCATTGGTGGGGTGATAAAGCATCATTGAAGACTGTCGTGCTTCTTCCTCCATGGTACGTTCTTTCCGTATTAATAAATATTATTTTATCTAGAGATTACTACTCTCACAGTTATTGGTTTTAATTGGACAAAATGACAACAGCAGCACCTTCAAGATGGGTTGTGTTCCTTGTCGTAGTCGCAATTTAAAAGATTAAAAAGAAAATCAGAAAAACCCCTCGAATTTGCTGCGTCAATTTTCCGTGTATTTTTTAATTCAACAAATTCGCTTTTCTTTACTAATTTGGATGGCTGAATGGATGATCATGAGCAAACGAGTGTCGACAAAAGATCATGATTGTTGCCGATAATCGCTCTCGGAATGCATGAATGCTTGGGAGAGAAGCAGCAATGATGAGCCCATGTTGCTCGACAAACAGTCATCCGAAAGCCTTTCGTATGTTGCTCATCTTTCGTATTGAGGAAATTCATTAATTTTCACTTGAACACATTCCTCAACGTACATCTTGTTCGAGATCCCATTCGTAGTTCTCCTCCTTGAACTAATAAGGCCACAGTTCATGTTCAACATGTACACTGATACGGTATTTCAATTTCACAACAATGTGTGAATTTCTCAAATCAAGTAACACCAATCAAAACAAAGCACAGCAACCAAAGTTGAAGCACAAAAGCAAAACAAGCAAGGTGATAAGGAATCAAAGGGCATTGGATATTATTGGAGCCCTCTGTGTTTGGAGAGTGGATTCATTCGTAAAGAGTTGTAACGATCGTAATCATCCAAATTCATGAAACATTCCATGGTTGCAAGTCTTCCTTTTTTAGAAGTTTCTGCTAGCAACTCTTGAATTTATTAAGATAGCACACAGAGTGTCTGAAAAAAACAGCACACCTCTCTCTCTCAAGCTGCTACGCAGAACATTTTCGCACTGTTGTTGTTCCTTTTAAGAGAAACTCTCTCGATTGTTATCCATAACGCGATCACACCACGCACACGCTCTCATGTGGTTCAAATTTTAACATGTCTGACTTTTCACCTCTTCATGCTGTTGTTTCATCAACCTTATTGAATCCAAGCACCACACCAACCATTCCAACAACAACAGTTGCAGCAGCAGAATCTGCTGTTACCTGTTCCCCAACGGTGGTCGTAGGAGATCAGCAACGATCTTCACCTCAGCATTCTCATTCAAACCATTCATCCATGTTCGTTCTGGCTCCCATACGAGATGAAACGTTAGATCATGATTCTGATGAGAGAGGAAACTCTGAGAATTCATCTTATCCAGCGTTGACACGAGGAGGTCTTGATTTAAGCTCCAACCACATGAACGACCACTCTCCTGTAAATACTTGTCATCCATCCACTATTCATAGTGGCCATTCCATGATGATCATGGATACTACTAACAGTGAGGATATCCATCAAGAGGATGAAGATGATGAGAGTGTTCCTCACAATCACTGCTCTAATACTTGTACTAACCGTACGAGCCAAGTAGACGAAGAGGGAAACACGACCATGAGACTTACACCCACTACTCACCACCATGAAGGAGCAATCACCCAAAAGGATATGCAAGCAATACAGTACAACACAGGTGGAGAAGTTACCGCTACCACTCCTTCCCTTAATGCTCTCTCAAGCACGATCACACCATCCAAAACTCCAACGTATGGCATTCTTCCATTCAGTAATCTTAGTCTGGAGAGTAGTAGTGGTGGTGGTACTGGTGGTGGCACTGGTGGTGGTACTAGTGGTTCTATTATTGGGGCAACACAAAGCAGCAGCACCTCGGACCATAGTACCACGATTACTTCTTCGAGTGGTGGTAGTGGAGGAGGTAGTAGTGGCCTGAATCATCACACTTCTACGGAAACACCCATATTGCCCTCCATTCGCAGCTACTTCCAACCTATTCACTGCTCATTGCTCAATGATCCCTCGCCAAACAGTGCTGCTTCAGTTCCCTTGTTTAGTATCTCAGGTAATTCGTTTGTGGTTGGACCAGGTACCTCATCTTCTTCATCGTCGTACACTCCCATTCCAAACAATAATGGCTCATTGTCTTCAGAGATGACTTTAGAACCACCGAAAGTTAGCACCAGTAGTAATGGTAGTAGTGGCATGAATGGTTATTTCCATTCAGTGTCAACCACTCCAACATATTCGGGCGTCGGTGGTGGTAGTGGTATCCTTGGAGGATCTGCTCTGAACAATCCTTTCAGCACTTCTACTGCAACTCAGTCATCCTCTTTTGGGGGAGTCGGTAATCCAAATGGTCCTAGTAGTCATTCAATGCCTTCTTCATGTGGTAGTAGTGGTAATATTCCTAGAAGCATGAATGGCCACTCGAGAAGCACTTCCACAGGTGAATGCACACCCACGAGAACTTCCTTTAGCTTTAACATTACTCCAAACAAAACTATGAACATGTTCATGACAAGTCCAACCTACACTGGAGCACAGCCACCACCACCACCGCTGCCAACCACTACTGCCACTACTACAACTACCACGAGTGGCACCACTTGCATGCCAATGGCGAATACGGTCGATGGAAACTGCAAGTCAAGTCCCAAATTATTAGGAAAGAGAAATTCACAAAATTTCACTTTGAGTCCATCCAACTCAGCATTCACACCCTATGTACCAGAAAATTCTCCATGCAGCAGCGCCACCACATCATCGACTTCAGGAAAATCCACCAAAAGGTATTCCTTCTCAAGCTACACTCCCCTCTCCTTGAATTCTCCATCGAAAACATCGAGACCTTCGTTCGTTAATGGTGGAGGAAATAACAACAACAACTTGGCAGGATCTTCCAATGCCATTCAATTGTCCGTTTCATCCACAAGCTTGTCCTCTTCCATGTTGGATTCGAACGGAGGAAGCAATGGCACTAATGGCACTAACAATCATCACAACTCGACTGTCTTTCTTGACTTTCCACCCACTCGTCGATCCAGCTTTAAGGAAATTCCAATTGATTCCATCATTCAGAATTTACATTTACCACAAAAAGAAGCAGCCAAAGCATTGGGAGTGAGTGTGAGCACTCTCAAGAGAAGATTCTATAGTGTGAGGGAACAGATTGGTATTGAAAAGTGGCCAACCATTACCTTGTCTAAGGTTGAGACTGGAGCCTTATTTGTAACTTCCACTACCACAACCACAACAACAACTATTCCATCAAATAATAGTAATAATGGCAGCATTAGCTCAACCACTGCTGTACAGCAGCAGCAACAATTACACACGAATAGAGAAGAAAAGTCCAACCATCACAAGAATTTGCATTCACCAACCATGGGGAGATCATCATCGACGTCTTCTGGCCTTTTGGTTTCAGGTCCTCCCTCCATTCCACCACAGAAAACAGTAGAGGTAAGTTCATATCACTGTTGTGTTGATGGTAACTCTAACTTTTCTGAATTCACTCCATTCTCACTTTCAAAGACTAACTTGGTCTCCAATGTGATCATGAGTAAGCAAATGAGTCAAGTGAACGGTGGGCTAACATCCTCTCCTCAATTCCATGGTACTGGACTCAATTCATATGGATCTACAAATCCTTTCATGATGAGTGGTAGTAGTAGCCTATCCTCGAGTAGTAATCATCAGTCGGTTTCATGTGCACCAAGTCAGAATAGTTCTTATGTGGTGTCTGCCACCTCCACAACAAGCTCCATCGGCTCGGTTCCTTTGGGAGGCAATCCAATTGCCACTTTCAATCATTCCAACAATCAGTAGTACTCTTAGTATGAAATTTCATCATTTTGATGATATATCCATTGACATTCTTGCAAACCAATTTTACGAGTCTTTGTTGATTTAATAGCATGATCTTCCGTGTTTTTGTTTAAAAAAACTTTGTGTCATCTTCTGAACATTTCCAAATCTTCATACACTATTTAATTGCTCCTCTCCCATGACATTAACCACAATAAAAAGGTTTAATTTCATCAATCCCAATGGACTCTCCGTTTATGAGTATCCAATTCTGATGAATGATGAATAGCCTATTGTTGCTTCTGCTTTGATAAAAATCAAATTAATTTTTGAAGATGAAAGAAAATTTGTTTGGAACGATGAAAAAAAATGTCCAAAACAAAGGCTATCGTCCCTCCTTCCACTTCTAAAAAGAAGTCATCCTCTTCGGAAAGCGTAAAAAAGAAGAAGGATACCATTCCTACTCCGTGCCTTGTTCAATTTACAAATTCTCTTTCTGCACCTCCTAATTTGCAAAATATTCATTTTTCTTTGGTCAAAAAAGATGACGATCCAACACCTTTTCTTTTCGGAGAATCAAAATCCATGCAATATACATCATCATCATCATCGACCAATTCATCATCAAACAAATATTTATTGGCTGTTGTGAAATCGTCAAATCAAAAACCATCATCAATTATTGAAATTCCAGAATGCTTCATTGTCAAGGAAGAGTCAAAACAAAACCTTCAAAGAAAAGATATTCTGA
Source organism: Naegleria fowleri (assembly GCF_008403515.1). Taxonomy (NCBI): domain Eukaryota; phylum Heterolobosea; class Eutetramitea; order Acrasida; family Naegleriidae; genus Naegleria; species Naegleria fowleri. The sequence goes on from NW_025407933.1 coordinate 44,612, forward strand.
AGAGAGAATTGGAACAAGGAGGAGCAGACGCCCTTCAACCCGATATGACCTATCAACATTTCTTTGAGAAGAGAGTTATAGGAGGAAGTGAAGTTGCCGACTCATTATTCAATTCAAAACGTTATGCTCGATTGATGCAAAAGAGAGCCACTTCTACTACCACGTCTTTGAAAGCAGACCAAATGGAAAATTTAAAGATTCTTGTGGGAAGAAATAATCGCTCTTCTTCAATGGCAACCATGAGACAATACATTCCAACATTGAATATTGAGGCAGAAACAGTGAATGACTTATTTGACCTTAAAACGGATTTATTGTTCGATGACAAACACTTGATTGATCATTTCAAAGGTAAACATTGCAGAAACAAGTCACTTCAAAGAGTGTGGAAAGTCCTCGAAGGTGCCACCATGGATAATGGTGCATTAACTGAAGAGGCCAACACAAGTATTACCTCAATGACCGAGTTCAAGAATCTTCCATCATTTTTGCAAGAATATTTTGGAATCATTATTCAACAAGGAAATTGGAATGCCATTGCCAAAAAGAAGAGAAGAAGGAAAAAGAAGTCTGATGACGAAGACGAAGAAGAAGGAGAAAAATCTAGCACTGCTGCTGCGGAAAAAGACGATCCTTTCCTTCCAGCAGATGAATTGACAGAAGAGCAATTTTCATCATTCCTGCAAGCGATTGCATCTGACATTCCCTCACTGGCTCAATACTACATGATCATGTTGGGCATTTTCCAAATTGCTCAAGCTCGTAATGTGAAAGACCATGTTGCAGCCATCTTGTCAACCTGCTACGTTCAAGGTACTTTGGACAAGAAAGCTGTACAAAAAATTGGAAAGAAAGAACAATCTTCTCGCTCCTCTGTCAAGTTCACAAGCATGGCAGACATTTTTCCAAATCCTCCAATTGAGAGCATGAAAACTCATCCCTATCTCTACCTTCCAAAATCATCACAAACTCTTCAGGACTTACTGCTGCGATTGTGTGTTCCAGAATTTACAAAGTCCTCTCCAAGACATTTCCAACATTTGGTGTTCAATCAATCGGTTGGAAAAACTCTCCTCATTCGCACAGCAAATCATTTACTGGTGGCCGTTCTTCTCATGTGTAATTTCTATGTGAAAAAGGAATTTATTGTTGCCTTGCAAAAAGACACCAGACTGACTGTTGAGAAATTACTCGTTTGTTTCAATGCTATGGGAGTTATTCCAGACTCTAATCAAGCATTTGTTCACAGAACGATCAGAAATTTGGTTCGTGCTGCAAGTGGAGCCGATTTTGCAAGTGGTCCCAAAACAAAACTAAGTCTCATTTCAACAGAGGGTCACGGAGCTCATCCTGCACATGTGAATTTTTATCTAAGCTTACCAAAAATCAAGCAATTATATGGCGGTAAAGTTGCAGCTGAAGCAGCCTCAGGATCAGCATCAACAACCTCCACAAAGAAGAGAGAACCCACAAAGAAGAAGGAAAGTGAGGATGATTTATTGGTTGACGAGGAAAGACCATCCAAGAAGAAGGTCAACCTTGATGATGACGACGATGAAGTGATGAAAACAAAAGAACCTACCAAAAAATCCACATCTTCAAACAAAGCAGCCGAAAAGACAAGTACTTCCAAGACCACTAAACCTTCGAAGGAATCTACATCATCCACAACCAAGAAACAGAGCGCTTCTGTGGTGGAACCCACCAAACCAACCAAGTCCAGCAAACAAAAAGAGGAAGATGAAAACATTGACGACATGTCTGACGAAGATGACGAAGATATTGAAAATGACCTCGAGGGATTGCTAACGGCATTCCAAGCTCAAGAAGATGAAGATTTCGAAGAGGATGAGACTGAGGATCGAGCTGACCAAGAGGATGAAGATGCAGAAATGGCTGAACTTGTGGACGAAGAGGAAGCAGAACGAGAACGACCTGAGGTATCTGATAACGAGGAGGAACTTGTTGAGAATACGCTCGACGAGGATGAGGAAGGTCAAGATGCAATTGGCGCCTTACTTGATACCTTGGGTAATGAGGACGATCTTATGGATGAAGTAGACGAAAACGATGAAGAGGACGATGACGAAGTAGGAGTAAAGGAAGCTCTTAGTGGAAAGAAAAAGAGAAAGACAATGAATGATGCTGACGAAGATGAAGAGGCTGGTATTGTGAAATCCAACAAGAAGACCAAACACGATTTTGAGCAGGATATTGAAGAAGGAGAGGACGAAGAGAGCGAGGAAGACGAAGAATAAAGATCTATGTAGGTATAATGATTCATTCATGATGATTTCATTCTTGTGAACATTGTGGGATTTTGTGGACAACTTAATTGTGTTTAAACATACATCCATTTTCACACAAGAATTCTTCACAATGATTTCAATAGTTGTATTGTTTATTCTTTTACCTACAAGACTTGATTCTACAGTTCCTTACGAGGACTACAAATAAGGTTAACTCAAAACCACACTTGTTTAAGGCTGAGGCGATGCAAAACGTAATCGACTTTAATTCTTTGACATGACCAAAAACAGGAAATCTACATATTCGAAAGAACGTTATACACTTCAAATATTCTCCTTTAGTCAATCTAAAAACTCCAAATAACCAATTTTATGGACCTTGCCTTCTCAATACTTCAAATTTCCTTTTATATCCACCTCCATTTTCATCACACAGCACCGAATGCATTCTTTCCATTCAACCTCACTGTCTTAAAAAACACCAAAACACGTCTGGTAGATTATATAGTATTGGTTTTATTACAGTACTGAATTGAATACTCATCTCACACACCAGAAAATCATAAATGCCAAGTCATCATTTACACTCCACAAACATGCCCGAAGAACGTGGAACTACCTCTTCTGGAATGAGAAGCAGTGATGATACTTCCATTCCCATTGGTCATCACGGTGCTCATCAACAGCAGCAGCATGAAGTTCATTACGGAACCTCCAGCGGTGGTGGTGGTGGTTTTGGTTCTCAGCAACAACAACCTCTTCATCATCATCAACAACAACAACAACAACAATATGGAATGGTTGGTGGACATGAACACGAACGTGGAACAACCTCTCAAACACAACAAACCGCTCAATGTCCACTTGGATTTGGTTCTGGTACAAAATTCCACAGTGTCTCTAAGGAAGCTGCTCTTCAATTTGGAAGAGTTCCATTGAGTGGTCAATCGATTGTTCCACAAAATGTATTGACCAGAGACAATGGATGTCCAGTGGGACATGTGAAAGATTCCATGACAGCTGGCAGTCAAGGTCCATTATGTGTTGGAGATTTGGATCTTCTCGAAAAGTTGTTGCATTTCAATTGTGAAAAGATTCCACCAAGAAATGTTCATGCCTTGGGATGTGGTGCCTATGGTACTTTTACAGTCACCAATGACATTAGACAATACACAAGTGCTGATTTGTTTTCTGAGGTTGGAAAGAAGACTGAATTTATTACGAGATTTTCTGGAATTTTCACAGAAGTTGGAGATGCAGACACCACTCGAGATGTAAGTAGTAGTAGTAGTATGATGACGATGCAAATTGTGTGGTTTTTTAATTGGATATTGTAATCATTGTGATGGATCATGTGATGAATTGGATGATCGGTGTTGTAAATGGATGGAATTTGAATATTGATTAGCCTCGTGGATTTGCTATTAAATTCTACACTTGTGAAGGAAATTGGGATCTCTTGGGAATTAATACACCAGTGTTTGCTGTGAGAGACGCCAAACCAGGTCCAGGCAAGTATTACTAATTACCATTTATATATTTTAAAAATTACCATTTTTGATCAATTTCCATGAATGACATTTCTTCAACCTTATCCAGATGCTGTTCATGCCTTCAAACGAGATCCAAGAACAGGATGCTGGAACGTGACTCAGACTTGGGACTTTGTTGCTTCCCATCCTGAAGGTCTTCATCAAATGGTCATGCTCTTCACGGACCGAACAGGTAAGTCTCAAATAATGTCCAATTTGACCACCTCTCACTCGAGAATATATTCCTTTTTTGTAACTATTTATTAACTGTAATGTCAAAAAGGTACTCCCATGAGTTATCGTACCATGAATGCTTACGGTTGTCATACCTTTTCATTTGTTAATGACAAGAAGGAAAGATTCTGGGTCAAGTTCCATCTCAAATGCATGCAAGGAGCCTATGGATTCACACAACATGAAGCTAAATTAGTGGCAGGTGAAGATCCAAACTTCCTCTCACGTGACTTGTATCAAGCGATCGAAAAAGGAAATTACCCAAAATGGAAAATGTATATTCAAATTATGCCAGAAGAGGAAGGTTACAGACATCCATGGACATTCGACCCAACCAAAATTTGGAAACATTCTCAATATCCTCTCATTGAAGTTGGAGAGTTAGAAGTGAATAGAAATGTCACTGATTACTTTTGTGAAGTGGAACAAGTCGCATTCTCACCTTCAAACACTGTTCCAGGCATTGGTCTTTCACCAGACAAACTCCTTCAGGGACGTCTCTTGATTTATGACTCCACACAGATTCATCGTATTGGACCTAATTATAGACAATTATATGTGAATCGTCCACTTGGTGTTGAACCACAGAATTACAATGTTGGAGGACAAATGAATTTGAGAATTCAAGATAAATTCCCTGGCTATGATAAGAGTGTGTTTGGAGGATTGGTTCCAAATGCCAAGTACATTGATCCACCATTCCGTTGCACTGGTAATGCAGGTCTCTATGAAATGTATCAGGAGGGCTCTTATGAAGATTATTATCAACAAGTGGCAGACTTTTGGAGAATTCTTAGTGATAAGGAGAAGAATAACTTGTGTGATAATATTGCGTCGAGCTTCTTTAAGGTTACTGAGCAACGTGTCATTGACAGAATGATGCAACATTTCCAGAAGTGTGATCCAATGTGGGCACAAATGATTGAATTGAAGCTGAGAGAGAGAAAGGAAGGTAAATACATGACTGAAGGAGAGAAGATTTGTATGGATTACACCACTCGATTGCTCAAACTCACTCAAAAACAAGCATTGTAAGATGATGATCAATCGTTCAAGTCATCCTCCTTTGCTTTGGCCAGTCATTCATGTCCATTTGTATTCAATCTTTCGTGAGAACAACAAAATTACCAATAAACAACAACAATATGTGAGTATTATTAACGATAGATGAAATGTTCAATAATGAATGTATTATTTCATTTGTTTCATCTAATGACAAGGAATCTGTACTCCACATTACAATCCTAAAATATCATTACATAGAACATTAACAAGCTCCTTCTTCTTTCCTGGACAAATCAATTTTCCTTCAGTTTGAGCATTGTCAACAACTAATCCCAACGATACCACTCTAGTTCTATTTTCCTTTTCTTTAGTGTCATGATGGGCAACCAATGCTTCATAACATCCTACAGAACTCAAAATATTTGCATTGAACTTGGAGGTATGAGTACGAATAGTTCTATTTTCCAACTGAATAGCATGATTAAAGTAGAACACATTGGATGTTTCAACCTTTGCTGTGGTTCTTAATGGGTGATACAATCCAGAAACGTCAAAGAATCTGTCACCCCATCTATTCTCGTTCTTACCAATCAATGGATTATATCCAGTAAAGTTAATATGATCCTTATATTGCACCAATGTGTTTGGAGCATAGATTGGTTCAGAGCTGAGCTCTGAAAGGGCGCTTGTCACAGCACTATTCAAATAGAGTGATTTAACGGTTTGAAGATATTGACAAACTCGAACAAAGAATGTCAAATCGATCAAACTATTACTGAGTAAATAGGCGTTTTCACTTTGATCTTGCTCAATTCCAACATGATGAATGACAAGTGCTAATTTTTCTGAGCTATCACTACTCACACGAACTAAGGAGAGTGCTTGGGAAACATCATTCTTTGGCTTGTAATGAGGAATATCACTCAATGCCAATGTCTTGACAATATTAACATTTGGATTCTCAAAGAATGGCAAGTTCAAATTCAAATCGAAAATGGCAGAATCAATAACCTTGTACGTGAGATCTAATTGTTCCTTAATGAACTGGGTTGCTTCAACAACCTCTTCATACTTGAGCATGTTATATTTCAATTTGCGTTGTTGTTCATAGTTGACAGGTTTAACACTTCTCTTGACTGATGAAGTACCCATTTGTACTTGATTGAGAGAAGCATTTTCAGAATATTCGACGAATGCCTTCACGTTAAAACCGAAATATCTCAATGCACAGAAAAGATTCAAAGAGGTCACACCAAATGTTGAATGTCCCAATTCTTGAGCAACGTGACATTCCATATAACTTGGTTGATCTGGACCCATAAATCCCATGTACGAGTTGGGCTTCTTTTCAGAATTCTGATGAGCATCCAAAACTCTGTCATGAGAAATGTAAACACTCTCCACATATTCCAAAGGTTGAGCATAACCAAAGTTGGTCACACTTGAGATTTCTTGTGTAGTGTTTTCAGAATTGACCCTAGGATCACTGCACTTGACATAGTATGCAACATTCTGAATATTAAGGAGGTTGAACACAAGTGTCAAATAGAAAGACTCTTCTGTGGTAAAAGTATTATCCAAACTTGGATGCACATTGGAAATGAGTGTAAGTTGATTATTGGCATTCTTTGTAATGTATCCAAAATTTCCAGAAGCAGATGTATATGGGAAGTTTGGTAAGGTCATCAAGTCCACCTTTTTAGCATCTTGTACCAAGTTTGGAACATTGGCTTGGGTGCAATAAATATTAAGTTGATTTTCATCAAATTGTCCCAATTCTTGTTGAATTAATTGGACAGATTGTTTGATTTGTTCTTCTGTGATTTTCATTGGTTCAGTGTTAAACTTGAGAGAAACATATTGAGTGGTAGAAGAGGAAGTAGAACAGGTGGTGTCACTGGTTGCGCCGCTGACAAGTGGTGAATTGCTTGTCTCATCAAATTCAATATTTGCGAGAGTCTCTCGAACCAATAATTGAATATGTTCAGTACCAATCTTGGAGTTCTCCAAAACTTCCTTATGTGTGAGAGGTTCTTTTTGTAATCCTGCACCCAAATTACAAACCAAACTAATTCCCATACAATCCATTCCATAATAGTTGCAAGTGAGCATTTCTGGAACTGTTGACATACCCACACATGCGCCACCCAATTTCTTTGCCATCAAAACTTCGAGAGGTGTCTCAAAACTTGGACCACTGGCCCATGCATAGGATCCTTCAAATAATTTAATAGAATTCTCCTTTGCAATACTTCTGCACAAATTGACATATTTTGCAGTCCAAAAATTAGGTGTAAAATGTGAATATTTTGCCTCAATTTCTGATTCAAATTCATTCTTTTCAACTCGAACGAGTTCTGTCGTTTGTTGTGGTGGTTGCTGTTGAGTAGCAATGCCATTCTTTTCAAAAACACGAACAGCACTCGCCAAACTATTTGGATCCATTCTTGCCAGCAATCTGAAATGTCCAGTCAACAAACACAAACATCCTCCAGTCATGTCATCAAAAAGGCCACCACTCGCATTGGTCAAGATGAATAATTTACATCCAATAGCAGCCATCAATTTCACTTGAAAGGTAACTTCATCCCATGGACCACCTTCATAGGAGTGAATTCTACCAGCAAAGCAGTAAATGAGCTTTTTCTTGTTGGGAGAAGTATGTCCGTGTTCCTTTGCATGAATAGAAGAAGGTAATTCTCCAATAATCAATTCACCAGAATGTCCCTGAACAGAGGTGAGAGGCATGTGAGGAATTTGAGAGTATGGGATTTTACGAGTATTGGAGAGAGCCTTTGGAAAATCACCCAATCCACTTCCCAACACAATGGCCATTGGAGCATAGCCTAATTCGGAGAGAACCTTTTGTTTGGCTTGTTCAATTTCTTCGTTTACAAAAACCATCTTGTTGTGAGTTTGAATTTTATAGTAATAATAATAATTATATCAATGTATATCACTCTCTATTTATACATAAAGACATGGTACCACAACAAGAATGTGCAAATGTAAATGTAAAAATTCAAAATGATGACGATGATGAATATCAGGATGATGAAAGAATAAAAAAAGAAAATGCATGAATTCATACGAGAGAAGTTTTCATCATGAATATCAATGAATGGTCATATTCGAAATGATGATTCATCGCACATTGATCAGAAAATAATTGCATGAGGATGATTTGAAATTGGTGGAATGCATTTTTACTTACTGCGAGAGAGAGGAAATGAAATTGTGTTTTTTTGATCAACAACAACAATTTTATATTCTCATTAAAAGATTCTTCTCGGAGTGCATGTTGTTTGCGAATAAGTGGTGATAAATGTTAATAGAAGAAGGCGTCTTCTTTACAACCTTTGCAAAGGTTGACTCAAAAGAAGATTGAACTTGATTTTCATATGAAGCATTTCTTCCATATGTTTTAACATTCTTGATATCTCATTCTTGGTTAGTCTGTCATGAACATTTGCATCACTATACTCAACAGAATGTGCACCACAACATTTTGCACCTGAAATTGCACCATTAATATAGGTATGTGTAGAGAATGTATTTGTAAGTAGAAGAACCAAAGTTGATTCGGAACTTCGCTCTCAATGGAAAATCAAAGCGAAGACGATCAAAAACACATTTAGTGAGAATGGAAAACAAGAATGTCGGTGCCATATGTGTTTAACTTGGTGTGGAAGAGGGCCTTGTCAAACCCACGCTGGCTCGTGTGGAATTTAAAAGTTTAAAGGACACATGTGAAGCCTTATGATCATGTTGTTAAACATCGTTGCCAAGTCATGAACGTCATCCATTGCCAAAAAAGTCCAATAATGATAGAAACAACTCGATGAAGTCGCACACCATGAACATTGGCAGATGCAGTATCACAAGGATTTTGAGAGATATCGCTCATGTTTCTGTTGGACGGTTCAAGTGATGGCCATTCCTCCAGCAACCATCAAAAAAAAACAAATTTGAACCACGACCACGACCACAACCACCACAAAGAACAATGTCGTCATCATTGATGGTGGTCAACCACCATTCCTCTTGTTGGCCCCTTCTCACATGGACAATACTATTCTTTTTCATGGCCATTTTCATTACTCCTCATCAGTGGATCCATGCAAATCCATTAGCTTCTATTGAATTCAATCAGGCCGTCGATGCAGCCATGTACGATGTCGTTTCATCCTCCTCCTTTCAACAATACATTACCACTGTCGTTGGCTTTCCAGTTCCTTTGTGTTCCGTAAAAACAAAATATCCCTCTCGATGGCCCATTCCGCCCTCTATTTCCGAATTGAAAATGTGTTACGATGGTTCTTCATACATTGCAGAGCCTTGGCCATCCATTTATAAGGAAGTTGGAAAACGAATTGTTGATGCTTTCAATACTCAATATGGTTTAACTTTGAAATCAAAGAATGTTCCATTGGTTATGAATGAAACATTGGGTTATTTTGATTCATTGAGAACTGCCGTCGAAAATGGTGATTGTGACATTGCTGTGGCTGATACCACCATCACGGAAGAACGAGCAGCCAAAGTGAAATTTAGTGTCTGTCCATACGGAGTCTCTGTGAATGCCTTTCTAAGGACCGATTTAGATAATACCACTCTCACTAATATTAATGAGTTACAACAATTGAATCGATCTGGAATTAATGTCACATACTATGAAGGAACAATTTTTGATACGATCGCTCAGCAGCAATTACAAGCTGCAACCAAAGTTCCAGCCTCCTATGATGGACAATATATATTAGCATTACAACGAAAGGTTCATGCCGTCATTGGGGACGTATTGGATCAGAAGGGGTGGTTGGAACAGAATCGGAAAGATTGTGTGAGTTGTTATATTAAGGCGTTTGGATTGGGATCATCGTTTGGGGTCTTTACGCAAGCAACTACTCGATCCAGTGACGCAGGAATCAGTGCAAGGATGACCGGTGCTAGTCATCCATTATTTGTATGGCTCATGATGAGTGTCATGTGCATGTGGATGGTCCACATGATGATGAGCGATTGATAGAACCACAAATAGGGAAAAGGACAGTTTAATGCATTCCTGAGAGGTTCCAAAAAACCAGCACCAATATTGTTCCATTCTTTCATGCAATCATCATCAAGGAATCTATAAATCACCTTATAGCAAGGTCAGAGGACACAGCATTTTGTGCACTGAAGTTCATCTTTATGGTGAGCTATAAAACTTTCACTGTTACGTGTTGGTAAAAGTCTATTAAAAGATTCACCTCTCACCACTACCACTAAACACATCAAAAATCCGAGTCCCACTTCAGTTGGTGAATGATTAATTGTTGTTGACCAACTTTTCGAACAACATTTAAATAAAAAAATCATGAAGCGCATGCTTTTTCGTTGCCACAACAATAACCGCACATCCGACCGTTCGACGAGCATTACGTGCATCATTAAAACAACAACACAATATGTAGGAGGAGAAACAAGAAATCATCACCATGGTGCCATTAATTTTTCTCCATCATCAAACAAATTAATTTTCAGTGATGATGATGATTTAATGTATAGGATGAAAAAAGTGATGCCAAACAACAACCAACAATTGTTCAATACAAGAACATTTGACCAAATACGTTCGTACACTACTACTGCGAATTGTTTGAAGAGAAAAGAAGTATCAACAAAAGCCAAAGGTAGTGGTAATGATACCTCCAACAATAGTACAACATTATCTTCAACAACAACCTCCGCCGAACAACAGGAAACTCTCAAGTTCAATGATTACGACAGTTGGAACGCCCAACAAGTGGCATTCATGTTGACTTCTCCTAAATCTATTGGTGGTGCTGGGTTATCTGCAGAAAAGGTGAAGCCTTTGCAAGAGTTTGGCTTTGATGGCGAATCTCTCCACAACATTATTGAGAATATCAATATGGAGGGCATAAAGTATGCCATTGATCAACTGAAAAGTATTTACAACAAGAATGACATTCCTCAAATCTCTGAAACTTGTCAATCTGTTGTATTTTGGGTGCACAAATCTCTGCGGAAATTCACTACTGTTCCCTCTACTTTTATCCAATCAGTTTTGGATGATTTTGATAAACATGTACAAACCTATTCAAGAAACGAAAAAGAGTCTGTATTCAAGTTCAATGAGAAAATGAAACAAGTTCAACTCGACAAATCTGATTCTCCAATCTATTTGTACCAGAAGAAAGAGGACACAAATAACAATAATGAAATAACTCTATCCTCTTGGGCCATATCTTGCGATTTAGGTCCTACATTTCCTGCAAACAAATATGATGAACATTTTAAATTTATCACCTCGGATGGTATAGTTCATCCAGTGTTGGCATTAATAGAAGCACCTGGAACTGGAAAAACTTACTTTGCATATCATTTAGTTTCTAAAGGATATACTGTGTTAATTATACAATCAAAGCACAAAAATATCATATCGAATTCATTGGAAATGATATTTAACATTTCACGAAACAGTTCTAATTTGAGAGGGTTATTAGATAGCGAAACAAAACGGTTCATTAAGTCATACTTGATTGTGGCAGATATTATTATTAATGCTAGATTGGATCCTAAAGATACTAAAAAGACCAATCTATATTTATGTAAATACATCTTGAATGGAGGTTTTAAAATGGTACAAGAAGCTTATAACAATAATTATGAACAGCATGGTTTTTCTCCACAACTAGAAAAAGTTATGTTTTTCATTGACGAAGCTCATGATTTTAACGATTTTGATGGCCAAATTCCTCGAACAACAAAAAACACTGACAACGGAAACCTATTAACTCTCCTCACTTCAAATATGAGAGATTACGGGGGTGTAGTATTAACAACAACCTTTGCAAGTGCTGTAGAAGGCAAAATTGAAAAGAAAATATCTAAAGAAGGTAACTCTAAACAAGTCTTTGAAAAGTTTTCCTACCACTTTACAAACCCACTTCCAATATTGCACGCGAAACAAGTAACAAATTTTTTGGACATGTTTATAGACACCAGTAGAAAAGGTCACAATAATCCAGATATTTGGAAGCTTGTTGCAACATTTTTACAAGGTCCAACCAGACGATGTGAAGAATTACTTCAACAATTATATCTAGAGTTGTGCAAGGACTCAACACCTCAATTTAAATCTTTTACAGAGTTTATATATACAAATCTTTGCACTCTCGTTTTTGACAGAAAGGGTTACGGAACAGAAAAAATTGACAATCCCTTATACAAGAGTTTGTTTTACCGATTAGCCTTGCTTGGAGAGGCAAATTTAACAGAAGCTTTGCATATTGTCTCAACACAAACAAGTATATCGAAAGAGATCGAAGATGCTTCCAAGTTCTTGTTAACACATGGGTTAAGTTACACTTTTGATTATACTAACAAAATATATAAGGTTGTCAGTCCAATAGAAAGGATGAGATTATTGAAGACTCTTCAAAAAGATGAGTCTAAGGGTGATTGGTTTTTAAATTCTCACAAGCAATTAAGTAATATTGGTGATATTTCACCTCTCTCTGAAGTTGCTTCTGTATATTTTATTTTGAACCATTTTGAATTCTTTAAACAACAATTCCCAGGGACATATTTGCAAAACTATTATTTAGCTGCCAAGTATTATGTTGAAGATTCAGAAGTCTCCAAAGATTCATTGAATAATGACTTCAAAATTTCATCTCTTCTCATTAACACCATACACTGCAATATGAAAGGATTTCAAACAGAGAAATATCCTTTAACTGGAAATGATGACGATCTTTTACCTCGATTTTTAGTCCGTCCATGCCACAATGCAGGACCTGATGTATTGGGAATGTTAAAACGTTCTTCAAAAGTTAACGATGATACAATTCCTTTATGCATTCCAATTGTTGCAGCAGTAACAAGGAAAACAGGAGACAATTTAAAATTCAAGAAAAACTATGCTACAACTGATCTTTCCAATTTGTATTATGAAAATTTGGAAACGAATAAGTCTCCACCAACGAATGACCTTACACTGAAGGAAAGAAATTCCTTGAACACAGCTATTACTGACATTGTGAAAGCAGGAAAAATGTTGAGAATATTATTTCATCCAAATGAAACCTTCAGCAACACTCCTCTCAGTGATAGGATTCAACAATACGATCATGATGATGCACCGCAAATAATTTTCTCTGATCATGCAGTCCTGACCAAGAAGGGACATTGTATTTATGAAATTTCGAAAAATAATTCAGTATGGCAAAATTATCTCAACAACAAGAACTTGTCTGCTGTGGCTGATGTATTCCAACAATGATGATTACTTTCTTTCTTATAATACTCTATTCATTTCCAATAAGTCCGTGATAAGAATTGACCCCAACGATTCAATTTTTATTGAAGTCAGTGGTTCCGTTCTCACTCCAAATTTTGGGCGAAGTGATGAAACATGATCAAGACTTGTCTTTCAAGTAAAGCTATGAGTTTTGTGAAAGATTGACCTCACTCTAATCTTCCTTTGAGCTTTTGAAGAGAGGAATTATTACCATACTCTGAGATATGTGTCATTCATGTCTTAAGGAAGTTTAAATCATTGAGCAAGGATTTGTCATTCAGTTGAAATCAAAACTAAAAATTGATCGCCAGAAACTGTAATATCCTGAGAATATGCATCTTGACTTTCTTAACACTAAACTCACTTCATCCATGTCCTCAATTACTTGGCAAACATTCCAATGGTTCAAAAAGGAAGTTAGAGAGAGGCTTCAGTCTCGATCCCCTAAAGCTGGATCAATCATTCAACACAACAGGACAACAAACATCCAAAGTTCCAGAAGGTGACACTTTAATGCCGGTCGTGTCATCATTTGTAATGTAGACCTTAAGAAAAGTTTTTCAGAATGAAAAGTAGTTTGCTTCCGTGTTGGATATAACCTCCTGTCATCACGAAATTTTTGGCGCCAAGTCTAGAATTACAAATTTTCAAGAAACAATAAAAAATGTCTTCAAGAGCAGCCTCCACTGGCTCTTCTTCAAAACCAGGAACAGCAAATAGTAATCGAAGAGGAGGAAATGAATTGACTTCTCCGAGGGGAGCAAACAATGTGGGAGGATCCGATTCGGGACCCATTGGCGGATTTGCCAATCGAGAAGAAATGATCGCCTATTTCTCTAAGGAAAAAATCACTCCTAATTTATCACCTCTTTCCGATTATACCTTCATTCATGGATGCATGAATAAAAAGGAGAGTGAGTTATTGGAATATTTGAGCAAGCAATTGGGAGTTGTGGATTATTTAGTTGATTTGAGATCTTCCATCTATCTGGATTCATTATGTCATTACATTGCTTTTTGCAAGGAGCATTCCTTTTCAACAAGACAAACGATCGAATTTATCAATCTCATGGAAACATTAAGGAAAGGATGTCTCTCTAATGAAAGTGCTAACATTCCAATCAATCAGTCCTCATTAACAACGACGCCCAAATTTGCATCTGAGCTCGAATTACAGGAATATATAAAAACAAAACTCTTTGAAATGAGCAAGCCATTGTCACTAGAGCAAGTTTCTGATCTTGAAAAACAAATCCAAGAAGAAGAACGAAAACTAGAGGAAGAGCGTCTCAAACAGGAAAAGGACAAGAAGAAAAAACCACCCAGTTCATCCAGCTCTTCCAAGAAAATGACAAAGGAGGAAGAGGAAGAATTTATGAGAAAGCAAGAAGAAGAGCAACGTCTCGCAGAAGAGAAAGCCATGATTGAAAAGAAAAGAAAGGAAGAATACAGAAGCAAACTTCCACTATTCAATATTGATGATGTTGCCATTGTTTCTGATTTCATTCTGAAAACTGTGGTGCAGCATTATCACCTGTACAAGTATGTCTATGAAGAAAATCAGCCCGTGAAAGAATATGATTACAAGGTCAGTGTTAATTCCATCATGATTGATTGTGTGTATCCTCTTTCTGCCATGTTGCAAGATGTTGCCTATATTCAAAAGAAAGAGGATGAACGAAGGGCTCTCGAGGAAGCAGAAGCTCGAAGACGTCAAGCGGAAGAGGAAGAACGTCTGCGACTTGAAAACGAAGCTAGAGAACGCTATGAAAAGGAAAAGGCAGAGAGAAGTGCTCCCAAGTTGACGGATGAAAATTTGAAAGAAATTGCAGAATATCTCAAACATGAAGTCATGACCGAATTGGAGGATAAAGTTTCAGTGGTTGAAACACGAGTGAAAGCTACAGAAGAAACGGCCATGTCACTTCCTACACCTCAAAAGAGCAATAGCAGACCTCAATCTTCAGCAAAAACAAAATAGTTTCCTGGATGTACAGCTCCAAAAAACATTCTTGATGGGATGCCACACCTGTCTCTTCATTGTAAACCAAGTTTTGACATGATGGGCTGTAACATGTTTTGAAATTGTGAAAGAAAGTTGGTGCTACTGCTCGCTGTCTGTGTTGACAATTTAGCTGGAACGGCCATCTTCTCACTACTTTCCAAATTATTACTATAAATTATTGCTTTGTTTCGGTTCCAATATCTTTCATAAATTGATAAGAGTTTTCTATCGTTATTTCTCTTTTTGTTCATGAACAATAAATTCCAAAATAATTTATAAATTATTAAATGTAACCACACCAATACCAAATTAATTCCATCACACAATATTTTAAAATAATTCATAATGTAAATGTATATATAATATATAAAATAATATATAATAATTAAATAATAATACAATGAACATCATTTCCAATTCAAAATGATTGGTTTGATTTAACAATTCAATTCATCATTAAATCTCTCTCCAAACCTACATGCAACAAGAACGCCAGAAATCCCGCATAATAAATCAGCAAAGCTCCCAATCCCAATTTAATATTTCTCAACTGATCAAATGATTTAATCCTTCCAACAAATTGATAAATCAAATGTAAGACAGGCATGGCAATCAATTGTTCAAACACATTTCCACTTCTACCACTAATATTCAATTCCGAAGAGGACTTTATGAATGGTTCTGTTTTTGTTCGGAGGAACGGATCAATATTCCTTGTCTGAACGGACGGTAATAGAGCATTCTTATTTTCAGCCAAAGTTCTATTGGCTTCAATCCTCAAGTCATTCAGAATGATTGGAGTGTTGTTGTTGTTGTTGTTGTTATTTCTCGTCATCATCACAATGTCCTAATGATGGAAAAGGTCGTTAATGAATTTTTTTGTAAATGATGATTCATTTTGGGAATGTGCATCTAAAGTGACATGTTGGATTCATAATGGAAAATCAATGTCTTTTGAAGAGGTCTTCTTTACCTTCTTTAAAGAGATCAGTTCTGGCAATTGTTCTATTTCCATGATCTTTTGAAATTGTGGTTGATGATACATGAAGTATTGATTGGAAAGATTAAGTGTGCACTTCAAGAGAGAGATGTGTGTTTCCACATGGCCATTATGATGTCTTCTGAAAGAAGATGAACAAATAATTGAGGTCCAATTACGACCTGTCAGACATCAACACACAAAAAACTTTCAAAAAAAACCATCAAAGGCCCTCCGAAATTCACTTGTTTTCCTCTCGCGTACGCACGAACTTTTATCTCCTCCCTCATCAACAACCACAATACCAAACATTCCGTGTGGCCACTGACGGTTCGGAGTGAAGAAGATTCATCATGACCTCCAACAACTCGTCAATAACACCTTCTTCCATTCTCGACCAATTTCCTCCCTCTCCCTTCTATGAAGATTCATTATTGTATCCTTCAGCTGTCTTTCAAACTCTTTCAAATCTCCTCTCCAACAACACGAGCAACAACAACTCTTCGAATATTAATTCTTTCAACAACACTTTCTCTTCATCACCCTATGCAACAGTCTATTTGGGAGGAATTCTCACCTCTCGTGTCGAATTATTGGACAATTCCTACATTTCTCCAGTCTCGTGGACATTGTTTGCAGTGTTTACAGTTTGGTTTTTCATCTTGTTGGCTTTGGTGCTTTGGAGAAGAAATTATCAACCGGTGAAGGCGAGAGATGTGTTTTTGATGATTGTGAGTTTGTTTGCGACGTTTTTTGTGAGTGTGATGGTGACATTTAGATTTTCATTTGGTCGGTATGATTTTCCTTGTTTCTTCTTTACGTTCTTGTTGATTTTGGCATATCCGGGATTGTTTTTACCTTCTATTTTGAGGTAAGTTTGAAATTTGCGATTATATGGTAATTGTACTAATTTGGAAATTTTTGAATGTTTGGAAATGGCAATGTACCTAATGATTCCCATGTGGTCTACTACTACATTGACAATGTTCCAAAAATGATCCATCTACTACTTTTCCAAATATTAATCTACTTCCATGTTATTGCAAAAACCTCACAAAAGATGTTGGAGATTACTCTTCGTTTATCTTCTCAGCAAACACAAACAAAAATTCACAAGTATCGTCGAACGAAGAGACTCTGTATTTAAGAAATTAATTCCACTCGGAAATGTTTCCAATAGTGGTGGTGAACAAAACAAACAAAGTTCAAACAGCAACAACTCCAATCCAGTCATTGCTCAGTCACCTTCTTTGGTTCAAGTCGATTCTGGAACAACTCTCACTACCGGCAGTAGTGTCACAACACCTGCCACTCCTCTCGGAATCAACGGTGGTAATGAAACTCCAACGTCAAATGTCATTGAGGATGAAGAAGAAGATAAAAACACAACCATTGCAAGTGAAATGGATGGAATCGAAGATGAAGACATTATCGATTTTGAAGATGAAAAAGAAGTCGCTCCTTTCGACAAGAACAAAGTCAAACGTGTGTTGGACATTTATTCCATTTTAGGAGGAAAGTTAGTCCTTTCTGGAATTATTATTGGTGTCTATGCCATCCACTTGATTATTTTTTTAGTTTTAATTTTGACCGATTTGAAATATTACAACACTCATCCATTTCTTTGGGGTTGTCCAACAGGTACAAGAGCATATGCTGTTTTTGCATTGACTGCCTTTTATGTCATTATTGCTTACATCATGTTATTCACAGTCACATTCTTGGTGAAAGAGAATTGGTTTATTCGTATTGAAGTTTTCCTTGTCATGACCTTTTGGTTGATTGATGTGCTAATTTTCTTAATTTTTGGAGTTGTTTCAACCTATGGGAGATATGCAGAACATTCCTTCCCGGCTGGATGGGTGGTTTTAATTGCCATTGTTTTCGATAATACTTGTTCGTGTTTGATTCCTGTCATTTTGTCATTTTACACATCGAGATTTGCATGGGCCGATCCTACACAGGCAGGCTCTGACGATTCACTCTCACACACTGAAATTCGTGAAATTTTGTTTGACAAGAAGGCAAGACAATTGTTTAAAAACTTTGCCATTGAGTCATTTGTACCTGAAGGAATTTTGTTTTGGGAAGATGCACATGCATTTAAGAGAGTTAAGGGTCGTGAGAAGAGAAAACGTTTTGCACAAACCATTTTGGAGAAGTATGTGAAATATGGAGCCAAATTGGAACTCAATTTACCGAATCGATCGGCTTGGGAAAATGAAATTTTGCATCTTTTAGAAGGAAAGAGTATTCCAAATACTGTTTTCCTCAAGTTGGAGGCCCACGTCGAAAGAGACATGCTTGATATTTTTGTGAGATACAAGAGAACACAAGAATATAAGAAATCCAAGACTGAAATTGAAAATAAGAAGAAGGAAGTTGAAGCTCAAAAGCAAATGGGTATGAGATAGATAAGATTAAGCATTCACCTCATCATTTAAGGGGCTCCTGAGTAGTAGAAGTGATGGAGCTGAGTCTCTTGTCAAGAAAAATACCAACAAAATCACTCTAGGTCAATAAATTCCAAAATTTGTTAAGCGATTCATGTGTGTATGAGAATGTGATTCTTCGACATTCGATTTTGATGTCGCAATAGTGTGACTTTCATGATTGAAAGTGGATCATGTCTTTCAAATATGAAAACCGCAAATACACATACAAAATGAAATACATTTATACTATTACTGTTAAATATCAAAACTCTGTATGTACAATAAGTTCTGCTATTACTGTACCATATATATAACAACAACACGTGATGAGTATTGACACTCTAAATTTAGAACCACTTCTTTCCAAACTTTCCTTTGTGGAATCCTTTACCAAACTTCATACGTTTTCCAAACTTCATCTTCTTTCCGTGATGATAGTGATGATAACCACTGTGGCCAGGAGGATAGGCATAGGTGGTTGTAGTGGTGTAATTCACTGGTGGTTGAACATAACCAGTAGGTGGAGGAGTGGCATAATAACCGGGTTGACCCATTGGAACCATTCCTGGTTGACCCATGGGCATCATTGGAGGTTGTCCCATTGGAACCATTGGTTGCATAGGCATTCCGGGTTGCATTGGAGGATAACCTTGTGGTGGAATCATACCTGGTTGCATAGGCATTCCTGGTTGCATGGGTGGCTATGTGTGAATTCAACGGATGGAATGGTTGTTCATGTGAAGAGAGTTTGATCGGTGCCACAGCAAGGTGATCCATTATGGAAATCATCGAGATCAAGAAGAAGGAAAAGAAGTAAAAATTCCAAATAATAACATCATCATATGAAAATTGATAATGATGAACACACGATCATTCAAATGGATCAATATCATGATGATCATCATCGTTTCCATTTTGACGATGATGAAAATTGATGATTAAAAATATTCGCATTCAAAACAACAACAACAATAATTGATCAATTATACATACATATCCTTGTTGTGGTGGGTATCCTGGATAACCTGGTTGTTGATAGGGATTCATGATGACGATGATGGTTCTTCGTGTTCAGATTCGTAACGATAATATTTTTTGATGAGAGAGATGACCCTTTTCGAAAAGTATTCAAAAATGTTCATCAAGGGTGACATCGTAGTGCTTGAGGAGCGATCCTCACCTTATTTACCCTTGCATTCTAAAAGAGCTCATTCATGCTTTTTTAGAAGAAGAGGAACAGGAAAAGTAAGACCGTGAGGAAAACATTGGTTTTGACACACGTGGTGATTGAAGAGTGTGGAGAGGAGGTAAGGGTTGTTGTGGCAATTTTCCAGATTTGGTTGTTGCCAATGGACGGTGAGGACTCGATTGAGGACTGTTTAAATGAGAGGAGCTCATCTCAGAGGATTTTTCTGCTGAAACGATGTATTTACGAGGATTTCGAGGAGTGTTTGTGGTGTGAGGTCTTTTAGGAGTTGAGGTTTGGCATCCAGTAGTACTGGTTTTGTCACACGTTGGTTCTTGGTGGCTTGTATTCGAGGTTGGTGGTGTTGCTGTTCGCTTTGGAGTCATAATTGGACTCAGTGGAGCAATGCGTGGAGATTGCACCAAATTTTGACCCTTTCTCAGGGAAGACAACAAGGAATCTTCAACATGGTGATGTGCATTTTCTTCTACACTCTTCTTTTTGAGGTCACATATTAAGGACAGTGTTTTAAAGTCCATATCATGTGCATATTCATTTGCTAGAGTTTTAGATCTAGTGTCCCTCAAAAACTTTTCTCGCTGTCGTTTCATGTGAAGCTCCTGCTCATGTTCACTCATAGGAGATCGCTCAAACGCAGCCTTATCAATATTCATCTTTTTAGGGTCAATATTTTCGGGTAAGGTGAATGAGGACATTTCAAAGTAGCAATAATCAAGAGTCGAGTTCATGTCACACAATTCTCTACGCATCTGAAGAGTTGCATTTTTATCTGCCGTGATTCGGTTTTTGTGTTGAGAGAGGGAAAGGTCAAAACTCGGGTCATGTTTGAGGGAATTCCACTTTCTGGTCAAATTGCTATAAATATCCACGACTTTTCGAGGAGTCATCACTTGCAATTCTTCACGATCATCCTCCTGTTCATTATTCAATGTGTAGACATAGCACGATGGTTTTGTTTGATAAAAGCTGTTTTTCGGTGAAATTAAGGTTTGAGAGAAATTCTGTGTTTTGGAGGGACTACTACCATTGTTTGCTTTCTTTCGAGGTGAAGATTTTGGCCGTTTCTGCTTTGGTCTTGGTGAGAAGTTGACACCATCCCCACCAAAGAGTCCCTTATTAATGATAGGCGAGGGCAAACGAGGAGAGTAAGGAACAATCTTTATGGGCTCAGTGGGAAGGGCGAGATCACTATCTTCCGGATCTCCCAATGATGCACAACTCGGCGATCGGCAAGAAACAAGGGAATGTCTTCGAGAGGCACCACCCGTTGTTGATGCTGTTGGAGGCAATGGTTCGGGATTTGAAATGGAAAGAGTAATGATAGGAATGGATGATGGAGTTGTTGATGTATTGTTGTTGTTCGTGTTGGAAGTATTGTTGTTGTTGGTGTTGGGAACCTCTTTTGGTTTGCTCGGAGTTAGATTGTTGTCGACGAATAATTCATGAATGGAACTTCGTTGATAGAAAAATTCTTTGGCTGGCTGTGGAGATGGCTTATTCATTTTCAATTGAAAAGGTTCTAACGGAAGCGATAAATTGAAATGAGGCAAGCTATTTTCATGGTTGTTATTACCATTTCTTGTGCTCGTCATCTTTTTATACTAATCGATTATTCGATAATAATTTAATTGTGTGTTTGAAACTCTCGTATTTACATGATCCGAATCACCAAGTTCAATAACCACATGAAACCACCTCAAGCGCCAATTCCAGTACTCTTGAGTTTCAGAGATGGAAATATTTTTTTTTGTAAAAAACTTTTCGCGAGGAAGGCTTTCTTTCAACATCTTTCTCTCCCTTAAAGGAGAGAATCAACGAACTAATGCAAATGTACGTCAATGTTATCAGAGAATTGCAATAGATGCTAACTACGGTTCGATGGTGACTGCTATTGTCGGAGCAGCATGTTGAATAGTGTTATCTCGATTTAGAAGGTGTTGAGAATATTACCTTAATCGAAACATTCATGGCATCATGACCAAAATCATGAGGAAAAGAGCCATGGCATGTCCATCCATAGCGCATCACTCATTTAATTGGAAGCTTGAGCATCCCAGTAAATCCAAGTCCTCTTCCATTGACAAAGATGATTTAAGTGTCATTTGTCATTTCCGAACTAGTCAAATAAACATCAAAAAAAATGTTCCATAAACCATCGAATCCTTTGCACTCTCCTTCCACCTCGACCGATTCAACAACACTATCACCCTCCTCATCACCTTCTTCTTCGTCAGCCATTCCTTCTCCCTCCTCTTCCATGACTCTTCGTTTCTCATCGGATCGTAGGTCTTCCACATTTTCAAACAGCCCGTTCTCCACCTCGTCACCAAAAACTCATCATCCACTCATTCCTCCCATGTTTCGAGAGATCACTTCAATTCCGACGATTGCCATGCAATTATCCTTTGCAGCATTCGGTGCAGTGATTTTATTTTACATGTTGCCAAAAGTTGTTGAACGAGTTTGGATTTCGGGAGCTTATTCGAATGACAAACAGGATGGTGTTCAATTTTCGAAACACGACGATCGAGATGCCTCCTGTCGAAATGAGACACAATGCAATTTGGAATTTATTTCACAATTATTGGTGATGGCCATGATGGTGTATTTGGTGTATGAAAATTTTTTGAATGCTGTGACTCCGACTTTGATTCGATTTACACTGGCAGGACATTCCTTTCGAAATTCGAGAACAAATTCTGTGAATACGAATCAATTTTTAAATGCTCACTATCCGAGATATTTGATCAAATTGTATTTATTTCCATTTTCGATATTTTTATGTAGTGTGGCATGGACGATGAAAATTTGGAATGAAGACTCGATGAATAATACCACGGATCCAATGATGGTGACAAGAAATAATGGGGTTCTCTATCGAATGACTTGTTTTATCATCTCTCTGACCATTGCATTTCTTGGAGTGAATGAATTCCGACAAACATTTTTCAGCTTGCAATACGAATTGGATTTAGTGTCACAATATATTTATGTGCGAGTTCAGAAAAAACATCCACTTGTTTCAACAGAACAAGTAGTTGGAATTATAGAGAATAGTAGTGGAGACGAGAGAGTTGTAAATTGGAGCTTTTTACTTTCATTTCTCATTCCACTGTTGATAAGTGTCTATTTCATATTCTTCAGCTCTGAACACTCACAAATATATTTGGGAAATATTTCTCTACTATTTGGGTGTGTAACCTTAATTTTAGAGAATTTCAGATGGCCATTTCCATTCCTGGAGCATAATTTAAAACTTGTGCTCACCAATTTGGGTTATGTTGCATTTGTATGGGGTCTGGAAAACATGTTCCAATAATGAACTCTAGAGTTCATGTATATGATGGCATCCTTTAAAGAATATTCATTCATATAAATCTACATCAAACAAATTTGTCCCAAAGAACTAACAAGCTAAAGCGTGAGATCTTTCATTTTCCCGATATCTTAAAGCCTCAATTATAAAAGTAATCGATACACCCCTAGCAGTAGCAGCGAAACAGCAATCAGAGAACAATGACAATTTTATTGCGGGAATGAAAAAAACAACACCTAAATAATGTTCAAATCTTGCAAGTCACGTTGAAGGAGAATGTTCTTTACATCATTGAAAACCATACTGATATTGTTCGTATTGGTTGCTGTAGTGACATGACAGTACATGAGATTATTTCTTGTATTGAGCGATTTGAACTTGTTAATGATAAAATCCCTTGCCGTTTCATATTGATGTCCTCCTGAATAATCACTGAATGCAATTCTCAAATCGCTCTTTTGAATCTTTTCTCTGAATAGGTCGTCCTTATTGAATAATATGATGATTGGAATTTCCTTAAAGCAGTCCAAGTCACACACCTCTCGGAACAGCAACATACTCTCATGCATACGGTTCGTGGTCTTATCCTCTTCCAACATCATATCAAAATCGTTCAAGGACGTAATAAATATGACAGCAGTGGTGTCAACAAATGCATGGACCCATTTTCTTCGTTCTTCTCTCTGTCCTCCAACGTCTGTGAATTTCCATACACATCCTTCTGCCTCAAATTCAACCTCAGTAATTCCAACAGTTTTTGTTCGAGCTTTAATGATGTCTTCTTGAGTGGCAATATAATCTGTTTTACAAATCCTCTCACAATTGTCCAGAAAACTGTCATGTGCAAGGCAAACGATTATTGCCAACCATTGTGCGAAAGTTATGATTAAGGTACTCTTCAACCAAACGAATCATTCATACTTACTAATCTGCTGAGTCATTAATTGAAAATTCATATCGTTTCATAAGAGCTTGCTTCATGCCAGGATCCTTCCAAATCTTGCAAATCTTGTCTCCCATGTTTCCATACTGAGTGGTTTCAGTTGTGAGAATTTCTGAAAGGTTTGCTGGAGATTCCTTGTGAAGGGTCATGATTTGACTTGCAATTTCCTCATTTTCTTGACTCGCTAGAGGAATATTCAACACATGCATAGCCTTCAAAATAGAGTAACAAGCTTCCATAAGATTTTCCCGAACGACACTCGTCATTGAAAGACGTTCCTTCTCCGAGAAGGGTTTGTTATTGATCACCCTCAATTGCTTGAAAAAGGTACTCTTTCCGCTTTGAGCCGTTCCCAATAGAATCAGTTTGATATGGCGTTTTATTTCGGGTTCACTCTCACAACAACCAAAGCACATTTTTGAATGATCTGTGAATGTAATAAGGGGTTTTCTTAATCAAGCTATCCTTCCGAATGTAAAGGAAATATTAAGGAAGAGAGTTGATGATTATTTTTTAAGTTGATTCTGTAACGGAAACTTCCCTTTGCAGAAGAATAATCTTTTGGTCGAGTTGAAACCGTTTCATCCCCTCGATGAAAAGGATTTGAATTGGAATTGGCCAAGTAGCCCCACAAAATCTTCCAAAAACAAAAAATGATGAAACACTGAAGTGTAAATCTGTTTCATCACTTTCATTTGATCTCCATTCATTGTTGGAATTAATTTCTGTGTACAAAGATATAAATTCTTCATTTTCTCAATTCACACACACATTGCCTATCAGAATATATACTCCATTATATTCTATCAATTTAAAACTAATATCGTATCATCTATATATCCACACATTCATCATGAAACTCCCCGTTCCGCAAAATTTGATGACTCCCTCATCAACATCCGCATCGTTCTCATCAACATCATCATCATCGGCCACCACCACCACACACTCCCATCATCATTACCACCAGCATCATCATCATAGACCTCATCAACATGCCCATTGTCGATTTCAACCTCCCAACCCCAAACATCAGCCTTTGTTTCGGAAAGATTTTATTGTGATGGCTGAATTTTGCGAACAGAAAGGACCCACACCGCTATTGATTCTGCCAAGTGAGAGGAGCCTTGAGAGGTTTAATGTGCAGAAGTTTGTAACTCGAGTATTGGCTGGAGATCATACAAGAAAACACGATAAATTAGGAGATAATCTTACATGGATTTGTCCCGAAGATACTCAGGTTTATTTGACGGATCCTGTTCAGGGTGCATTTGCTTATGTAAGTACTTGGGAATAGTAACATGGTATTGTGATCAGTATTTGCCAACTTGTGGTCTAATCATGAATTTGTTGAAATAATAATTGGTGGATCATGAAAATTTCAATAATTCTGAAACGAATTATGTTTGTGATATCGCCACGGTTCGAATTTTGAACACTACTGCTGCTGCACAAAATGACAATCAATTTGACATTTGTCAAAAACTACACGTATGACCATATACCATTTATAGGTCCACCACTTGACGTTGCACGATATTAATGCAAGAGGATATGTAAGACCTCTTGTCATTTGCTATGTCACAAACGATAAGGACAAAATCATGCACCATTTCGAATATCTTGTAAATGCCTTTACTCAAGTCTCACACACGCTCAAGTATGGAAATAATTGCAAATTTCTTAGCGACATTCAACAGCAGTTACATGGAATTCAAAAAATTGAAAAAAGATTTTCTAGCTCTGAAAATTTGCAAAACAACAATTCAGATTCACCTCTCTTATCTTCCTCAAATTCAAATCCAACCACTCAAAATATATTGTCCTCCCCATCTAGCGGAGGAGATGCTGTTGCTTCTAATCCCAACAACCATAGTAGTGACGGCAAGTTACAAAAACGATTGAAGGAAATACACGAAGGTCTATTTTCTCCCTCTAAAGGAAATGGGCTTTCAAGAGATACATTTGAACAGGTTTTGACAGAATTGAAGGATTTGAGACGACGATTCATGATGCACATTAACAAATCTGCCACTATTTTAAAAACCAAAAAGCACAAAAATTCAAAGAAGAGAATGGCAACAATGAAAGCAAGTGCTCTTCAGAATCATTCATATTTATTCAGTGATGTTCGATCCCGTTCTGCTAGCAACAGCTCTGGATACTCTAATGGTATGGCCAGAAGTAGTTCTTTGGGTTCCAATGAGGAATTGAGTGACCCAAATATAAATCATGATGGAAGTGTAGTTGACGGCTCTCCAACAGCTGTCGAAAATCCAAATGAATACAGAATTGTTCCAAACGGTAGCCCACCAAGACTTGAAGAGAGTGACAGCGCGGATGATTTAGATGAGGAGCAAACAGAAATCATGTTAAGCAAAATAGTAGACGAAGAAACTTTAGATTCAGGTCTTATTGACCATATTTATTTGTCATGCAGTGCTGGAGGAGCCTCAGTTTCTTCCATTCACTTGCATCCAAGCATATGCGTGAATCCTAAAATCAATGTCAGTGCTGTTCCTCTTCGATCTGGAGACCATCAGCATTTTGCGCCCAAACAACAAGTATTTAGTGGAGCCAGTGTAGGCGGAACCACTTTTGAGCCATTTCCAGATGCCAGCCTTACTTCCTCAGATGTATCCTATGCTAAGAGTTCACATCATCATTCTCACCTTGTAAATGCCCTCAACGACGTGGACAACAATTATTTCAATATTAATGCGAGTAGTTCTCTATTTTCATTATCCTCTCTCAAACAAAGCAATCCTGATTTTATTGAGCTCTATGACTCGGGCCTTTCTGTATCCTCCAAAATTTTGAAACAATACATGCCAGCGGTTTTGAGATGTATTCATAGAAACACCGATTTTGAGTCAGTTCTCAGAGATATTTCACAAATAGCCGGCTCAAAATTCTACGAAACTGCAGTTGATCTCATGTTAAATATTTTGGAACATTTCTACAGAGACTGTGATGTTATAGACATTGAAAATCAAGATTTAGATATCGTCAACTCGAATGATATTAACTCAATGCTTTTCATTGGACGAAATTTCCTGTTGGACTTCAATATTGAAAATGGTTATCATTTTCCTCCAACTCTAAATGCAACATCATATTCAAGGAGTTTTGGACCTACAGCTAATTACTCGATAAATTCCAATCTTAGTACCCACTCCTCCAATGATGAAACAACATGGATGGAAAATGAAAATACCTATAACGATATAGAAGAGGCTCTTTCAACAACAAGTCGTGACGACGATCACGAAACACATAATTTAGTATTTTCAAGCTTGCCTCCATCACCTGTTGCCTTTCAACCTGAACCGGCTAACTTCTCCATCAATAACAGTATCTCTCCTTCTGCCAACAATCGCTATCATCTCTATAAGAACGGCTTTAAGGGAACTGGGTGTTATGTGAACTCACTTTTTCCAGAAAACGAAAAATATGATGATCTATTTCATGAGTTGAGGAAACGAAAGAGAAATCACTCACCTACAGCGAGTCTAGGAGGCTACAATGGCATGTTAAACTCAGGCCAATCTGGTTCACTTTTGTCCTCTCTTCTCTTTGAATATAATTATGGAGATAACAATTTTGGAAAGGGTATATTGAGGATTTTCAAAGAATTTTCATTCACTAAAGATATTGCCTATGCTCTTATGATTGGTAGGCCGTTAGTTATTTATGGTGAGCCAAGTCAAGAACAGTAAGTACATGGTCATGGTTTTAAAATATATTCACATGTAATTATTTGACATTTTGCTTTAAAAGAACGATAAGAGCATTGGTAAATGCCTTTGCATTATTTGTACCAGGGTTTATTTCATCGACCTCGTTTGATACACCTAAAACTGACTATTTTCAAATTTGCCATTGGAAAACGACACCTTTGAATGTAAGTTGAATATAATTCTTGTTAACAATTAGCCAATTTTCTACAAATTTTTATAAGATTTTGGATTTCTCTACTTGTAAAATAATTGGACTCAGCAAAAAATGTCCAATTCCAAGCATGTTCGAAACATGGATCAGTATATTCGATTTTGAAAATGATTATTACAGTGGACCTGTTTACTGTGGAAGATATTTGGACATCATTTTCGACGAATCAAAAGAATGGGGAAGTGAGGATGCTTTCCTCGCCTTCACTCATGCAATATTCTTGGAGATGGGAATGAAAGCCAGTCTTTTCAATCAATTATTCTCCATCACAAAAACAAGAAGTCACTTTTACAAGAAATCACTCCACAAAATTTCCACAAGCGATGTCCATTCAAACAAAGAGAAAGATACAGGAAGAGCTTCACTCTTTGGTCCCATGTTCCCATCTCTGACTCCTCAGTTGATTCACAAAGGAACTTCAAGCATGTCCTCTCCAGCAAAGAAGTCCAAATCGAAAAAGGGAACAAGCATGTCATCACAAGGAACTATGATTGGCAATTCGAATGCTTCTCTGATTGGCTCCGGAACTCTTGAATCTATGAAAGATTGTAGCAAGACCATACAAAGACAGTTAGGTCTGAAGGCATGTGACGCCAAAATTATCGATTATCTCGTTGATTTGATTCATATGCAACAATCCAAAGAAATGTTGGTTTTTAATTGTAATTCCATTAAGGTCGACACGGAAATGTTCACCAAACATTTGAATAAACGAAGGCTGAAAAAGTAAGCATTACCGTCGACACAAACATAAAAGAAAATTGAGTGGTTCGTTCTGAAAATGATGATTATTAAACCGAAACCTGACCACAAAGAGATTTTAAAAAACTCTACACCATAGTTGTATGATGGACATTTAAAAACTCAATACTTTTTTTAATAAGGATGCCTCAGATCGAATAAGACTTATTTACAGTGAAACTCAATAAGACATGTCAAGAAGCAACTTGTGAGAACTAAATTTCTTCTCTCTCAAGTCTAACATGCAAGCAGCACCGTCTCTCAAATCATAAATCTTGTGTCGAATGGCATTCCTCATGAATGGTTCATTCTTGACTTGCGAATACCAATCGACCACTTCTTGCAACAACTCCCTGTCACTCTCCACATGAATAATAGTATGGAAATGAGGATAATTAGCAAAGAAGCTCTTAATTCTGTTCGTGGCAGTCAAGCTCACCATCTTCCAAACATCCTTACCACTCAATTTTCGTTGTTCAAGTTCCACAGGTGGACACAACGTGACAAAATGACTATGACTTCCACTCAACAACCCAAAGCACTTGGTCATGACATCATGACCACCAACGGTGTCAATTGCCAAATTGAGGGATCCAACCAAATTCTTACATTTATCCATATCCTTTCTTGATTTAAATCCTTTATGTGGCCATGATGTGGATGAACGTGGACTCAACTCTCCACTTGCAGTTGAAGTTGTGGGTGGAATTAACTGTTGTTGTGGTTGTTGTTGAGGTGGAATGGTAGTTGTTTGTTCTTGCATGGGTTGACTTGGTTGTGACACTGCAGTGGTCGACTCGGTTGTAATTCCCTCTCCAGTACCAGCTGTCGATGTTGGAGGTTGTGTGACTTGAGCGGATGTCGTGGTGGTCTCCTGAGTTGATGGTGCCACACTCGAGGGTGGTTGTGTCATGATTTGCTTACTGGCAGTTGTAGTGACACCACCACCACCTCCTGCCTGTCTCTCCAATTCTCCCAAAAACTCTACCCAATACTGTTGAAGATCCTTATTAATCAATTCATCATAGTTATTTAAATGAGTGGAAAGAACAGATCCTTCCGTTCCACCAGTTGTTGCAGTCGAGCAATTCACAACCACATCGGCTCCAAGTCTCTTTAACAATTCTTCATCCTCCACATTACCTCCACAAATGGTCGTGTAGATTCTTTGAGCTCCAAAGTAATGTTTTGCTAAGAGAATGCACCAAATACCAACACTCGTGTTTCCTCCATGAATAAAGACACTTCCAAATTTGTCACCATTCACCAAAGATTGCACAGTTTGAGAATCAATGGGTTCTTTCTGATAGAAAACATCACCACCACCTCCCATTCCACCACCGACAGCACCAGCACCACCACTCATGGATGGTTGTTGTTGATCCATGGATCCAGACACCGTTGTGGTTGTGGTGGTTGCAGTTCCACCTGTTCTCAAACCCATCATCATTGAAGGTCCTTGAGCCTTCTTCTTTTGTCTCTTCTTATCTGCCTTCAAAAAGCATTCCATCGCAGTTAATGCACTGTAAGGAAGTGAGGCAGCCTCTTCCCAACTCAAATTCTCAGGTTTCATGACTAAATCTCTCTCATTGAAGATGGCATACTCTCCAAACGTTCCAAATTGAGCATTGGAGGTGAAACCCAAGACTGGATCTCCCACACGAAAACCAAACAAACTTGGAGTTACTGTATGAGGAGTTGGATGATGATGATGAGCTGTTGTTGTTGTTGTTGATGAAGAAGAAGTTTGGATGGTGAAGGGCTCTGCAAACTTGTAAATCATTCCAGCACCATCATGTCCACCCACCATGGGATACTGACGCCAATACGTTCTCGAGGAGGAAGCAATCTCCATGGGAATCTTACCCTGATTGATCTTACAATCAAAGGCATTCATACTTGCGTACTTCATCTTGACAATGACCTCTCCTGGGTTTAAACGATGAGGAGAAGGTTGAGGATACTTTTCAAGATACATGAAGGCTCTCTCTGGTTCCTCTGGATTGAAATCACAGGTAATGATGGCTCTCATGGCAGGTGGTTCAAAGATGGAGGAATAAGGTTTTGTTGATGATGTAATTGTTGATGTAGTTGTTGATGCTCCTGTTCGACTTCGTGGTGAGGATTCCTCTGTAGTTGCAACTCGGAATTGAGTGTGTGGTTGCTTGTGGGACAAGTCTGAGGACGGAAGGGTCGAGAGTAGGGAAGGAGAGGCGTAGGCTCTTGTGGTTCCCATCATGAATGAGGAGGAGGAAGATGAAGCTTGTTGTTGTTGCTGATCCAAAGAGGATGATGATACTTCTTCTTCTTCTGCTCCATGTTGGATATTTCCTTCATAATTACCAGGTGGAACCGTGACCCTTCCTCCTCGTAAGTGAGTTTCCAACAATTCCTCAGAGGGCTGACTCGAACAGACAATGAGTTTACGTTCACCACCACCACCACCACCAATACCTCCTCCTCCTCCTCGAGGTGAAAGTGGAGGTATTGATCCAGTAATGAAGGTCGAACTAGGAGGTGGTGGTGGTGGTGGTTGAGGTTGAGGTGATGTTGCAACAGTGGTGGTGGGAGGTGGAGGAATACTTGTAGAAGTAGGTGGAGTGGTCGTCATCATCATGGTTGAGGAAGCCATTGGAAGATTACTTGAAGGTTCGTTGTTGCTTATTCCACCAGTACTCGTCATCATCATGGAAGGAGGAGGCGCATCATCCTTTTGAGATGATCGTCCCATCTCACCACCACCACTACTCATCCTCTCTTCAGCACCACTACTCATCCTCTCTTCAGCACCACCACTACTGCTTATCATGGACGGAGGAGGAGGAGGTATCATCATTGGTGGTGGAGTTGTTGTGGAGGATTCTCCGCTCATCGTCATTGTGGGTTGTTCTTGTTGTTGTGGAGTGAATCCACTCAGGGAAGAACTAGTTCCCATTTGAGGAGCATAATCGTTCTGAGATCTTGTCGTCATTTCACTTCCCAAAGGTTGTTGTTGTTGTTGCTGAATATAAGGTTGTTGTTCAGAGGGATTCAAAGGTGTACCAAATGCTTGAGTGAGTTGACGATCCACACTCTCCATGGTTTGTAATTGAGGATTGTAACCACCACCACCACTCATTCCACCACCACCACTCGAACCACCCATATCACCACTTTCTGGAACATAATCATTTCGACTGGGCTGATTGGCCAAACCACCAACCGTCTTGATCTCTTGAGGAGGGGTTGGTATTGTCTGTTGTTGTTGAGTTGGTGTTGTTTGTTGTTGTCCTAGAATTGGAGATTCGACCATTTTGTGATCGCAAGCTACTGTGAGAGCAAAAGATGAAAAGGTCTAGGATGTTTTTTTCGTGTATGTGTGAAAAAACAACCGCCACGATCAGAAGAAGCATTGATCTTCTTAATGATTATATTTTCTAAATCATCATGAGGATACATTTAACAAAAAAATATAAATACCACAAACGTAATTACTGTAAAAGGAAAATGTCGAAAATGGGGATCGTTAGAGATTTGAATTTTTGCTTTCTTAAAATAAATGTTAAATTCATATCTGTAACCAAAAAAGAGTCACAATGCAAGATTCTCAATAAATTTCATCGTAGTAGAGAATGGTGGCATGTTCTGGATTTACATTTATTGCTTTCATTATGACAATAATAAATGAAACGAAAACTGATTTTTCAAAATGATGCAACCATGTCATGAGGGAGAGTTTGGTACTTGGAGTACGATGACTGTATGCACTAAATCCCTGCAATGCACTTCTTTCCATCGAAATCAACCTCTCTCAAGCTTGATAATTTCTAAAGTTTGTATTTACATTATGTCTCTTCTAGAAGGTTCTCACAACGACTAATTTCAGCAAACGGGCTGAACATTCAACCTTTAGTTTGTATAAATATTTAAATTGCGGTCTAATAATTCCCTTATATTTGTTAATTGGGTGTCTTCATTTCAACCCCGTTTGGGCTGAAATCAGTCGTTGTGAGAACCTTCTAGAAGAGACATAATCATTTATGAAAAGAACCAGAAGGGGTAAAGTGCCAAGGCGTTTGTTTCCATTGAAGGTCCTCATTTCAAAAAGTTGATTCACCCTGTCGCGCTTCTCAAAAACAAAGTAGTGCCCAGACCGCCATGCTCATTTCGCCAATGGCGGGTATTTTAAAGTTTTAAAAAAAAATATTCACCAAGTGTTTCATTCAAGGTTCCCCACAAACTGGCAGATCTGACAACCAAATACGATGTTTAAGTCCAAAACTCTGAAAGGAACAACAGTATTGACGTCAGGAATAGAAGACTACTATATCCAGAGTGAGGTTGGTATCGAATGAAGTACGTTAAATGTTGTTGCTTCAGCAAACAAAAATCTTGAACACTATTATGCCAGCTGCGCAGTATGTAGGAAATTTGAGAAATCGATCACTCATAAACGCACTTAAAGCTCGCACAGATCTTTCTTTGACTTGTTTATGTGGATACAAGTCAGATCGCAGGGATCGTATTGTGACTCATCTTATCTCACACATGAGTGAGTTAACCAAAACAAGAATTCTAAATGGGTCCGTCATAACCTTCTTCAACACTCCTCTCGAGAAATTAATTCAAGGACAGTTTCTACTCAAGATGTGTTATTACCAATCGAAGAGCAATCTCGACGAATGGACATTCAAGGCATACCAATCCGAAAACTCGAAATTTGTAATAATGCTTTCCAACACGTATTCTTTGGAAAAAAGATATTAGATGTGCCATCGGATAGCTGTCTTTCAAGACACATGAAAGCCATTTCCCGAGCCATAGATGAAATTATTAATGATAAATTACGACATGCTCCAGGGAAAATTACTCGTATGATTGATGAAAGTGATGGTTTTGTGTCTATATTTTATAACATGATTGAACATTTGAATGAAGAGGAATTGGAAATAATTTCAGAACAATACACCATGTTGCTCAGAAAACAGCTACGTAGTCAAGAAGACACTCGTAAAATGTATCAACTTGAGCGTCAATTGAAACTCAAGTACAAAAGGACAACCATTTGCTCAAAAATTCAACCCATGTTAAATCAAACAGCACAGACCTTATTTGAAACTGTGAAACAAGCTGAGAGTGGATGGAATGGCCGTCGTGTTGACTTTATGATGTCCGATAATGGGGCGAATGTGATTGCAGTTGCCAAGCCAACCATGCTCAACGTAACACTGATTACTTGTTGTGGCCATAATTTGAATTTGGTATACAAACACTTTATTACATGCTATAAGGACTTTGAAAGACATGTTGGAAAGGTGATTCGAAAGCTACGATCGGATTGGAAATCGTTACGCTGGTTGGTGACTATTTTGAAATTCGATTTTCAATTTGTTGAAAAGTATTTTAATTCACAAGATGGTACTATTATTATTGATGATGACCTTAATAATTTTAATGATGTAATGAAGCCTCCCTTACCAGTGTCCACTCGATGGCAAAGCGTGTCACGTGCTGCTGTATTTATTTTAGATCATTTAGAACCAATTTATAGAGCAGCGATTGAATGGGGTATTGACAAACAAGATGAG
Source organism: Naegleria fowleri (assembly GCF_008403515.1). NCBI lineage: Eukaryota > Heterolobosea > Eutetramitea > Acrasida > Naegleriidae > Naegleria > Naegleria fowleri. Next base: position 79,084 of record NW_025407933.1, read on the forward strand.
AACATTCAAGCAACTTGGTCCGATGTGTTGGATATAGTTGAGAATGAGGATTTTTTAGAAGACCTACAAGTCAACAAAATATTTTATGAACAATTTTTAGAGCCATCTTTTAAAGAATTGAGAACTAATAATACTATGGAGTTTTTTTTGGAATATATCAACTCTTGGAACTCCATACGTCTTGAACAATTACAAGCACCAGACAACGTCGATCATACTCTATTCAATAGAGCTCGAGGGGAGGGTGTGAAAGAATTGGAAAAGATTATGGGTGATTATGAAGATTATTCCTTTACCTATGCTAGCGCTTTATTGCATCCACAATTAAGTAGGATGGCTGCCAGAAAATTATTCGAATTTAGCCAAGATGAGAGAAGTAAGTGGGGATTTTCAGATCGATTATTAACATCGATACAAAATGGAACACATACCCTGATCGACTCACCAGATGCACTGAAACGATGGGTTGAAAATTTTGGTTCAATTGAATTGGACAATGAAAAGGTTGAAAGTGGATTTTCATATTTCAACTTGGATACCATTGCCAATCGAAAGGATCGAGAAGCTTATTTGAAAATTATATTGAATGACATTGATTTGTGGTATCATGAACTTAACAACAACAATTCCAGATATTTTTCCATTTACAAGGATACAGTGAAAGACATTAATACAGAAGATCGTACTTCCCGGCCAAAGGTTGCAACTTACGCCCAAGCATTGACGAATATTAGATCAGAAATTAAAAGAAGACAGCAAGATGAACGAAGATTTGACAATGAAGAATGCATCAATGCCATTCTCTATTTATTTAGAGCGTACAATGCACTCCATATCGGTGATGCATTTGAAACGGTCAACATTGGTACAAGTTCCAACCGTTGGTTGACCACTCAAAATTTGCAAAATATTTTGGAATTTCTCGTCTCAAAGAATTATTTAGAATATAATGATATAGCACCCAATAGCCCAGGCTTAGCTGTTGTCATCTATGTGTTCACTAACCCAAAAGTAAGGCAAGCGATTGGATTATTTGTAGAGCAACAAGTACTTTCAAATTTCACAGAATTTGCCCCAACGTCTCAGCAACATATTCGTCTTCAATCCATCCAAGCAGGAGTAGCTGTAGGAAATTTATTGCCAGAGGAAGATAACATGTCCACTCATACCAACTTAAGTACACACCAAGATCATAGTATGGATATGTTTGACGATCGATTGATAATACTTTCTCAACCAAGAACGGCTCGAGTAACAACATCAGGAAGAGTGTTAAGTGAAATATCATTTGCTCGTTCCTGTCGATTCATACCATACACTGTGAGGTCAACTGAGACACAACAAAATCATTCACAACAGCAACGTACAACAATTAGAAATTCTTTACAACAACATGCCAACACATATCATCAAAGCCAAGCTAGTAATATTTCAGAATCACCAACAAGTCATAATTCACAACTACAAACTATTGATAACAATTCACAACAACAAACAATCAACAGTAATTCACAACAATATTCAACCATATCATATAATTCACAATTTCAATGTAATGGTGGTCATGACGATGATGGTTGGCCTTTATTTTATTCACAGGGATTTATGCATCAACCACGTGATTCACAAGTGTTTCATTGGGAGCTGTAGAAATTATTCCACAGATTCTTCCCTTGATATTTGTTGTTGTTTATTGTTGTGGGCGCCTTAAATTGTTAAATTTCCTGGTTTTGAAATTTTGGCATATCTGCCAAGTTGTGGTGTAGGTTTAATGCTTCCTATTAATTAATAAACAGTTACTTTATACAGAACACACAAATAGAAAGATCACTACCTAGCCAATGTTATAACCATCCCAAAAGAATGTGGGGAACCCTGGTTTCATTATTCTGCCCTCAAGAAATGGTCCAATCAAAGAAAAAAGAGGTTTTGGAGCACGATGAAGAGCATAATCCATCCCGAAATGTGGAATGCAAGAAGTGAAAAGTAACACCATCCTCATCCAGCTCTCATGGGAACATTGCTTCATCCGATTCGTAAAACATTAAAGAACAAGCTTTTACCAGAAATACAATGCACACCCGACAAATATGATTTCGAAGGACCTGTTATGAACGATCAAGATTGGAAGTATAAACTTTTCAAGCATGAAGAATTACAATTTCTGCATGATTTGAGTCAGTGCAATTTAAAAGACTTAACAAGTCCATTCTCAAAAACATCAGATCCATTTCATTTCAAACTGAAAAACCGAGAAGAATCTATCAAACAAATACTATTCGTTGGTGAACGACATTATCAAGCCTTTCCTTTGGAAAGGAAGAGCAAATATCAATTTAGTTTTTTATTTGCAAAAGGTGGAAGTGGAAGTGGGAAAACATGTATCCTCACAGAGATTCCAAACATTCTTCGCAATGGAGGATTGGATAATATTTTTAAAAATGTTAATATGATTTATTTATCCTTTGCAAATGGCTTTCCTTTGACTGATAGAGATAAGAATTCTGTTTCAATGATTGTATCAAGAATCGTTTATGCTGCTTTTGAAAACCCTTCAACAGAATTAGTTCAAAATACTCCACCAAGTGAAAATGATCTCTTTTTCTATGAAGTTATGCGAATAATATCAAAAAATCTACACGAAAAATATGGAGAAACTGTTATTCCATTAGTATTGGCAACAAGATTCAGTCCATATTTACACACTTGTATTCAACATAAATTAGGGTGGTATATGAGATTCATTTAGAATAGTCATCAAATTTTATTATTTCCAGCATTTGGGGGAACTTTTCCTGAATCTGACGTAGAATCTATGCAATATTTATCTGCCCAATTATTGCTTCCTCCATTGAGACCGATTGATATTGAGGAGATTATGACCGATGTTGGTTTATTGGAACTGTATAAGGGAAAGTACAGGGAGTTTTGGAATGCCATTGGAATGATACCGAGACATTTAGAATGGGCTTTGGGAAATGCTGCCCAAGAATTGAAATCAATGACAGTGAATGATGAAACCGTACAAACGACTATATATGCTAATGTTGTCAAGACAATCAAATCCCAATATTTCAAGAATTTTGATGATCAATACTTTGGAGAATTGGCTTTAAGAACAATTTCACGGTTGAAAATTGAAAAGGATGAAAAACCTAATGTATATGTGAGAGAGGGCAAGGTTTATTATACCGATGGACTTGCACATTGCTTTTGCTTAATTGGCGTTCCTCTTGTTGTGATTGATGTATTAGCAACGAGAATGAATTTCATTCCGAAACTTGTTGTTAGTGATTTTATAACTGAATCCAATAAGCCATTAGGGGAAAGATTTGAGGAGTTATGTCTCAAAACCATGACTGCAAGATTTAACGTTCTTTTTACTCTCAACCATTCTCAGGAAGTGCGATTTATAGAGTTATTTAAATGGGCACATTGCAGGTGTGACTTGGGATTTATTCCATTAAGAACATCCAATTCTTCATGGTTTAAATACGATTGCCTAAATGATCATCTATCAAATGACGAAGAAAAAACGAAAAAATTATTCATTCCACTTGCTTGCAAAAGTTAAACAAGAATCAAGATGATATTGATGGCCTATTTTGTCCATTAGTTAATGAGGACATCAACAAAAGAATGATATTCATCACACAAAATAAGTTTCAATATGAGGGTTCATAGAAAAGGATTCTAGAACCAGATGATCTTGTATCCTATTATGAAAAAGCCATTAGAACACCTTTCAAAAATTCTGACACCTTTGTCATAATTTTCGCAAACAAAGAAATTTCTCAAAATACGAAAGAAATGATCATCAAAGGTCAAATAACAACAACAACAACCAAAAAGGGAGTTAGCAATTCCAAAGAACAGAAAACAGTCGACACTAGAAATTTAATACTCGTTTCAAGTGATTGCTTTTCCAATTTCTTTCATCCTTTCATTTCCAATTTTTTACATTAAATCCTGCCACATCAGCAGTCTTGTTGGGACGGAATGAGGAAATTATACATAAAGTAGCTTTATTGGTGATGACAGACATACATTGTTTTCACTCAGCTGAGTTGTAATATAGTTGATCATGTTGTTGATGGGGGAGAGAAGGAAAGGAAAGTGCTGCGTATTCATTGATGATGATTGTTCACCCCTAGAATGGATGAGCACGAATAATAGTCATAATCGATGATGGTAGTCCTGTACACACTTAGAACAGACCTTGTTCTTTGAGGGTCTTGTTCAAAATAATATCCTTGATGGCATCAAATACTTGTTGCAACTGTTGTGTATCAGTAGCACAGGTAAAGTGAGCATAGATCGTCTTGTGTCTTGGATTACGGTTCTTCTCTTCAAATTTAGAACGAATAAAGTTAGCAGCTGCTTCAAAGTTTCTACCTCCTTCATACTCTGGGAAGAATTGAGAGAGATCGGCTCTCTTGATCTTTTCCTTGAAGAGATCCATCTTGTTCAAGAACAAAATGATGGAAGTCTCCATGAACCATCTCGAGTTACAAATTTCATCAAACAACAACAAGGACTCATGCATACGGTTCGTGGAATCATCTTCATAGCAACGTTGATCGTATTCACTGAGTGAGGTTACGAAAATAATGGCCGTTACTCCTTCAAAGCAGTGAATCCACTTCTTTCTTTCGTTACGTTGTCCACCAACATCAATTAAGGTAACCGATCGATCATCGAGTTTGAAACTCATCTCTACAATACCAGTGGTCTTGACTCTGGAACGAACCACATCTTCCAAAGTTGGTTTATAATCAGGTTGTTTGATACGATCCAAATGAGTAAAGTAGTATTGAGCAGAGTCATCGAGTTGGAATTCATTTCTCTTCTCAAAGACCTTTTGAATACCAGGATCGGACCACAAACATTGAATATCATCGGCAATTTCAGCAGTCCAATACTTGTGGACATGGAGAAGAGCCTCTTGTTCGAGTTCGTTAATTTTACCAGCACGTTCTCTGTTTTCTTCTTGCTCAATAGGGATGTTGAATGAGAAAGTAGCCTGTACAAGGTTCTTCATGGCCTTCAGAATGTTACCATAAATGATTTCCTTGTAGGACTCACGTTCTTCTTCAGAATAACCATTTTGGTGAATGATTTTCATTTGCTTGAAGATGGTACCTGTGAGAGAGTGAGTGCATGGTAATGGTGTTGTTGGCAATGGTGTTGGAGGTGTTGATGAACATAGATTGAAATGATGATATACATATAAATAGATATATGGATGATCATGATATGCAACCGGCACCGATGAGAATAATGTTGTTGTGGTTGTTTGGAAAATCAAACATGTACATCGAGGGATGAATGAACAAATGGATAACAACCGTAGTCAGATATGGCAAGTAGAGCAGAAAGACGTCATATTATGAGAGAAGAGAGTATATGAGACACACGAGGTCATTTCAAATATCACCCAAATATCACCCAAATATCATCCAAATATCATCCATTTGATGTTGGTGTTGTGTTGTTGTTGTTTGACGGATGAACCATTTACAACCGAATTGAGAAGATGATATATGTACAATCAGTACAGCAACAACAATAACAACAACATTATTCGTCGTCGACATTAGATTCATCAATGAATTCAATCATGATGATGATGAGGATTGAAATGTATACTTACTTTTACCAGATTCACCAGCACCAAGAAGAAGCACTTTAATTTCTCTCTCTTGTTGTTGTCTTCCTTTTTCAATCTCGCTCAGAGCTTGAGCAGAGCCTGTTTGTCGAGTGGCACAGATACCCATTTTGTGTGAGTTATACGAATGGTTGTGAGTTAAAAGAGTTGTTGTTGTTGTGATTAGAAAAAAGGATCGATGGACAAAATTGAAAACGTTTTATGACTACTACTAGTAGGAGGAGGAGAAAAAAACACTCTGCGATGATGTTGTTAATGACAATTTGGAAAAGGATGATAACACAAATTATGTACACACAGAACAATACTCTCGGTTATCAATGATGGCAAGTGATGACGACGTTTCGGTGTTGTTGTTCAGTGATAATGGAGTTCAAACACTCTAACGTTAGATACGAGAGAGAGAAGATGCGTCGTCTTTTTTTTGTAGGTAATTTTCGACATTTGACGTCTTTGATGCTCGTGAAGAAGAGGCACAAGCAACCTTGAAGTTGTCGTGAAATGTTGCTCCTCTCAAATCGGAAGGCATGAAATTATAATAGGAAGAACGAATCGGTTTGAAAAATTGCAAGCACCATCCCATGTTGGTAAGAGGAGACCTTCTTAGAAAGTGATCATCAAATCATTATTGGACGAGAGTTGTTTTGTTGTGATCACACACTGTTTATATCGTAATCCATGCATGCATTGGTCAGGTGATCATTCACGATAATTATATATTCGAACGTCATGCATGGAAGATCCTTTAGAGTTGTGGATATCCTCAACAGACATTCGAGGTTGAAAAGAGAACGCAAATTATCTTTTGAAGGATCTTCCGTTTGTGAATGTTGACGTTCATGATATTAAAGTTCATGTATCTCTTTGGATGGCACTTGACAAGAATAAAAAATACAAAAAAGAGATTTTGTTGAGGTTGTTGTGATCGATTGTGTGATTGAAGCCAATATGTGACTCGGAACATGGATCATGTTCAACTGGAAAAAGAAGGAACAGTGGTTTGAAATCAATTTCACCAAATGAAAATTTGGTATGATAGTTCATGTGATGATGATCATTATCCAATGGTATTTAACCCATGATGATGATGAGGAATATAAATTTTATACATTCGTCAGAACCACTTGCGTCAACAATAATCAAAGAAATTGGAAATTCATGCATTTCACGCTTCGAAAGAATTCATTATTGTCATGACTGATTCACTATCGATCCATTGATGACACTCGTACTTTCAATGATTCGTATGTGATACCAAAGGAGAACTTTATGATCATATATATCCTAACGGCCTTTTCAATTGCATTCTATTCTCCTCTTAAATTGTGTAACACACTCATCATTCATACTTGTCTGGAGGTTTGGTGGTGGTCCATTTGGAGGAGCCACTCGATGAAGATTTCTTCTTCTTTTTCAAATATGTATCTTCTTTGGTGCTTCCAATCGTATCTTTCTTGTTGAGCTTTTTCAAAGTTTTAAGAGATCTCAAGACTTGACGCTCTTGTGTTTCTTTGGCTGTAAATTGTCGAATAATTCGGCTCATACTTTGAACAAGAGGATGCAAGAAGAGAGAAGACACATCATATCTTAATGATTTCAAACCTTTTCCTTTCAAATTGACAATATTACAAATTTCAATGTCAAAAGTGTCATCGGTAATCCATTCATACAAACGTAAAAAGGTCACGTTTTTCTCTTGAAATCGTTTCCTCATGTTCTGTGCGACATGTTTAGGCAAAAATCGACAAAGAGTATTGTAGAGCCATAGTGCTGTTTCTTCACTGGATGATTTCTTTAAATACTCAGAGATGGAGTAATCGAATACCTCTTCATTAATTAAACTAGATCTGAGTTTTTTCAAATCTCTGGTTGCATCTTCGATTAATTTTGCTGCCATTCCAATAGTTGGAATATGATTGTTGATGCATAACAGTTCTAAATCTCCATGATGATAATAGTCCAATAAAAAGGAATTCAACTCTTCTCCAGAAATCACATTACTGAAGGGTAAATGACCCTTGTTGAGATAGATGGTATGTTTAAGACTTGAAATAAAGTGATCCTCGTTAATGTAGTAATTGTCTTTGTTTCCACTAAGAGCTGCAAAGGAAGAAATTGAAGCATTACTTGTAATAAGATCTTTTTTCAAAAGCTCAGAGAGTGGCGAGGATGAACTACTTTCATTGCAAAATTTGGGCACCAATTTAGAGCATGGAAAATACAAATCATTTTGAACCTCGACATCGTGTCTGGATGCAAGAAAATAAGTCACAGCATAATTACTGAATATTTTCAAAACTTCTCTGTTAAAGTGTTTGTTTTGAGTTCTCATTTCTTCGTAGACCTTAGTCATGGATTCGCTAAAGTTGACATTAACAATGTATTTTCGACTCATAAACTGAGAAGCTCTCAATCTTGCAAAAAGTAGTGAAAATACCACTAGTACAATCTTGTCATACTCTCGTTCAGTAATGATATTATCATCGAGTTTTCTTGAAAACAAATCTGTCTGTATAAAGTGTGTAAATAAGAAATTAAATGGCTCTCTGTAATGGATATGTGCTGCCAATCCGCTCAGTTTCAAAGGTTGACACTTCTTATTTAAATAAAACGTTTGTCGTAAAAATTCGGTATTAAATCTCACATAGTGGCTCATTTGCTTTGTAACCTGGCTCATGATGGATGAGTTGATGGAAAAGAGAGGTCTTTCCAAGAGTCTAGTCAAAGCATCCTCAAAATATTCAAGAGCCTCTTTGCGGCAATCTTGATGGCTATTCAAACTAATGAGTATCTTCAGTAAGAAACTTGGCTTTAGGCCATTAGTTCCATTCAATGTGACCGGTTCTGACAATAAATATCTTCGCACTCTATTGTAATCTAGCCCATAAAGAATCACTCTTCCTTTTTGATCCACACCTCTTCTACCCACACGACCACAACACTGCTTGAACAAAGTCTTGTTAAGGTAAATGGATGCACCTCCCATCACCACAGTACTGCACGGTAAATGAACACCAAGAGCCAATGTTGAAGTACAAATGATGAGAGGAAGCTTTCTCTCACGGAACAAACGTTCGACTTCCATCTGATAAAACTCATCAATGCCTGAAAAGTGAGCTCCAATTCCAAGGTGAAGGGCTTTTAAATAATGATCTTGCAATTTCTGCTGCGATTCTAAAGTGTTTGAAAAGTTCTTGACCACTCGAAGAATGTCTCCTGATGGCTTTGAGTCTTCATCATCCCACAGAGATATTTCTCGTTCACACAAACTCCAAATGAGTGTATTGATTTGTTGCCTTGCAAAGATAAATAGGAGAGCTGGAAACATTTTCTTTGCTTTCATATGCATGATGAGAGTAATCATGTCTTCAATAATTTCTGAGGAATTTTTGTTCTCACTGCTACTGAAAATATACTCATTGCTAAAATGTTGAACGATGGATTGAAGAACGTGTCGATGATGATTTGCAGTAAGTTCCTCAAGCATTCTGTTGTATAATCTCTTGTATTCAATGTGATCTGACCAAGATATAATTTCAAGTTTGTTGTCCTTCAACAGAGAATGTCCAACATGACTCTCTACAAACTCTTTCATTTCTGGATGATGGATCAAAATAAAGTCTGAAAGTTGGAAACATTCATCGATCGTCATCATTCTGCATTGACTTACTTCCTTTTTTGATAAATTGTTGGGATTGAATAAGCCACAGGGATGTGAATGTGAAATTCGGTGATTGTTGAAAGAATAATATTCCAATGGAGCATATCTCTTATAGTCAGGTTCATAGATGAGTTGAATGTCTTCTCGATTTCTATGTTTGATCCATTCTTTAAACTTTTCTGCATTGCCAATAGTTGCTGAAAGGCCAATAATTGGGCAATCGAGTAATTGAATACAATGTTCATAATAATCTCCTTGATCATCCTGAGTGATACAATGTATTTCGTCTAAAACTAAATATTTGATATTCTTTCTCCAAGCTACAAGTTTCTCTGAGGCACTCATTAAATAAATTTCTAACATGGCAGGAGTGAGAATTAGAACTTGACAATTGAAAATATCAATTCTAACATTTGCAGTGGCCATTCCAACCACCACTTTTCCTAAAACTTTCTTCTCGTATCGACTCAGAACGTCACAATAAATTTGATTCACCAATGCTTTGTTTGGTACCACAAATGCAACCACACCTGTATCACTTTCTCTTAGAACTTTTTCAATGACATAGTGCACAATAAAGGTTTTACCGTTCGAGGTAGGAACGGATACGAGTACAGATCGATTATGATTCACATGATCGATCATTTCGTTTTGCCATTGATCTGGAACAAAGGTCAGATTTTCTCGAAGTTTTTTCATAATGATGGCCTTTCTCAACTCTTCGGAAAGACGTTCCTTCTGATCCTTCTTTTTCTCTTGATTGTATTGTTTTGATAAATCTTCAATGTGAGAGGAGAGAGTCTCAAGTATTTGGACATGTTGTTGATTGGTGAACAATTCAAGGGAGGGAGTCGTTGGTGGAATGAATTCAAAGTGCAAAAGGAAAAGATAATTAGGATCCACGACGTCTTTTGAAGTCTCTGCCAGAGGTTTCTTTTGTAGGATATCAGCAGTGTTCACAAATCCAAACATTCTCGCAACTGTGGCAAGGTGATCGATTTCTTTTCTAATCTCAGATTCGGTAAAGAGAAAGCTTAGAGTCTTCTCCAACCACTTTAGATAACTGTATATGAATCGAATCCAACTATTGACATGATAAAGTTTAAACAAGGCCTTTCGTTCATCCTCACGAGAGAGGACAATCCTTGAGGAGGCACCAGTGACTGTTTTCTGTAGGTATTTAGATTCTTCATCTTTTCTCTGTTTTGGAAGTTGTAGTTTGAAAGAATTCAACAATTGATGAATGAATTTCTTCAGTACATCAAAGGCATCCTCGTGTTCACCACTTTTTGATGATTTTTTAGAGGATTTGTTGTTGCTGCTCGTTCTGTGGTGGTTGTTTTTGCTATTACTACTGTTATTACTACTGGGTGAATTGCTAGTTCTGTGGTGGTTATTATTGCTATTACTGTTGTTGTTTGCATCTTTTTTGTTCATATTCAGGACCACGGGCAAGAGAAGATGAATTTCGTTATTGATCTGTTTCGATAATTCCACCATGGCCATTTTGGATGGAGATGTTTCTCGAGCAAACGCTTCAAGTTGTAATTTAAACTTTTCAAATTCGATACTTGGACTCATGGAGCGTTGTAAACTGTTGTTTGAAATGAGATTTCCGTGTGACTTTTGTTGTGAATGAAGTATGCATTTGATTTGTTCAGATGTCACAGAAGGCTCCTGTGAAATAATTTTGTGAGGATTAATGCGTTGGAAAGCTTTAGCCATGGTTTCCAGTTTCTCCTTTGATTTTTGAAGCACTACGTCATTGTTGAACTCAAGAGTGTGCGATGAATCATCAATCATTCTGTTCGAGTGGTAATGATAGATGTCCTTAAAGACTGACTTGGGTTTTCCTTCAGTTGTGATAACGTTGGAACTGTCAATCTTGCAATACTTGTTGATAAAAGGATGATTCACTTCGAGTATTGTTCCTCTATTGAAATCTTGTTCAAAGGTGTAGGCATACGTGGTGGAGGTTCTTTCACTAGGAATTGTTCCAATGTTGTGATCTAAAAAATTCACAGAATAGGGAATACTCTCAAATATGACATCAAGTTGTTTCTCGAATTTTGAAAGAAGAGAGCTTGGAAGGATTTGTTGTTTTAGCTTGTTCATCCATTCACCAAGAGTTACTGATGAATTCTGAGTCTCTTCCTTGATTATCAACAATGTCAACCAATGAGCTAATCTTCCATCCAAGAAATCATACGAGTCTAAAATTATAATTCCATGATAATAATACAGAATAGAAAAGCAATAATTGTACACTTCTTGAATACATTCATTGAGCTCAGGTACAGTTTCGTTCAGCTCAAGATGCCGTTGGTGAATTGATAAATGTTCCTGTAATAGCAACGTGGCAATTAATGATACACAATAGAATAAAGTCCTTCCACTACCGTTTCGTGTTAAATGCAAAACAATACTCCATGTTACAAGATCTAGTCTTCTGTTTACAAGATGTCCTTCTTGATCCGATTGGATCAAATCTTTGAGAAGAGAGAGCTGTGTAGAGGTTGTCCACTTCTTAACGAATACTTCTCGTGTAAACAAGAGTGCATATTGAGAAACGAGTGTTTCTAATGTGTTGGCGGAGCGTGGAATGTCTCTACCTTGTAAAAAGTTACCGAAGATTGATTTTTCATTTTCCTCCATTTCAGTTATGACTGGAAGTTGGAGACAGAAAATGTTGTAAAAATTGAACAAAAGGGACGACTTGCAAGAGATGATACTGTTCGGCTTGTGCTTGGTTACAAAATCCTTCCACTCGTTTCCAATAGTCGATGGATTTCCTCCAAAAAAACCTCTAAAGACATGACATGTAATATCCTTGCAGTGATGTTGAATATGCTGAAGCAGGAGTTGACGAGCGACCAACCAGCTTGCAATTTCTTGGTCATTTTGTTCCACTATAACAGCACGATTATCTTCAAATTTAAACTTTTGAGGAATGACATCTAAAAAGCAAACCACGTCAAACACCGCAGAGCGAGAAAAAAGTAGATGTAACACTTTTTCACATAACCAAAAAAGATGCATCCATTGGCCTCCATGAACATGCCAGTCCAATCCATGAATGTTTTGGCCATTCTTATCGCAAGTGTTAATAGCCATATCTAGCAACGCGTCAATATCCAACAAGGTGTAATCACATACTCCTCCTTGATCCAAGATATCCATATATTGTTCAGAGAGATGTGAAAGTGAGCGCTTCAACCATAGACATGTCAACTCATTCATATCATCACATTTAGCAGACAAATCGTTATCATTTCGTAAGATGAAGGACGTGTAGCATAATTCTACATCCTGTTGGCTTGTGGTTGAATCATTCAGAACCAATGAGAGTTCAACTTTTAAGAATTCTAATCCTTTTGGAACATGTTTGGCCAAAAAATCATTCAAAAAGAAGGCATAAACAGCGTATGGTTTCAAATGGATGAATTCTCTCATGCGTTGAAGTGACACTTTTTCATGGTAGTTATCCTGTTCAACAACCAAGTCAATGATCTCTTCTTCTATTTTTTGGTATTCCTTGTCAACACATCCTGAAATGAAAGTGCAAAGAGGTTCTGTGTGTACAAACGAAGCATCACCACTTTCAGTCCAACCTTTAAGTCGAATATTAAGTCTCTTCAATGGAAAGTCGTCCTGCGACGGTAGAACATTGGAGAGCGTTTCTTCTTGATCGTCCTCCTCATGATCACTTTGATCTTTTTCATCTCCCATCCTGCTTGATGGTAAGAAGGCAAGAGAAAAAAAGATGATTTCCTCGTGATGATGTTCGATGATTACCGATGACAACCAAGTGTCATCTCTTTGAGCTATTCTTCTCCACATTCGGTTCAAAGGGATTGGAAGAAAGGCTTCATCATCATCACATTGCTCACCCTCCTTCACCAAAAAGAGGCCATTCCGAGGTGTTTGCTCGAGTGTGGTGGTTTCATACGAAATCATGTTGTTCTGCGTGATGGTGTTTTTTTTTGTTGGTTTGGGAATTCTGAATTTACAAACAAGTCTTTAATCTCTGACGAGATTCACTTTACTCGAGGATAGTACAAGATACGAGTCACATGGTTAACCCAAAGCATCCATCATCATTCGAATTTCGTGTAGATCTTGTTGAATCCGAACATACCTTGTGCACAAGGATGATCTCGCTGTCGAATGAATAATTGTGACTGCAAGAGAATTCCTATGCAAGAAAATCACGAATACATTCGGGTCAAAAAGTGGCACCTGGGGTCGCTGCTAAAAAGATGATCCATTCATCATCACCAGGGAGGAGCATCAGGTTTAAAATTAGATCGAATTATCGGAAGTACTGTCTATAATCAACATTCATTCCAATTACACCCATCAGCCATTCCAATGTCGCGAGCCCTTCCTTTAATGATTGGAGGTCACAGTATGAATTCTGAAATTGTGGCCTATTTGGCAGGAACCTTTGTCGTTCTTTACAACATTAAGAGGAGTAAGCAAGTGAAATATTTAGAGCACCCAACATCGAACAAACCCTTCAGTTGCATTGCATTTTCAAAGGATGGTCAATATTTAGCAGCCGGTGAGAGAGGCCCCAAACCATCCATTGCTGTTTGGGATTTGCATCAAATATTTTCTCCTTCTATTAACAACAAGGAGAACAACAATAATGACACGAATGTGACATTAGAAAAACCAAAAATCACTTTTGATGTGAAGAGTAAGGAAAAAGGTCACGAACAGGAGATTAAGCAAATTTGTTTTTCCAAAGATTCCAAAATGCTCATAAGTTCAATCGTTCGCCAAGATTTTCATTTTTTTTCTAAAATTAAAAAAAAATACTCAAAATCGGCCAACCGTTACAACAAGTTTTCCAACCCGATATTCAATTCTCTTTCATCCCGAAGATCCTCTCAAGAACAAACAACATTATATCATTCAAACTGCCATTCCAACTCTACATCTCTACTGTACAGTAGCTGTACCAAAACATATCGTGATGGACCTTGATCGATTAACGCAAAGCGAATCAGCATCCTCTTCCACATCATCATCATCATCATCACCGAATAACAACACCATTGGCTTTTCTTCTCCCAAAACCAAAGAAACTGACTCTCCCTCGGAGTTGAACCAATACGCAAAACAAAAGCTAAACGAATTGTACTTGTATTGGATCGGTCAGAAGGAATCACAAAACTTAATGTATCAATATACCGAGTCATTCAGCAATGCAATACTTTCCTCACCACCACCACCCCTTGAAAATCATAATGCAAGTATTAGGGATGAATTAAGTGTTTCACCGAGTTCATCTCCAACCACTAATGGCCGTACCATTGAGCGGAACACTAATTCCACTCCGAATCACACAATCATTGGTGGCTACGAACAACATTCCCTAAGAAGGAATCCCATCATGCACATGAGCATGGAGGAGTTGGCACATCATCCTTCAAGCATTTCACTGTCCGATATGAAATCACCTTCATCATCTTCTCACAATGCTGAACTGCTTTCCTCCCAGAGACAAAATCTCAATTCCAGTCTCCATGATCGACACTTGTCATTGTTGACAGGAGATCGAGTATCTCTCAAAAGCAACCCAATCCACTCCCCTCCTCATCCTCAGCACCAACAACAACGATCACCACACTCTCCCAAAATATTCTCCTCCTCACCTAGATCCTCACCGACATCATCCCCATCTTCCTCAAAATCTTCATCCGCTCAAGTACTTGTGGATGAAGTGGACTTTTCAGTCTCTTCCATTCAACACAAGCTTTCCACACATGAAAATCACCACCATCACTCTACACATCCTCATCCTGCTTCCCCAACTTTGAATAATGCTGAACCATTTACTACCACGCTTCATGATCCTTACGGAAATGTTGTGTCAATCTCGAACTCACTCCAACATATTACTCCTCACTCATACCATCCAACGTCAGCTGTCTCTTCAGCATCCACTTCCTGTTCAACACCTCCAAAATCACCTCTTCAGTCACCAACAAGATCTCAAAAATCAGCTTGCCATTTAGAAATGGAACCTCTTCTCCAATCTTCTACTACACGCAGAAGGCTTAATTTTTCTGATGAGCTCGAGTTAGGAAACTCAGACCCAAGCACTCATAAAACCGGTCTCCTTCAAAGAAAACTTCAGGAATTACAAAATGTTGCCAGTAATTATGAAAGTCAAAAAAAGAAGATGAAAATGTCGGTGGACGAAGCTTCTTTTTCTCAAATTCCAAGATTTTACTTCCCCAATGAAAAGTCACAAACTAGTGAAAAGATGAAACAGGACATTTACAAGATTAAGAATTTCTTTTTAGGCTATCCTTCAGGTGTTGCCATAGAACAGTTTGGAAAGATTGTGACTGACATTTGTGAAATGCCGTCGTTTTTCAAAAGCCATATTTTCATGAGAATTGACGAGCTTGGAACTGGCTCAATAACGTGTGAAATGTTTGAGGATTACTATAGAAAGCATTTACAATTTGACAATGAAAGTTACAGATACTTTAATGTCATCAAACAACAGAAAAATGATTTCATAGTCCCTCAAGATTTCGAGATTATCATGAGAGAACTATTGACAGTTCATCCAGGATTGAGATTTTTAGAATCAACCCCTGAATTTCAAGACAAGTACATGGAAACAGTCATTATTCGTATTTTCTATACGCTAAATAGATCCGTGAATGGAAGAATTTCATTGAGGGAGCTCAAGAATAGCCCTCTTGTTGATGTTTTCAAACTATTGGATCGAGAGCAAGATACCAACAACGAAATTAACTTTTTTGCATATGAACATTTCTATGTCCTCTATTGTAAATTTTGGGAATTGGACACGGATAGAGATGGAATGCTGTCAAAAGAAGACCTTATGGCTTATGGCGATGGTTGCCTTACAGAGTTTATTGTTGATCGCATCATGGGAGGCAATGGTAAAAAGCTTACCGGAAAATTTCCTGGCATGATGTCGTACGAAGACTTTATTTGGTTTTGTCTTTCAGAAGAAGACAAGACCACTCCTGTTGCACAAGAATACTGGTTCAGGTGTGTAGACATTGATGGTGACGGAGTACTAAGTCTTTACGAGCTGGAGCAAGTATTTGCAGAACAGAAGGAAAGAATCAAACAGTACGATCCGGAAATTTCGTTTGGAGATGTTCATTGCCAAATTATTGACATGTTAAAGCCGAAAAATCGAGACGCCATCACTCTTTCCGATATTAAGAAATCTAAAATGTCTCCCGTATTCTTTAACATATTGTTCAACTTAACCAAGTTCTTTGTGGTAGAACAAAAAGGGACTTTAGGATCTAATGGAACCAATATATGGGCTCAGTATGCAAAAGAAGAATATCAGAGATTGATTTCCGAAGATGAGGAGGAGCAACCAGTGGACATGGTTGACGAAGAAGACGAAATGGATAAGGACGATCTTGTTGACGAAAAAGAGGCCTGGGAAATGTAGTGTGTCACTGTCCTGACGACCTCTCGAGATTCATTTAAGAATAAAACGAGCTTCCTTATCTTAAACAGCTTTATTTCTTACTCTCAACTAGTTTAGAGCTTTGTTTACATATGGAACAAACCTCCAAAGAGTTGCACGATCTGTGACAACAATGGCCACATGGGAATACTGAAATATCACTTCCAACTCGTTCACTTAGGGGCAGTCGACATGAGAAGCATCTTGATGTTTTGCCAACCTTAATTTGAGCTCCCCAATGATAGCCACAATCCTCTGCAAATCTTGGAAGTATGGAATGAAAAGCATTGGTCTGATTGGGTGTCAACTTGAAGAAAGACGACACAAAAGGAAATGATTCTTCAGATGGGGCAAGGGGGCTAAAAAGTGAGCTTGGGGCATCCGTTTGGAAGGCAAACAGCGATCGTACCTGTGGAGAAATGCATTCTTCTTTCTCTGACCACATGTAACTATCAATAATCTCAATCATGTTATGTCTCAATTTGCTTTGTTCAGTTTCAGCTTTAGCCAACTCACATATTTTCGAATAGACAATAGGGTCCACGTTTTGCATACATGACGGCGATTCTATGAGTAAATCTTGAAGAATGTTGAGCGTGTGAATAGATCCCAAGCATTTGCACATTAAAAAGATGGCTTGTTCTTTTGTACAAATGGGCTGGCCATTACTGACACTGTCAATACTTTTCAATAAGCCAATCCAATTTTGAGTATTTTCTGCTCTATTTTCCATTAAAGAGATTAGTTCCTCCATGTTGTGGGATGGGTCGATCACTAATATGGTAATAAGATCTTCAATCTTGTTCAATTTTTCATACAGGTAGAAGAGGCATGATTTACATCGTTGCATATTTTTCCTAAGTGTGCATTCAATAAATGTACAATCTGAAAAACAATTTTGATGGTTGAGAGTTTCTTCAATCACAACTCTCACGATTGGTTCAAATTGTTCCTTTTCATAATGTGAAACCAATTCTGATATAAAGTATTCCATAAATTCTTGGTTAATGTGACTTGCGTGATTCAATTGATAAATAAGTGTTAAATAGTTGAGGTATTTGGTGACAACTTCGGGATTTGTATGACTTTGATGATGTGGTGAGGATGAATGGTCACTGTTAGAGGTAGTTGTTGTTGTTGTTGGGGCTAGTCCCATGGCTTGTTGTACATTCCAGACCTGAATCGATGGAAACATGGATGCACAAAAATCAATTCCACTCGGATGAATCTTTGTTAAATGGGAACAAAATCTCAAAGGTATGGAAGGTAAATCATTCTTAAATGATTCAATTTCTGAAAAAATTTCATCACGAACTTCTGAAGTATTCTTGGTTTTTAGTTGCTCTAATAAGCGAGTAATTTTGTTTCGTTCTTCTAAAAGATATCCATGTTCTTCCTCTATTTTGAGAATCGTGTTCACACAATCTAAAAGCTTGTGGTTATTACAAAGAATGCAACATTGAGGCATGTCTAAAAATTCATGGAGTGCTGAGAGGAGATGGCTAATATAATCCACATTGAGGGAGTTCTTAGAATTAAAAAGATGTTCAAATCTAAAATTGATTAACTTGGAAAGTTGAAGTTGTTGGTTCACGTCAAGTTCCTTTGTGACAAGCTCAGAAATAATGCAATAATCATGTTTTTCATGCTTTTCCTTTTCAATGAATTTGACAAAATCATCAAACCACAAAGCTAATTTTGTTAGAAATTCAGGGCACCATAGGCCATCTCCATTAGAGAGAAAGTTGGAAAGCTGTTCGAACAAATTATCTGTGGGTTTCACAATGTTCTCGAAGAAATATATTCTTTTTTCTTCAATAGCAAGTGCTCGTTTTTGTTTCAACTCATTAGCAATCCTTTCTTGCTCCTTTCGTTTTGCTTCTTCCTCTTCTTGTTTTCTTTTTTGTTCTTGCTCCTTTTGAATTCTTTCATATTTTAGAGGTTGCAATTCTTGTTGTTTTTGAATTTCAATTTGACGTTGCTTTTCGATTTCTAACTTTCTTTGATTTTCTCTCTCTAATTCCAATTGTTGTTCAATTTCTTGCTTTCTTTGTATTTCCAATTGCCGTTTTAATTCTACTTCTTCTTCCTCTTTCTTTGTTAATTCAGTCTCCTGTGTTGTTTGCAATTGATCTGAAATATGGACAATATTTACTTTTGAGTTGTGAGCGGAGTGGTCTTCTCCAAGCTTTGCATCTGCATCCATTTGCTTGGTGTCTTCTTCAACAATTCCAGGTTGTTCATTCTGTTGTACTTGGTCAACCACACAAGTAGGTGTTTCTTCGTTTGATGATGTCTCTTTCGTCATGTCTACATGTGAAGTTTCTTCAGTTGACTTTTCGGTAGGAGAATCTACATCTATTTGCTGAACATGTTCATTTTCTGCTTGTACAGACACACTGGCTGCATGTGTCTCCATTGGAGTATGAGAGGTTTGAGACCTATTTTCAGGACTGTGCACCGTCTCCTCGACTGCAACTTTTGAATCTTTCTCCTCAGAAATTAATTGCATATTAGCAGTTTCATCATTGATAACTTCACTTGATGTTTCCTTACTGTCCGTGTTGCGATCAAAACTTTTTGAGACAGTTTCTGAAGATTCTGAGCAAAGAGGTTTTTCTCCCTGAATCTCTGCAAGTGGTGATGGTTCTACAAAGCTTGATGTCATGGTATCCTCAGTGCCTTCTCCCTCTTCGTCGTCATCGCTTCCAAATGAGCCAGATTTGTCGATTGAAGAAAGCTCATCCGACACTTGTGAGAGTTGGTCAAAGTCTTTGGATTTTGATCTTTTTTTGGATGTTCTCTTCTTGGGAGCACTTTCCACGAGCACAGTTGAGCTAGCTTCAGAAGATTCATCAAAACTGATGAGTCTCTCTGGCTTCTTTTTCTTCTTTTTAACTTTTTTTGGCTGAACCAATATTGGTGCGAGCCAATCTCTTTCAGCCTGATGGCTTGTTTGTGAAATGTTGATAGTAGTAGCATTGGCTGTAGCTATTGGTGGAGTGGTGATTGAAATTAATTTTGGAGTACTAGTTACAGAACTCGAATCCTTGTTTTCGTCATTAGAAATGCTTGGTGAGGATGTTTTGGTTGTTTGCTGTTGTGAAAGGTTGATGTCCTTATTGGAATCTTGTCTAGGCAATATTTTGGCTGCATTTTTCATCATTTCACTTGTGAGATCTGCAAATTTGTCTTTTAGGTTTGAAGTTCCGGGGAGAGAAAAACTAAACGTAGAGGACTTAGTGGATGTTTGATTTGTAGCTGCATTGGTAGTTTTAACGTCATCAAAATCTAAAAGCTTACCCTCCTTAGGAGATGATGTGCTTGCTGTTGAGGATGTATCTGAGAGTAAGGAAGAATGTGGAGATCTGCTACTAAGAAACGAAGAAGGCGTAGCAGGTGAAGATGATAATTGAGAGGTTGTGGTTATTGAGGTTTTGGATGGGATGGCTTGTGGTTGGGAAAGATTTGGCATAATATTCACAGATGGCGATGCTGAAATTGCAACAGGTTCTCCTTTTTTCAAAAGTCCACCCAATAAAGGTATTGGAGGCGTGGAAGAGGACAAAGAAGACACTCCTTCTTTCTTTTGAGGTGATTGAGGATTTGATGAATTTGGTCCAGTGATGACACTATTCGTCGCTAATGCTACTTTTGAACGAGGCCTTGTTTGATCAATGAAGAAGGCCTTCTCATTTTCCGGTAGCTCAATGTCCAATCGACTTACAATTGGAATATCATTATTCACTTGATGAACGAGAAAGAGAGTAAACCCAAAACTGAATGCCGATTTGATGAAACCAATATTGTGACGGACATCCAAAATTTTAAGTTTCACAATGTCCAATATTGCAACTGATTCTTCATTATAAGAGGCCAAGAATGGACCAATTGGAAGCAAATAGGTAAATTTCAAATCTTTGAGCTGCGAAACAGAGGTAAATTTGAGAGTTGACAAAACTTTGCATGTTGTAATGTCGGAGCACCAAATACGACGACCAGGTCTCGCTGAGTATGCGTATTGAATAAATTGTTCTTGTGTGGTGCTTGGTGATCCAGAGTTTTCGTCCTTCTTTTTTGGAGCATACTGAAAACAAGCTCCAAATTGGCCATCTCTTGGTTTTGTACCAATTCCCTTATATTGTTGTGCAGCGAGATTGACATCGATGGATCGTTTCGTTGACGAGACCAGTAAATGGTCTCCAAAACAAGCCATTTGAACAATGGATGCTCCTTCTTCTTTTAACACTTGTGAAGTATTTCCGATCGAGAGAAGAGATTTTTTTTGATTTTTAAACTCCAACACGAGACCAGATGAGTCTCCTGTGAAAATTCTACCAAAGTCATTGGACCAAACAATGGATGTAATTTCCGATTTGTGTTGATTGTGAGCATTCAGAGGACGTGCAACTTTGGGAATAAAAACATTCATGCCAGTATTTGGAATTTGTTGAGCATGTAATTCCACTTCCAATATATAAACCATCAAAGTTGAATCAACCACTCCAATAAATAATTTTCGTTTTGTTTGGTCTCCGCCCATGGTAGGAATGAGACATGGAGTGAGTGCTAATTTTGTAATTGATACAGGTGTATTCAGTCGTTTTTGTGAAATTTCACCATAGGAAATGGTTAGTTTCAATTCAAGACTAAACCGATCATGAAGATAAATATTTCCATGTTCACTTCCGAAACCTAAAATTGCTTCATTAAAGGAACAACAGGTCCGCCGTATGGAGGCAATGTCGGAAGGGATCTGAATATTTCCAAACAAATTTGTTTCAAATTGAATCGAGGGTGTAGAAAAAACATGTTGGCTTGCTGAGGAAGCTGTTGTTGCTGTTTGGTTGTTGTTGTTGTTATTCACGCTCCCTTCATCATTCTCTTCCAAAGAACTCATTTTTTTGAAAAGAACAAAAGATTTTTACGAGAGTTTTATTGTCCAATAGCTTTTGTGTCAATCACATCATTATATTATATTTGACCAGTCGTATTTTGAGTGACGAGAGAACATTGTTCTTTGTTCTGCTGGCAAAACAGAAATAATTCCACAAGAACACAGGTCCATTAAAATGAGCACCCTCCTAATTTGGAATGCCTCAACTGCGCGCCATCTCTGAACGGTTTTTCAGTTGTAAATTATAAACCCGAAAAAATAAGGCAAAAGAACCAGCTGGAGGTAGCCTTCACTTTCTCCCGAACAACAGCAAGCAGATTCTTAAATTCTTATTGCTTGCCAAAATATTTATATTTCAATATTTCAACATCCGACCTTCTCAAAAACACTCACCAAGATGACAGAAGCTGAGGAAGAAATTCATCAAAAAATTGAGCGACTTTGTCTTCAAGCAACGGAAGCCATCGCAGCCAACAATCTAAAATCTGCTTTTGATTTTGTAACACAAGCAAAACAAACATTACCTTCGAATTCTTGGTCGAATGAATCCTTCTATGAACAAGCTCTCAGCGTGAATTTACTGTATGCTGAGTGCGAGTATGTGTCCGGAAATCATTCATCAGCAGTGGAAGTGTATCAGAATATATTGCCGAATATTGTAGATTCAGTGGATCGACTGAAAGTCCGATTTCTTCTTCTCAAATCAGCATCTGCATCATCAAAATATGAAACAATGTACGATGAATTTGTGGACCTTTTGGCGTCAAACCCATCCACTCATTGTCTTGTCGCTAATGGTGATTCTTTCACAGAGAAGTGGATTGAATCTGCAACAAATCAAATCAAAGATGTCCTTCAAAACTTTGCTGATATGAGCGAAATTTTGGAAATGAAAGAATGTGCAGATGAAGAGGCAATTGCATTTGCAAGATGTATTCTCGAATGCGTACAAGGAGTATATATCGGAAAGAATTCAAACAAAATCTTTCTGTTTGTAACTCCCTTACTCTTATTTAAAACCATGATAGAAGATGGCCTCTATGCCGATCTCACACACACGATTCTCGTTTCTTTAGGGTACGTGTTTTTTGGATTGTCAAACAATATGTATTTTTACATTTTTGGTTGTATTACAATTTTTCTTTCTTTACATTAATTGGATTCTCACTCACAAATCCATTATTATTATATAATAACATCATGTGCATATTAAACAGATGGCAGTTGGCATATTTGGATGAACCCAAGCTTGGATGTGACTTGGCTCAAGTGGGTATAAAATTAGCACTTGAGAACCACTCGACAGAACCAAATTATGCCCTCACTAAATTCTATGAAATTTGTATTACTGCGTGTAAAGATGGCCTGCAGGAGGTATTTCGAATTTCAGAAGAGGCTTTTCGAGCATCCGAACAAATTGAGGAAATTTCTTGGGGAGCACAGAGCGGAACATGGTTAGCCCTTTCTTGTATTTTACTTGGTTTGGATAGAGATACAACTTTTAACTATTTGGAAGAGATCAAAACTTTCAATAGAAAGTATTCAAAAGAATTTGAGAGTGATTTGGTCACATGTCTAGAGCACATTCCACATATTTTATATGGAGAAGTGGAATCATTTTCTCCTTCTTTCTTACTCGAAGGAATTGAAGAAACCACTTATTCAAGACTGATCATTTACTTTACAAAGGCCTTAATACATTTTGTCAAAGATGAACTACAAGAGGCAGCAGAGCAAATTCATGAAGCTGATGATGTCATTGATGATGCATTTGGCACGCCGTTTTATTTACTTTACAAATGGTTTTCAGTAGTCATATTAACATCATTTTACGAAAAATACGATGATATTTCAGCAACAAAAGGCAATCAAAAGAAATCAAAACTCTCCATCATGGAAGTCATGCTTGGTCCAAATGCTAAAGCACCAAAAACAATGAAAGAAAAAACATTGGAGAGAATTTTTGAGCATGAAAAGGATGTTGTAGATCTGTATACCAAGTATCCGATTTTCATGGAGGCTGCCATGGGGTTGACCTCAGCCGAGATTGCAAAGTTAAATGGAGTTGATTCACTTCAAGTCATTCAGCTGTATACATCAGCCTCTGAAATTGCTCAACGTCAAAATCTTTACTTTTATACTGCTCTTATTCAAACAAGACTCGTCGATTTTTGTTTAACGCACCAGACGGATTCTAGGATTTTACGAAACTATTTTGAGGATGCCCTTAAATCATGGAATTATTGTGGCGCTAGTTTGATGGTACACAAGCTTTCAGAACAATATCATCATGTATTTTCGCAACAACACTCAGACAATGCTCACTCATTACATCCTCAAGATTCTTTTATGAATTTCATACCACCTGGTTCGATAGAGTTGTCCAAAGTGTTTTCCCATCAAACCACTCATTTACTCGACTTTACCAATGCCGATAGAGTATGCGTCATTTTAAAGGAGCCCAACTCGTCAGACTTTAAGCTAGTATGTGAAAAAGAACGAAACAACGAGACTGAGATTTTCGAGGATTTATTGCTTACGGATGCAAGTTTTAAACTTTGTGTCACAGCAGCCAAACTTGCCATCAAATCACGAAATGCACTCACAATATCCAATATGCAAGGATATGAGCTTACATTGAATCAGTTAGCATCTTCATGCGAGTATCTACAACAAAACGAGGTTGTGAAAGAGCTTATGGTTATTCCTCTTAGTTGTGACACGTTTGTGCGAGGTGCCATAATGCTAGAGGCCTCCACTGGAGGAACGTTCACAAAAGCCTTAACACGAAGTACCAAATTGATGTTAGACATGCTCATGGATGGCTTGTCAAAACAGGCAGATCAACTTAAATCGTTGTTTAAATTCATTCCGACAAACAGCTTAACTCAAATAGGAAAAGATTTTAGATCGCTTGAACTTGGAGATTCATCTGTGAAACGTTCTACAGTGATTTGTCTGGAAGTACGAAATTTTGCTGACCTCACAGAATCATTATCGGTGGCTGAAAGTTTATCATTTATTAATTCATTCATTGGAGAGCTCACACCTGTTGTGGAGAATCATGGAGGATTCGTGGAACGATCCCATCACGGCAAACATGTCCTCGTTTTTCCAGATTCTCCGAAAAAAGCGCTACTAGCTGTCCTTGAGATTGTCAAGGTCATTCGCCAATTCAATAAGGACTTTTCTGTGGGAAACGGAAGGAAAGTACCAATATCTGTTGGAATAGGAATTCATATAGGATCTTGTGTGTTTGGACTTGTTGGAACAGCACTCAGGTTTGGTACCACCCTATTTTCTGAGGCTGTTTCTAAGTGCTCTCACATTTCTAAAGTTTCAAACACACTTGGTATCCTCGTGTGTGCCACAAAGGACTTGGTCGATGCTTGCAATTTGGCAGAAGTTCATCTTCAATCACGAAAACTAGGAAAGTTTTTATTGAAAAATAAGAAAAACAATCCTGTATCACTGTACGAGCTGTATACCACAGACTGGATCGAATACAGCTCAGAAACCTCAAAGCAAGTGATGAAACAACTTGATGAATGTGTGGATTTGTTTGCCAAGAAAAACTTTGATAAGGTGATATCTATCACACAATCTTTGGAAAAAACTGTTAAGGACAAATTTGACAGCTCTCAACCATTCATTCTAGGAAGTGTCCCACATATCAAACTCCTTCAAATCTATAGAGACCAATGTGCAATGTTAAAAACAAAACATTCGTCTCCGTCTCGCGATTGGGCAGGAGAAATTGCTTTGGATCATAGTGGTCAACCTAAAATAGAACTCGAGCATGCAACAGTATCCACTCCAAAGACAAATGAGATAAATGAAGAATACGAAAGGAAATTACGAAGCTTACAAAGTCAGCTGGAGCAAGTCAAGATGGAAAATGAGAATTTACGGTCGAACATGAACTCTGAATCGGGTATGGGATGTTTTTGTGTTCCAAGCAAAAAGAAGGTACACCCTTCAACAGCAAAAGACCAAGAATAAAGTATTATTTTCTGACTGATTCTTTTTCGAGCTGACCAAGTAATTTGTCCCACAACAAAAATTGCTTTGAAATTGCTAAAATCTGTTGGCATGCAAAAGGTAAAATGTCAAGCACTTGTCAAAAATTCATCTTTTCATAACTTACCAAATCATTATATGCACAAAGCTTCTGTTGAATAATCAAAGCTTGCTGAGAGGAAGAGGCATCGACGTTGTCCATTTCAATTTGGAACGATTTCAACTCGTTCAGCTTAGTACAGAGATTTGTCAATTGATCTCGATCGTTTAAAGTATCCAACAATGGTAAAAGACGATCCAGCTCTTCGAATGACTTTGATAAATGGTCGATCATCTCACTTTGATTTTCAATGTACCTCCATTGTGCTTCTCTCTTCAAAAGGTCGAGGGATTTTTCATCATCAACTTCAAAGGCATCGTCGTCCACAGCCGAAATTGCATGATCCAGACTGTATTCAACATCAGAATGTGCTGTTCTTTTTTGCTTGAAATCACTCAAAAAATATTCATATTCCTGCAAATTGCACTTTTGCATTTTGTTCAGAAATTCCTTCAACAGAGGTGTTTCTATAGAGTTGTATGACTCAAACAAATTTCTTAATCGTTTTAAAAGGCTTCCTTTAGAGAGAAGAGAATTATTTCGGGAACTTTTCACTGATCTGGTGAATGTAGAAGAGGATGATGTATTTGAAAATTCATGGTCATCCTCTTCTTCATCATGATTCGGTATTTCAATAGGAAGGCACTTGGCTGTAAAAGAGTCCGATGTTTTGATTGTATTCCTGAACGGTCTTCTCGCATAGGGAAGAATAAAATTAGATGCTTCCCATTGCAACATTTCCAAAGGGAATAGCCTACACTCCAATTCTTGGCATCTCTTCTCGAGTCGTTCGATCATTTGTTTTTTCTCATTTCCGAGAGAATTGAAGGATTGTTGTTGTTGAGACATTTTTTCAATTTCAACCAATTTATTATTCATATTGGAAAGAAATCATGCATGACTTTCAATGCTACATGTTTAAGGATGATTAAGAATTCTGAGAGTTTTTCCTGCACTGCTTTATTTGGCCAAACAACAAGAATGTTGAGGTCATGAGAAACTTTGAATAACTAGTGTCTTGACCACAACATTTTCCAAGTAGCAGGCTGAAATGAATTGTTCGAGTGGGTTTAGCTGCAATTTGGTTGTCGATGTTGGATGTAAAACAAACTTGGAGAATCCAAAAACAATTTGGAGAATTCAAAGACCCATTTCCGGAAACGAACAAAAAAAATGCCCAAAAACAAGAAGGGATATTCTTTCAAGAATAAGAGTGTTCATGAATTTGATTCCATACAGGGAATTTTATTTACATGTAATAGTTCGAGGCAGAGAGAAGCAGTGCAAGAAGCGATCGGATTGCTTGAACAGGTACGATGATGATGATATATTTATTGAAGTATAATGATCTTTATCGGAATGAATTAAATTATATGATTGTTAATTATTATGATGATGGGTCATGATGATTCTGCGATATATTATGATATATTATGAAAAATACCATGTTATTCAAAATTTTTGCCAAGTTTGGAGAAAAAATTGTGGAGAATGATACATTACTTTCCGATATTATGGAAGTCATTGAAAAAGAAAAAACAAAACAACAAAATGCAACAAAGAAGAGACAAAATAGAATTAATCAAAAATCGAAAAAAGAAAAATTAGATGCAAAGAACGTGAGCGAATTGGGCAATGAAGAAATGACATCAGAGTCTGTCACTCCATCCATTCAACAACCAGCAGAAAGCGTTACAGTTGAAAAAATTGATAATTCTGGCTTTGAAAAAGCAACTGAATCTTTAACAGAGAATGCTACAAGTTCAAATCATCCAACAACACAAGTTCCAAGCGCACAAGTCGATTCAATTTTGGCAGGCACTACCACTGAACAAAATTCACAAAAAGATTCAACAAACACTCAACATACACAAACAAGGCTTACAACATGGCAAGCTAAAGAACGACAAACGCCTTCTGAAGATATTGATTCGAAATTGCTGCCTTGTGATTTTTTGGAAGGCGAAGTTAAAATTGTTAAAGATGGTAAAAAAGATTTTGAGAGTTTGGAAACAGGAGTTGCAGGTCAAATATTTATTAGAATCAAAAATAGGAAAATATCGCCACTAGTTTTGTGCAAGAAAATGGCAAAGCATTTTGAAAAGGCGCATGCCAGAATGGAAGACATTTCTTCACGTTTTCTTTTCAAAATGTATCCAATTTTTGACATTTTTCCAGCCAATGAGAAGAATTTGACCAATAGATTTCAAAGTATGTATTTTAAATGTTTTCTGAAAAGGGTAATTATTACTTTCGGCATGATATTTGTTATTCGTTGGTTCCTCCATTTTTTTAAACAATACAGAATTACTTGATGATCACAAAGAAGAGCTCGACAAAAAGTTGAAATATATGGTTCAGTTTAAAGCACACCACAACAACTCTCTTCAAAAGAAGCTAGTTCTTGATACCATTGAGGAAAAAGTGAAACATTTCAGCGTGGCAGAGATCTATCATCCATCTGAGGAATTTTATGTTTTTTTAATTAAGGGCAAATGTTTATTAGGATATGCCACCGAGTGCGAATCTTATAATTTCAACATTAATTCCATGCGACTCGTCACTACACAAGAACAAGAATTGAAAGAGAGCCAAAGAATGGCCAGTAAGAGAAAACAAAACGAAGCGACGCAAGAAGCATCTCTAGAGATTGCTGACATGATTGAGGAAAATACCACCTATGCAGAATCATCGACAAGAGAGGATGAGATGGCCGACGACGTTGAAAATGCAACAACAACAACAACAGCAGAGGACGACAAGATGACTACAACAAACTCAGCAACAAGTGAGACTGAAAATCCAGTCGTGATTGAAATCGATGTAGAAGGTACCGACACTGTTGAAACTACGCAAGACAACAACACATTTCAACCCATTCCTTACAGCACCATCACGAAACGAATTTATTCCAAACGACGAAAGATTCAAAACCATCCTTCTGTTGAATTAGAGGACATTCAAGTGATTTAGACCGATCAGATCTTGAATTAAATCAAACCTCCACAAAAGGAATTGCATTCCCGAAAAATCATCCGCACTTTCCTGTCGTTCACAAACTCGTTCAAACTTCAAACACTTTTCTCGCTCAAAAAAATGTTTCAAGTGTCGCATGTTGACAACAAACATTCTCTCCGTAACGAGGATCAGGCAGTTCAGTCAACCACCAGCACCACCATAAACAACGACATGTCCTCGGTTCACATGTATTCCTGCACAGCAACAGAATCATCAACGATTTCTTATCAATCAACCGACGACATGATGAGCTCTGAATGCATTCTACAATCATCGTTATTCTCATCTTCTTCGAGTCACAACACCACAGAATCAAAGACTGCCTTCTTCTCTTCAACCGAAGATTCAAAAGAAAATGCAACATTGCATCAAGAACGTCGCCAACGAATAATGTTGCCCCATTCGAGTAGTTTGAATGACATTTCACAAATGTCAGATGAAGACATTAAAATTCTCTCTAATTTAAGACGAAAAAGACACAACATTGTACATAATGATCCATTGGCATCGCATTCACAACAACAAACTTCTTCTAACAACAACACTCCGGATACTCCCACAACACTCCGTTCTCATCATAACAATATTCATGATAATAATTATAATTATAATAATACTAGTAGTAGTAATAATAATAATAGTATTAATATCAATTATAATAGCAGTAACAACAACTATGAAACGATTGAATCGGCCATCATAAATAATATGTTACAAGATTTTACAGAAATTATTAATAATCCTTTATTTGGAGAACCAATTGAATTGTATTATTTTAGAGGAATTTATCCTGCAGTGGATTCCCTGTATGAAACCTATGATTATGAAGCTGCCTCTCAATTGTTGAGTTCGGGATTGTTTGATTTTGACGCTTATTCTGGGTTTTCATTTTTGAAGAAATTAGAAGAGACAAGTGACACTTCAAGGAAACTTCGAAAATTGAATCCAAGTGGTGGCAGTAGTAACAATTTATTATTACTGTCACATACACATCATCGTAAAATGGAAACAGCAGCAACATCTTCCAATAATCCATCACAATCTCATGAATGTTCCTTCTCTTCTTCATCTTCCTTTATTCACACTCCATCACTGCAACAACCACAACAACCCTACGAACATTACTTTTCATGCATTCAAACAAAATCATTGGAACCTCTCTTCACATCAGAATATCAAGAACAATATCAAGGATTTAACGAGAGAGAATCCAATACTAATATCATTCGAGATGAATGTGGAACTGTGAAAGCAGCAACTTTGGACAAATTGATTGTTCTATTGACCTCAAATGAAGAATTTGACAATCAATTTATGCAATTGTTTTTACTGACTTATCGATCCTTTACCACCTCATCAGAACTTTTAGAAAAATTAATTCTACGATACAATACTCCACCTCCTGAACAATGTATCTTGTATGAGAGAGAAAACGATTTGGAACGATTGAACGTATACTTTGAAAATTTTCACACAAAAATTTTGAAACCCATTCGACTACGTGTTGGCCAAATCATGAGTTTTTGGCTTCAACATTATTATTACGACTTTAGAGAAGATTCACAATTGAAAATGAAGCTGGAACATTTCATTTGTGAAGAAATGGATGGAAGTGGAATGAAAACTCTTTCAAAATCTCTTCAATCACTTCTTCATAGATCCTCCAAACGAAGAGAAACATTTAAATTACAACAATTAGAAGAAGTGAAATTAAGGCATGAAATTGAAGGAACTCTCAATCAACATTTCATGTCCACCAATTTGATTGGGTCCAACACGAACAACAACACAAGTGTCTCATCTCAAAATCCTTTAAAGAAAATTGCAAGTTTGAATCGGTTAAATCATTCCGAATTGGAATCTCTCAAATCTACACCTTTGTGGCAACTTGAAAAACGAATGATTTGTCTCCAATTGACTCTCATTAGTTTTCGATTATTTGAAAAATTGAGACCCAAAGAATTTCTTAATTTGAATTGGATGAAAGAAAATCGACGAAAGAAAGCTCCAAATATTTATACCATGATCAATCTTTCCAATGAAATTGGAATGTGGGTGGCCACTGAAATTCTCAATTACGAAGAACCCAAAGAGAGAAGTATTGTGATGAAACGATTTATCAAAATTGCAAGCGAATGTGAAAAAATTCACAACTACAACACCATGTATGATATCGTCTCGGGTCTGAACTCGAATCCGATTCATCGATTGAAAAAGAGCTGGGAGCTCGTTCCAGAAAAGTGGAGAACAAAATTTCAAGAATTAGTCGAATTGACAAGTGCAAAGAAAAGTTATGCTGCAATGAGACAAGTCCTCCACAATCATGCTGGCCAAACTGTTTTACCCTATATTGGCATATTTTTAACTGATTTCTTATTTATTGAGGAAGGAAATTCTGATTTTACCAAGGAAGGAAATTTAATTAATTTTTCTAAAAGAAGATTATTGGGTCAATTAATTCGACAGGTTCAAACCTATCAACAAAATTCATACAATATTGACATTATTCCAATATTACATCAACGATTGACTCATTTATTGTACAGACCTATGGAAGAATTATATGAAATTAGTTGTAAATTAGAAGCACCTCCTGCACAACCTAAAAAGAAAAAGAAACCTCTCATTGTGTATAGTACTGAAGAATTGGATGATCAAAATAGTCGTTTGAATAATCAACAATGTGGAAATGAAAATGGTGACAGTTGTAGAAATGTGAGTGCAATATCAACCACAGATTCCACAACAAGCACGACTTGTGAAGAAAAGAATGAAAAGACTGTCACAACACGCACATCTAGAGCACCCATGTGTGAGATTACCATTACTACAACTTCCACCATGGTGACCACCTCCGAAACGAACGGAGAAACCATTGTAACATTAGAATTGAGTAGTGGCAGTGGTAGTGGCAGTGATGAAGATCCTGCTTTGATGACCACCGAATCTCACATCATGAATTCGAATTATTGAAGTGGTCAATTATTTCACCAAATTGCGGGAATAAAACAAGAATTGGCGCCTTTTTAACGCTCATCCTCAAAAAAAAAAATTCAGAAATTTTTGTGTAACGGTCCGGTCATCATCATTTTTGAAAAATTCTTTTCATCATCATCACATTATTTAGATCATCAAGTTAACTGAACAAGTTCCGGAACCATCATCAATCTCTCTGAGAAATGTTTTATTCTGAATTTATCCTCACCAAGAAGGGACCTCTCGCCAAGGTCTGGCTTGCAGCTCACTGGGACAAGAAATTGAACAAACAAACGATTGCGAGCTTGAATTTGGAGAAATCTGTCAAGAGTATTGTGGATCCATCGGTTCCTATTGCTCTGAGAACCAACGGACACTTGTTGTTGGGTGTGGTCAAAATTTATTCCAGAAAAGTGAAATATGTGTTGGCCGAATGTAATGAAACTTTGACAAAGATTAAATTACAGGCAAAAACTAAAGATGTTACCGATGAAAATATCAACATGCCTGTTCAACATATGGTTGCTACTAAAAATCAAATTACATTGCCAGAAGTCAGTGATCTAGATTTGTTGTTGCTACCCAATGCTGCTGCCATTACTTTGGAACTTGGAGAAGATTGGCAAACTAATATCAAGGATATTACATTGGTTGATTATGCAGCATGGTCGACAGAAGAATCTATTGAACCAGTAAGTTTTTTTTCATTTCGTTTGATTGAACTTTCATGTGTAAAAATATGACATATTCATGCTTGAAAATCCTATGTGTGAATGATCTGTTGGTGTCATCATTTGATCACCCAATTTGTTGTGATTCTAAATTTGATATTCAAAAAATTATCAATGTGAATATTACACCTAGGTTTCGTTGGAAGTACCTACCACTCCAGGTGGACCAGGTGTCACAACTCCAACATCTATTGAAGCTCAGAGAGCACTTAGCACTGGTTTGCAACTTCCATCCACTGGTGGTGTCATGCTTGGCGATAAGGCATTTGAACAAGGTATTAATATTCAACAAATCATGCAGCCATTTGGCGCACCTGGAGAAGCTGTTTCCCCTGGTGAACAAGAACGTATGGAGTTTGGTGAAATTGGTGGACTTGGAGGTATTGGTTTTGAAGAGCCCATTGAACCTAGAGTTCCTGAGAAGCACGTAAGACCTGAAGAAGAACAACCTGAAGAGGAAGCCCAACCCACTAAAAAACGTAAGAGAAGACCAGGAAAGTTAATTCATGACGATCCAACAAGTTACACCGAAAGACACTACACTAAGAGATTGAAGGAACACAGTGATTTGTTGACTGAAAGAAATAGAGCTCCTGCCACCAGAGAAGAATATGAGCAAGTTGGAAGAGCATTACCATCTCGAGATATTTGGAAACAAACACCATTCCATATGGATCTTCCTCTCGGATTTATTGATTTCTTCTCGACTTCCATTGATAAAGTGACGAGTAAGGAAAAGCCTGGAGTACCCACCGCTGAAGTGGTTCCTTCCATCACAACACCTGATGAGAGAGAACGAGCAAGAGCCACCATTACTCCTGGTGTGACACCTGGAGAAGTGCAGTTGGAGATTGGAGGTTTTGGTGGAGGTTTTGGTGAAATAGGAGGACCTACTGAAGTCTTTGGTCCTGGTGAACCCATTATTGGAAGAGGTCGAGCAACCATGGGTCCTGGAGAATTATCTCCAATTGCAGCTGATATTGACATTAATGAAGATATCAATGACATGCTCATTACTGCGACAGCTTCCAAGACAAAGACTCCTCTCACTGACCAACGAAAGAAACAAATTATTGAAGACAAGAATAGAATTGAGAAGGAATTGAGAGAGAAGGCAGCTGCAACACCTCAAGCTCGTGTTCCAGGTGCAGCTGTCACTGCTCCATCTCCTGCTGGTGTGACTGAAAGAACTGTTAAGGTATTGGCCATGTTAGAAGAAGGTTTTAAACAAGCAGATACAGACACTCTCAGTCTCTCAGAAATGTTAAAGGGAAGAAAGAGACAAACTGCTGCCAGATGTTTCTACGAAACACTTGTACTCAAGAGTAAGGGACTTATTGATGTGTCTCAATCTGAGCCTTTCGGAGAAATTTTGATTAAGAAGGTGGATTAAGGCTGTTGTTTTTTCTGCAAACACACAAACGAGTCAATATATCTGTACATGTATTCCAAGCTAAGACGTCCTAAATAATACTTATTTAAAACAAATGAAACAAAGCAAGATTAAAAGTTCCGTTATTTATGTACGCACATCATACAATCCCGTCCCAACAAGACTGCTGAGGTGGCAGAATTTAACCACGTCGTTGCTTTGGACCCAATTTCATGCTCCGTCTAACAGCTGACTTTCAAGCGAAAAAATATTTGAAAATTGCTACACGATCATCAAAAACATCAAACTGTTCAATATTTTGAATACTACCTTGCCTTCAGATTGGGCGGAATATGTACTAGACTCATTATTTTAGTCAAATTTATTTGACCTTTGATGATCATTTCTTTCGTATTTTGAGAAATTTCTTTGTTTGCGAAAATTATGACAAAGGTGTCAGAATTTTTGAAAGGTGTTCTAATGGCTTTTTCATAATAGGATACAAGATCATCTGGTTCTAGAATCCTTTTCTATGAACCCTTATATTGAAACTTATTTTGTGTGATGAATATCATTCTTTTGTTGGTGTCTGCATTAATGGGTAAGAATTTTTCTTACAGACGCTTTTTCGCTTCCTTGGTCAGAGGTTGTTACTGGAGACGATCCAGCGCAATGATGATGAGTCTTTTTTCTCATTTAGTTGATTTAAGAAATATCACGCAATTTATCAAGAACAGCCAAATATCTAAATATGAAAATTTAATAAGAAGCCTCAGACTACCACATCAAAGTTCCAAATTACAAAATTGGTCTTTCCAATTCATAAGGTTCATTGATAATTCTTGCATTGTGTTCAGATTCCTTGCAAATGACCACAGCATTATGGAAGAGAGTGTCTCGGTCATAGTGAGATTTTGAAATGTCGGTAAGCTCCTTTCTACGTTCAATCAGACTAGAAGCAGTTGAGGTACGGCAAATATAGAGAAGTTTCTTGCACAGTTCCATATCATAAATGGAACATCTTTCAGGATACATTAATTTCACACATTGCACAATCATGTTTTCATAAGCATCCAAAATATTACTCATCTTGGAAATTGATTGAATTGTGTATGAAGGAGTGTGAATCATTAAAAGTTTGTCTTGATCACTTTGCTTGGATTCATAATCTCTCAGTTTAGTCTCAATATCTGCTTCAATAGATTGCACATCTCTTTTATATTTCTTTGTTGACTCATTGAGAACTTGTTTAGCATATTGACAATAATCTCTATTGACAAGAACCATGTTAATGAGGACTTTCAATAATCTTGTATATTCCAAAGAGTACTCGCTCTTCATCATTTTGATTCTTTCACAATGATCTTTGTACAAGTTGAAAGCACTTTCAATATCATCCCTTGTGATTGGTTTTTTAGAGTCCGACTCTTGCCATATTGTACCCAACTTCTTGGCAACTTGATAAACACGTAAATCGTCTTTGCGATATTTCGAAAGTGGCACATAAGATGCTGCAGCTCCCTTTTCTACTTCGTAAAGCGCTTGACGAATTTGAAGTCCAAGAACCCAAGGATAAGCTGGTGTGGATTCCTTTGCCTGCAAACCTGCCATATACTCTTCGTATGAGAGTTGTTTCTCTTTGGGCAATTCAAGAAAAGGCTTTCCATTCTCATCATATTTTAATTCGGCATTCTTGTATTTTTCAGCAGTCTCCTTGATGGTCATTGCTTCATTGTAGAGTCTTCTCTCCTCGTTTCTATAGGTTCTCAAAGGTCTTGTCAATGGATGCTCGTTTTGTTCAGTCAAATTCAATTCGTCCGCTTCAAATTCATGTTTCTTGTAGGAACGTTTTTGAGTACTATTTAACGATGAGAGAAAAATAATTGCCGAGTGATGATGATGATGGTTAGAAGAAGCGGCTGCAACAGAAAATACCTTTGATGATGAGGATGATAAAGAAGAGGAACGAAGAAGAGCTCGGCTCAACATTTTTTTTCGCAATAAAAAAAAATTTTCATAAAATTTATTCTTGCAAACTGAGGATGACCTGCAACTCATGGTGACCACAGTTTTTCTTGATGAACGCATTCATCCATTCACGTGAAGGCGAGATGGGCAGTTCTATAACCATTTCTGTCCTTTTGAATCCTCAATCCACAATTTCCACATGTTTTTGGATGATTTCTGCAATCCCATCGATGTAGATGATGGTTCTCGACTAGTTTTTCTGATATTTCTGTCAAAGGTGTTTTGGATTGAAATGAAGGGAATCAATAGAAGATGCACACGATCTTGGCAAAGCAGAATTCTCTTACGACATCGTTGAGGTATTATCATAGGTCATATATTGACGTCAACTCTTATTTCTCCCGCCAATCAAATGTTCGAATACTTTACAGCAACGTTCATCATCATTTAAAAATTGGCGTCATCATTCATCGTGCATGATTTCAGAAGAGAGCATCAACACGAGTTTCCGAGAATCATATTACGATCGCATCATCCTTTCAACGCCAACCTATCATAGTACTCTCATTTGATCAACATGAACGGATCCTTGAATTTGAGTAGCATTAATGGAGAAACGAGCTCCTTGGGGTCAAGCAGTGTATTGGAAACTTCTCTTGATGAAGGAAATTTCAAGAGTGGCACAGATAATGACTTGAGTGGCTCTGTAGAGAATCACTATGATCATGTTCATGTCTGTATTCGATTGGCACCGATACCAGGTAAGTTTTGGAGGAGTCATTGGAGTCTCTCAAGCTTCTTAATGAATTAATTTATTCGGATGGATGTATCACTAAAACCAATTGACTTGTTGAAATATCCCTCTCAACACATGACAACAGCGGAAGAATCAAGTGCCAATGCTCAAACCATTATTGAAATTTCAGACGTCAACAAACTTATTGCATACCATCCAGAGAGTAGAGAGGGATTATTGTACAAATTTGACCACTGCTTTGACAGTGAAACATCAAATAATGAAATTTTTGAAACCATCTGTGTTCCTTTATTGAACGCTGTCATTGAGGGATATAACGGCACAATTATTTCTTACGGTTCGTCGAGAACAGGTAAAACGGAAATGATGATTGGAAATGAGAGAGAGGAAGGAATCGTGGATTTGACATTTCGAGAAGGATATTCTTATTTATCATCGGTGGCAGATAAGCTCACCTACTCCATTTCATTTTCGTTTTGGGAAATGAGCAACAATACAATATTAGATTTACTTGATCCTGACGATGAAAAGGAGTTGAAACTTAAAAAACACAGCAAACAAGGTGTATTTATTACAAATTTGAAAGAAATGCAAGTTGAAAGTTGGGAACAATTACAATCATTAATCGATGATGGAATCCGAAGAAGTCAAAAATTGACTGCTCAAAGAAAAATCAGACTTCACTCATTCATGCGATTGAGATTGACAAGAAATGATATGGATCACCCTGAGCAAGATGTCTCATCGTCACTCATGTTTGTAAACTTGAAAGGAACTGAAAGAATTGGTAAAATGGGAGCTAAGGGTGAACACTTGAAAGAGGGGGCAAGCTTGAACAAGAGTTTGACTGCATTTGGCAATGCCATTCACAACGTGGTGCATCACACCAAAGTGAAGGGAGCTAAAAATCCAAATGTGAATATTAACAGCTTATTTGGAGACTCCATGGTTACAGCCATGCTCAGCGAATCCCTTGGAGGGAAGAGCGCTTCGGTGATCATTGGCTCCATTTCACAAACAGAATTCCACTATTTGGAGACGATGGAAGCTTTGGAAAATTTGAGAATTGCAAGGCACATCTCGACATTTCCAAAGAAACAAATACTCAACACCAAGGTCATTGAATTGCTGAACAAAATCAAAGCGCTCGAAAAAGTGTGCGCTGAAGATAAGCTTGCTCCTGGTCATCCGCCCACGGAGGAACAAGAAAAACTCGAGTCCTTAAAACAACGTTATAGAAAGTATCTTGCTGGAATGATCGAAGAGGAGGATTTACACGAATTGAAAGAGGATGAGGTCGAACTGCAACCCATTCCAGAAAAGAAAGTTCCAAAATCTCAATTGTGGAAACAAAATGATTTGAAATCTCAGAGACATGGCACTCGAGCGACGGTGTATAAACCAACAGGTCAAGCTGGTGTGAAACCAAAGGAAACCTATAAAGGCCAATGGATGGATCACCAAAAACATGGGTTCGGTGAGGAAGACACTCCGAAATTCAACTACACGGGATGTTGGGTCAACGGCAAGAAAGAAGGAAAAGGAGTTTTGCGTTCGAAAGAAAAATCGAAAAAGGTCTATGACGGTGAATGGAAGAATGGTCTCAAGCACGGCAAGGGTATTTACTATTACGATAATGGAGAAATCTATGAAGGAGATTGGGCGAATGACAAGAGATGGGGCTACGGCACCATGTATTTTCTTGATGGCACCAAATATGAAGGAGAATGGGCAAATGATAAGCAAAGTGGAATGGGATGTACGATTGAAAAGAATGGAGATCGATTTGAGGGTAGCTATTTGGATGGCTTAAAACATGGACCAGGAGTTTACTACTACATTGCAGCGGGTCAAAAATATGTGGGTGAATGGTTTAAGGGAGTTCCAAAATGTGGTCAACTCTTTAAAGACGTAGAGTATGAAGAAAGTATTGATCCGGAAAATGTTCCAAAGGACATTCCTGAAAATAAGCTTCTCGATCGAGATCGAGTCATTGAGGATGCTGTGACGTCCGTACGACTCTTAATGGAACAGCAAGGTGTTTTACCAATTGTCACCCGAGAGAATTTCTATGAATAATTATAGTTGTGTGTCGTCTTTTGCAAAAGAGAGCGTGAGTGCAATAGTATTGCAATAATTTTGATCAAACAATATTATAGGTGACGTCAGCTCTTTTTGAGCTCGCCTAAAACTCTATTTTACTTCAAAAAATGTCCTCCTCCACCACTCAAGCTCCTCCACAAACCGAAAACAAGGTGACCTTCAAAATCACATTGACTTCACATCCAAAGCAACCTTTCAGAACGTATGTAAATAGTCTCATCATGTGATGATATCGGAAGTGGCTGATATTAAAATATTAATATTTGAAACAAAATTCAAACATCGGAATGTGTTGCACATGATGATTCTTTGAATTATGATCCAACTAATCACCACCCACACTCTTTGATAAATAATTGATAATGAAAAATTGAAATCAAACATCGACATGATGTTCATTATGAAAAACAATAATCCATCACATTCAACTGAACGATTCATCTATGCTAACGGAATGCATTATCGACCAAACTGAAAATTCATCCAAAACAAACACACCAACAGCATCAAAGTTCCAGAAAGCGCTCCATTCACAGCCGTTCTTAAATACGCAGCTGAAGAATTCCAAATTTCAGCTGAAACGAGTGCCATTCTCTCCAATGATGGTATCGGAATCAATCCAAGTCAAACTGCAGGAAATGTTTGGTTAAAGTATGGATCTGATTTGCGTATTATTCCAAGAGACAAGGTCGGAATGAATTGTTAATTATGATGATGATGAAATTAAAATTTATTGTTCTTTTCGATTGATTAATTTTGTAATATATTAATTATATTTCAATTTTAATTGAAATATGCATATTGAGAATCAACTCCTTCAGTAAAAATGACCAAGATTCGAGACAAGATTCTTTACGAGCGCACTTTTATTTTTTACTCGATTAATAACACCGACCATTATTCAAATTTTGTTTCAGAGTTGAACTGTTCTACAATTAAGCATGCTGAAACCAAGATTTTCATATGGTAGATGCTTCTTTCCGTCTAGTTTCAGATTCTTTTGTTTGGTATTGTGAGACCTAATATTCAATTAATAACAGCCCTTAAAAAAGGTGTCACTGATTTTGGCTGAATTAAACATAAAGCCCGTGTAAAGTGCAAACAAGCAGCATGAAATTCTAGAACAACAGACCACTTTACACTCAAGGATGTTCTATTTGTTGTGCACTTTTGACGGGCTTGGTGTTAATTTCAAACTCTTCTCAATCACATTGAACTCCACAAATTGAAATTTTTTTAAAACCCTTTTCGAAGAGAAGTTCGAAAACATTTCAGCAACAATTCCATAACACGTTTCTCAATGTAAGAGTTGTGGTTTGAGAGAGATGGTGTTGATAATGTGACGAAGAGGGGAAAGGGCCCCTTCAATACTATACCGTGACAAAGTTTTAGGACGTTACCACCACGGCTCTTGTAATGCCAATTCAACTTATTGACGCACCAATAATTAAGTAGTGTTTCCTTCACGTGTCAGCAACAATATATTGCATTGGCAAGTTTTGAGGGGTTGAAATCATCATAAAAATCATACTATGATCGTAGCTTTATTAAAAATCCCCAGCGAAATTCTCTCTTGCAGCTTGATGTGTTCACGAAAAAATACGCTTGAGTTGGCCACCCGTGAAGAATTATATATTTTTACAGTCAACACTGAATTTGACTGTTTGTACAATTTTTACACTAAGCTTATGTACATTATTGTCATCTTCCCATCAAACCTTTAAACTCCTTCACAAACACTTCTTATTTGTTAAGAACTGTTTGAGGTCGTTTCGACGTCGCAGGACTCGTTGGCACGACATTTCCACTAGTAGTACTTGCATTGTTGACATTTGCATTATTTGAAAGCTTTTCAAAGAATTGCAATCTCTGACTTAATGGCATGTTTGAATTATTATGATCATTACCATTCTTTACGTTAGTAGCTGAAGGTGTCGTTGGCAAGGTTTTGTTATTGACCGATGACACAATATCCAAAGTTGTTTTCTTTTGTTTCATCAAGGATGAAGAATCTAATTCTGAATTGAGACTGTTTCTATTCACCGTCTTGATGATTGGAGAATTTGTTGTTGTGATATTCGTCGTCGTCGCCACCATTGATCGATTGGTTTGTGAGGAAGACATGTCGCCACCACTCGATCTTGGTGATGCAACATAATTGTTGTTGTTAGGATTCACCAAATTACTTGAGGATCTTGGTGTGGTCATGCTGTTCGTCGAATTCAATCTTCTTGGTGATGAAATTTCACTACTACTACTATTGTTGTTGTTGTTATTATTATTACTTGTTGTATTGGAAATATTCTTGAGTTGACATTGTGGCTTGTTTGGTGGTGAAGATGCCGACAATGTTTTTAAAGTATTAACTCCTCCTTTTCTCGGAGTTTTCAATGAAAGATCATCTTGACTGTGTGGTTGCTGTTTCGGAGCTGTTGGAAGTGGTTTGGCTTTTCTCTCTCCACCAATTCCCATCAATTGTCCATGTTGTCTCAAAACTTCTTGTAATCTCTTGATTTCATTATCTTTTTGAATGAGTTGTTTGTATAAATCTTGAATAATATTCTTCATAATTTCAACAGTTTCATTTTGAGAAGATTCTTTTCGATCACTGCCACCACCTCGATGTTTGAATAGAGAAGACAATGAAGCAGTAAGAGAAAGGGAATTGTCATCCGTGTCACTTGTCAAAATGGGTGAAGAAATTTCAGAGTAAGAGGAGGAAGAGCTATTCGAATCTTCCAAATTATTTCCATGATTCACCATTTGTTGAATGGCTAATCCTCCTCCTTTAAATAAACCTCCTACAAAACGTTTCATTAAAGTTGCAGCACCTAATGCATAATTATCTCCAACAGTTGAATCTGAAGAATCTCCTCCATTGTAATGATCATCTGTTGTTGTTGAAGATGTTGTGGAAGAGGAGAAATCTGAATCTCCCAAATTTGGAGAATTGTGAGTATTTCCATAAATGGTAGTAGAAGAAGATCTCTTTTTCTTGGTCTTTTCATGGTGTTGTTGTGAATGAGAAGCAACTTTCTCACGAACTTTCTTGATGATAAATTTTTCGAAAAAGTCAGAACTGAGAAAGGATTCAAAACTATCTTGTTTCAATTGTAAATTGATTTGAACGGTCAATTCGTGGAAAGCATGTTGAATTTTTGTCCATAACAATTCTGGACTCAATTCAGGTGGTGTGGATGTTGTATTGACATTTGACATTTTTGATTCTCCCGTCCTTGGTGAAGTCTGTTGTTGTTGTTGTTTATCAACATTGCCACCACTTGTTCCCATCCCAACACTACTCTTGACTTCTTCAAAATTTTCAATAATTCTCGTTCTCATCTTGTCCGTAATATTCAACTCCTTCGGAGATTCCAATTTCACAAACGTATCAATCAATGACTGTGTCTGTTCCATCATATTCTGAACCGATTTCAAACTCTTGATATTCTCCAACTGAAGTAAATACAATAAATTTTCATCACAATGAGTGACCTGTGTGAGATATTCCAAAAAACATTGACATGCTTCTCGATCTCTCATAGTGGTGGAATAATTAAAGTAGTGTTGAATTTTAATGATCGGAGGAGAAGAAGGAGAAGGGGAGGAGGTCGTAGTAGTTGTGTTGTTGTTGTTATTGCTAGTGCTCGTAGTAGTTGTGTTGATGTTGATAGTGCTCGTGGTGGTGTTGTTGTTGAGCGTTGGTGATGATGATGATGGTGGTTGTGGAGAAGAAGTGCTCGTGGTGGTGGTGG
This sequence comes from Naegleria fowleri, assembly GCF_008403515.1. NCBI lineage: Eukaryota > Heterolobosea > Eutetramitea > Acrasida > Naegleriidae > Naegleria > Naegleria fowleri. The sequence continues at coordinate 121,593 of NW_025407933.1, forward strand.
TGTTGTTGTTGGTGGTGGTGGAGAGGGTAGTGGGAGAGAAGGAAGAATTTGAGAGACAAGTGTTGTTGTTAGAGATGATGGTTCCTCCTCCTCCTCCTCCTTCGTTGAATGCCGGTGCTTGATCACGAGAGGTGGAGGTGTTGTTGTGTTGTTGTGTCATAATCGTTGTTATTGTTGTTGTAGTCATGGTGGTCGTCAAGATGATGATGATGGACCAATTTGGAAAACAATTTCAGTTCGTCAATCAATAATGAAACGAGATGAATCCTGCTAGAGTTAAACTCTCTCTTGAAATCAAGAATGGATGAATATTATTATTGCAATGCTAGAATAGTTTAATTGACAAAATGTTGTCATACGAAGATGTCAATCACCACCAACAAGAAGAGGATGGCAACAACAACAATGAAAACACAAGTTTGGAAACGTATTGTTGTATATGCGTGTAACACGTTACAGAACACTCTGTATAGTGATGATAATGACGAAAGAAAGGATGATTTTGGTCTTTCTGTTTGTTGTCGTTGTCGTCGTGGTGGTGGTGTTGTTGACAATGACGATTTGGTTGTCAAGCAATTTTATTGAGTGAATTGTGGTTGTTGTTGACTGTTGATGTAATTACGAGTTGGATTTGGATCATGACAAGACGAAAAGGATGTTGCCGAGATAAGGTTCAATGAAAGTACATGACAAGTGGCATTCAAAGACATCTTCGAGCGAGGGGAAGGATTGGAAGTCTGTCGAAATCGTTGTTGGGTTGTTTGCACGAGTCTGGATGGTTCAAATGCTTTGATAAGATTTCGAAGGTATGTCTTGACAAGTTGCTGTTTGACGTCAGAAAAAGAACATTCGATCAGATCCAAAAAAAGAAAAAACAGATTCCTCTTGGACTTGTCAGTGCATGTGCATAACATATTCACTTTGTTGTTTCTCTGGAGTGAGCTGATTCTCGCTTGATTTTCTTGGATAATGGGGACTCACTTTTCGAAATATATTCAACTGACAAAGAATCAACTCACACAAAAATTAATTGAATAAAAGAATGACACAAAATGGCGTTCTTTGTTATTGTTTCGATGATGTAAATGCACCATCAGAACATGCTCTCAATCCCTTTCATTCACAACTAATTGGTTGAACATCCATCCTTCAAGACAAACACACTTTCAATGATGATAATGATTCACATTGTCCTCATTATTGAACCCATGTACAGCAAACCACACCTTCAACCAAAATAAAAAATATAAAACCATAATTTCCCTCAAATTTTTAAGATCGTTTTGAGCCTTTACATAGTCCTCTGAGTGATGAAATCTTTTGAAGACAGTTCTAGTCCAGGGAATCTCGCGTTGTTATTGATCGTCAAGTGAAACACGCGATTGCTAATTGCAAACTGTCCCAATTACTCTACCAACCACTACCGAAAGGTGGTGGGTGGTAATTTTTGGACTCTGAAAGCTCTTCAGAGTAATCAAACAAGAGAAAATTGAAAAGTGGTTGTTACGGAAATGGAGTTCATTCATTCAATGACCCTTTTGTTTGACAAAGGTTGTTTTGAAAGGTCAAAGGTGTCAATCATCGATAAGGAGTCTCTGTCAAGCGCAACTTTCCCCAGGATTTCCATCATCATTCACGTTCTGATGATCTCTCGTTGTGTGATGGAAGAAGATGGTTGTTGTAATTATGAAAAATTGATAAAGCGCGGGAATTTGCTCCATCTACAATTTTGATAAACTTTGTTTTCTCAACTTTTCAAAAAAAACGCTGCAAATTTCAAGAGCGCGATATATTATCCTTAATCGATCGGGAGAGACAACATCATCATTGCATCAACGCACGAACAACAACTCTCAACAACCAAACAACGACAACAAATACAACTATACTCGGCCTGGTGAAAATCATTCCATCTCATCATTGTACTCTTGCTATTTTACCATCTTTTTTCTTCTTATTTTCAACATGTCCATGTTTTATATTGGTGAGGATAAACCAAAATCCGTTGGAGGCATAGACTCGGATGTTTTGGACAGCTTGGACGATGCACTTCCTGGAGTGGTGGGATCCTCCCAAGACATTGTCATTAAACAAAAGTTTGATATCATGAGGCAAGCTGCTGAGAGAACCACCAGACAAAACAGCAGCAGAGGAATGAACATGATTCAATCATCAAGACCCATCAGTTCTCGCGGCTACTCGAGAGCAAGTAGTGTGAGATCGCCACCAACAACTCAAACATCCTCAACTCCTCCTCTCGCAGGATACAACTCTTCAAATTCCCTCAATAATAATAACGACTCGAGTCGATTGTCTGAAGATGTAGATGATTTGGACGATATCAGCAGCTCTCAAATGAATCGACGCCCCACATCATCCTCATCCTTGTCAAGACCATCCAGTGCTAATTCAAATCCAACCGCCCTCGAGAAAGATTTGATGGATAGAGGTATCACTCCAACATTTAATCCGCTACAAGAACGAAGAGAACGAGATGAAAGAGCTCCAAAAATGCAAGAAGAGAAAGTACCTGTAAAACCGTCACCAAATACTGAAAAAGGAGAAGAGGATGATTTTGAAAGTGTGGCTGGCTTAAATATTCGAGATGTGAGATCGTTCGTTGTCAAACCACCTCCAAATCGTGATCAATGGGTCCGATGCTACATTCTTAGAGATACATCTAAAATGAACAAGATGTTCCCCAGATATTTCATGTATGCTGAAAGAGGAAGCACATTCCTTCTCTCTGCAAAGAAGAGAAAGGGTAACAAGTCCTCCAATTATTGTGTTTCTCTCAGTAAGGAAGATATTAGTCGAAGTAGTGATTCCTTCATTGGAAAGTTGAGAAGTAACTTCCTTGGAACGGAATTCCAATTGTATGACAATGGAGAAAAAGCATCCAAGTTGAAGCCAGGAACACACTTAAGAAATCATCTTGCCTCCATTGTGTATGAAACCAATTTGTTTGGAAGTAAGGGTCCAAGAAAATTCACAGTAGTCATTCCCGACGCCAACGAGGAGAATGAATTATATCAATTTCCAGACAATGGAACGTCACTCATTACGAAATTCAAGACTGGAGACTGGCATCACTTGAAAGTGTTAAAGAACAAATTCCCTGTGTGGAATGAAAGATTGAAGGCATATGTTCTGAACTTCAATGGTAGAGTCACAATGGCCTCAGTGAAAAACTTCCAGCTCGTGGAGCCTAACAATCCAAACAAAGTCTTCCTTCAATTTGGTAAAGTTGATGAAGACCGTTTCAATATTGATTTCAAATATCCACTTTCAGCCTTGCAAGCTTTCTCGATAGCTATTTCTTCCTTTGACTCTAAGCTTGCTTGTGAGTAAGAGTATTGTTTTCACCACGGAGTTATTTTGGAAATCTCTCCTGACCTTACTTTCTTGTTGTACAGCAAATGCTTTTCCAACACTGTAATAAACAACCCCCAACAAACTAATTATTATAATTCAAATTGGTAAAACGTGAACATTTGCAACTTTTCTCTTGTTGAATGGAGTTAATCGATATATCCACATGTGAACACCTGTGAAATCGAAAAAACAATCTCGATTCCTTTGCCAAAGTCCTCAAGTCAAGGCCATTTTATTCCTTCGCTTCTACTCTCTGTGTCAAATATTCAACAATATAATCAAAAAGTACTTCTCTCGATATTCCCTTATAACTTGGAAAATAATTCACGTCTACCACGTAGTAGTGTGAAGAAGACTCTTCTCGGCAATCCTTAACAAGATCAAATCCAAAAAGAGAAACATTAAGTGCCTTTCTCAATTGGTCGCTTACTTGCTTGAAAATGAAATCATGATGATCAGACTGCACACTTGCATAATAGGAAACCTCCTTTAAGGAACTCTCTACAATTGATGTGTCGCTAATATGAGAGTCGAATGGTTTTTGGCTGTCAAATGTAATTATATTTTCTGTATCTTGTGATGAATTCAAATCAAAATTTTTGAGAGATGGCTTGATTTGATAGAATACTCGCTCTCCAATCACATAAATTTTGTAAAGTGTTGAGTTGTGATTCACGAATTGTTGAGCAATCAGGGGTGTAGAAACTGTATGTTGCATTGAGTTTCTGTCATCGCCATATACAACTTTTTTGAATTGTTCGTTGTTAAAAACAATAGCCATATGATGTGTTTCAGATTTTCCACAAGCTGCCACAGTCTTACAAACCAAAGGATATGAAATTGAATCACTCTTTTCTAACAATAGCTTGTCTAAATTTTGTTTTTCACTAATGAAATACATATGGGGTACTTTCACATTTGTGCTCGATGCTAATTGTATCTCAAGGAAATTATGAATTTCAATTCTATCCAAAAATCTTATCGTCACATCCAATGGCTCTACCACCTTCATGCCGTCCTTCTCATGGAGATGAATGTAGTATTGGAGATTTTTCAAACGTCTTGCAGCATGAATATCTGATTTTTCAATCACCATGTCATCGGTTACTTTGAAAAAAAGAACGTCTACCCTTGGTTGTTGCTTAATCCATTCATAATCATTGTCGGAATTATTTTTTTCATTATCATCGTTCTGAGATGATTTTTCAATCACAATCTCCACACAGGAGCAGATATCTTTTTTCAATGTGTTGCAATATGTAACAAATGGTTCAAAAAATTGTTTGTTTTTCTTTACGTTTCCGACATAGCCAATCACAAAAGGTAATTTCTGTTGTTGTTGATGTTCCGGGAATGATTGTCCTGTTGGCATGGAATGTTGTTGACTCATTTTTTTTTGTAAGAAAAATGTCTGTAAGGAAACAGATCACGATCTCATGATGAGGATCTGTTTTGTAGGATGGAAACCTGTTGTCCACTGTTTGATTTGCTTCATGATCACCGCCATTCCTAGAATACCCCAAATTCATGTGGCGTCAATTCAAAGATTTCACGTTATGTCGTTTAGAATCTTTCTCGACTGCACAAAAATGCAATCCATCGCGTGTGAAAAAGGATGTTTGTGACCGACCACTTATTGATCTGATTCGTCATCCATTTTTCTCATTCATGATCCATCCTTTTTTTTTGATAAAATAATAAAGGATAAACAACCCGATTGTGTGTTCTTAACAGGTTACAGAAACAGTTGCCAAATCACTGAATGTTTGTCGCTTTACAGATTGAAGTCTTCTTTCCAACTCAAAAAAAATGAACATTTTCTATGCTTGCGTTGTGATGATGGTTGCCTTGTGCACCTCGCTGCTGACCACATTGGTGGAGTGGATATTTGTCTATCGGAAGAGTGAATACCAAGAATTACAAGATGATATTGAACAAATTCAAAAGAGAATTGATAAAATTAAGAAGGAAACAATTGTGGTTCATAAAGGTGGAAGTATTACCAACTCGAAAGAGGACCAAAAGGCTATCAAGAGAAGGAAGGATAACTTGACAAGAGAAAAGGAGCAACTCCGAGTTAAAAATCAAGAGTTATCCATGTTCAAGATGAAGAGTACAATTATTGTTGGTATCATCATGATTAGTGTTTTCGGATTGTTGAACAATGTGTAAGTGTGTGTGATGGTCCATCTTTTATATGGGGTGTAGTTACTAATTTTAATATTGTACTTGCGTGATGAATGGATACATCTTTTGGACCTTCTCATTCTTATTGTCATCATGATTTTGGTTTTACAAACTTCTTCAACCTTTATTTACCACATCACGATGTTACAAATAATCATGACTCGAATTGCCTGACTTTAATCCTGCCGCGATTCAACCACGACACTTCTCAATGACCATTTCAACAGTTTTGATGGTAGAATTGTTGCCAAGTTACCATTTGAGCCATTCTCACTCTTCCACATGTTCACTCATAGAAACATTCCTGGAAATGACTTTAGAGATTGTGGAATGTTATTCATTTACATTTTGGCAAGCAATAGTTTCAAGACGAGCATTCAGAAATTCTTTGGCTTTGTGGACAAGTCTCAATCCATGTTCCAAATGCCAGAAGTCGAAGAAGATGAACAATAAGTTGTGACAGAGACAAAAAATCCACCCTCTATTCTTTGTCTTGATTAATATTAAATTATCTCTAAATACTTCCTAATTTCTTTATATTAATAATAATGATTTGTGTTATCCATGGATGCTTTTTTTCTTTAAGGAATGTGACTCTTGTGACAACACCATCACAGAACAAAAAATGCAAAGAAAGAACACCATCGAACATCATCCAACAACAACAAGCACCACCACGGCAAGCTCACTCCAATCATCATCTTCCTCCTCCGCATCATCATTGGATGAAGAGGAGAGAGAAGTGGAACGTCAAGAATTTGTTCAATTCCTCACCAACATGTCCCAATTAGAATCCACTCACAAAATTGTGCATCTGAATCGGGTTCCTTTTGTTGTGAGTATGAGAGTCATTCGGCCAATCCTTAATGCCATTACAAGTGATATTCATCACATTACTACCTCCAATCATACATTAACTTTGAATGGAATGGATCAACATAACATAGCCCTGAATCAAAATACCATGTCTCTATTGGACGGCATGGTCCAACAACAACAACAACATTTATATCTTTCATCGATGGTGGTTGGAACAGCCTTTGATTCATCCTCGTCATTGAATCATCAAAATCAAGGAGGAATGAATCATCCTTCTGGTTCAATGGGACCTGGCTCTTTGGATCCGAGTCAATGGCAGCAATCCTTGTTGGCTCCTCTCCATTCAAACGCATCACTGACACGTGAACACAAGGAACAATCACTCCGGCTCCTTTTCTCGTGTACCAATGGAAGTGATGAATACTATGAATGTGATTTGGGATTTGAAGAGTTACAAGAACATCGCAGAAAGATCTCCATGAACCACTTGTCATGGTCCAATTATTTGAAGTATTTGAGAAATGGATTGTTTTACTTTGGGAGCAGCTCCATGGAAAGGCTCCAACAGGAAACACTCATGAGTGGCCAAAATGTCCATAATAACACTACTATAGGTATCAGCAGCAATAGTAGTAACAATCATGGTTTGTCCTCAGCAGATGATCCTACTCTTTCTCACGTCTCTCTTCAATTTGATGAGGAAAATAAGGAATCTAAGGATATTCTTCAATTAGTCATTTACTCTCCACTTCAGCAGCAGTCGATGATGAGTGTTTCCCATCCCAAGTCGTCATCCTCCCCAACAACAACAACTCTGCCTCCATCCTCTGAAACTGGTCAAAAAGCTGGTTCGTCCTCATTGACCTCAACCACAAATTCTCCATCCATTCGCCTCAAATTTCTCTTTGAACTCTACGCCGTTCGTCATGTAGTTGATTTTACACAAAAAGTTCAACAATTATTGTTTGATTTGGTTTCGTACAATTCATCACTGAGTGAGGTTCGTTTATTGAAAGATGCCAAACTCATCTCTGACTTGAGACGTGAATTGCAAGAGACCAAGCAAAAACTTCGTCAAGCACAAGATCGACTCATTCTCTACCAGCCTGGTGGTGATGTTGGCTCTGGCTACAATAGTGGATCCTCTGACAGTGACCACGAAAAGAAGTCCTCCACAGCCGCAAAAAGAAAAGCTCCCAAGAGTCTTATTAATCCCAATCAGAAGAGAGTGACACAATCAAGAGGTGCCAAAATTCAATAGGATCTTTTATGTGTTTTGTCAGAGTGAAGCCTAAAGGTATTGTACACGACTCTCTTCTTGAGAGGTAGGATGTGGTTCTTGGGTGGCCCTGTTGTTGTTATTGTTGGATTCCACCTTTCTGAATATGAACTGTGTAAACCAACGAAAACTGTAGTGCTTCTAGAGCTTGGATGTCTTGGTGAACTGTTAACTCGAGTTAACTAGTGGTTCATCATCATCACAATGTGAATTCCTTTTAAGGAGTGCAAAATGGAAGTCTGAATTTCATCTTCTCCTGATCAATATTACCTCTACGATCGAGTGTGTTTTCTCTTAACAACCTATGGTGGGGATATTGTATGTGATTAGAATACAGGGCAATCAAGGCAAGGTGATTGAGAGGCGTTGTTTCTCCAAAATGACGAGAGGGAACATTGAAATTGCCTGTTTGGTGAGGAACACGAAGGTAAATTTAAAAATGAACTTGTAACAACATGTCATCCGCTCAGCGTGTTCCAGCTCTGTCTGAACGTTGTAATTTTTGTAACCGACTCCAACCAATCACTTTGGCTTCTAAAGAACGCTGGAGACATCAGGCTCATCATCACCCGCTGAATCATCATTTTGCTACAAAAAATATTCCACAACTCGACCCATCACACCTAACCACCATCAACACCCAAATAAAATGTCTGAAACCAAACAAGTTGAATTGCAATCAAAGGACAAACAATCTTTCAAGGTCGACCGAGATGTTATCCTCATGTCTGGTCTTGTGAAAGATATGTTGGAAGAAGGAGATGAAGACGATTGCCCAATCATCCCAGTTCCAAACGTTGATTCCAAGCCATTGCAAAAGGTGATTGAATACTGTCAATACCACCACAAGGAACCAGCCCAAGAAATCGAAAAGCCATTGAAGGGTAAAATTGAAGATGTTATCTGTGATTGGGATAAGAAGGTATGTGTGTTTATTGTGTTCATTTAATCGAACAACATCATGTGTGTTTTTAATGCCCGTCAACTTCATGATGACGATACCTCATGTTCGTGAACAAATCACCACCATCATCATCATCAACAACAACTTTGATGTCCCATTTATTTTTTCATCACCTCATTTTTGTCGATCTAGTTCTTGGAAATTGATCAATCCCTCTTGATTGAACTCATCATGGCAGCCAACTATTTGAACATCAAGGATCTGTTGGATCTTACATGTGCAAAGGTTGCTTCCATGATCAAGGGTAAATCACCAGAGCAAATTCGTGAAATGTTTGGCATTGAAAATGGTAAGTCATGATGAATTATTTCAATTTTTGTTGACTAATAATTATTTCCTTCTTGCCATCTTGATGATGTTTTTAATGTTGTCTTCTTTCGGAAACGCAGACTTCACACCAGAAGAAGAAGCCAAAATTCGTGAAGAGAACAAGTGGTGCGAAGAAGCTTAAATGTAACATATTCACTCTTTTCAATAAAACATAAAACATAAAAATCAAAATTTTGATTTCCTTTTTGCCACTCCATCCTTTCGAGTCATGCCAACAACAACAACAGATTTGGCTTACACAGCCTTATTCCAAGCTAACAACATTCGAAACAGTCATAAATCCATTCACATCGTTTTATTTCATCCGTCTTATCGAACCTGAATGGATGGGTGGGTTGAAATTTCATACTCGTCATGAAAATGTCAATAATTTCGTGTAACGTTTGTGATGAGCCATTCAATGACTCTCTGAAAAGTATGCTTCGATACATTGGAAAGAGCGTTCTCGCAGTAAGCGCCTCAAATGATATTCTTTGCTTGTCTCTTCATCTGCTTGATTGTCATCAATGGTATGATCTGACTGTTCTTTTATGATGTGACCCTCCTTATTATGGTTCGTTTCATTGTTGTGCGTGTAACAAAAAATTGGAAATTCATTTTCGTCGTCATCAAACAATGAATACCCAAAATAAGCAACATCTTCTTTTCGATCCTTCTCAATAAGAGCATTCTCGCTGGTCATAATTTCCTCATCTTCATCCTCCATCATCAATAATTCGGGGTTGTCATCTCCTAAATGTTTTGCAGCATGTGTGAAAAATACGTTGCCATTTCCATACCAATTTTTCAAATATAACTTTTCAGCATGCGTTTTTTCATATCCATAAATTTCTTCATGGACTTGCATGGAAACCTTAATGAGACGATCTCTCAGAGAGTCTCCTTCATGCACAGACTCTCCTTGAATGTCCATAGCCAATTCTGAATCATCAATAAAATCATTTAAATTTTTGTATTGCAGATGGTTCATGTCAATGGTGGTGTTTGTATTATCCACAACTTCTTCATCATCGGTAAGTTCATCAAAATCTGAATCGTCAGTAAGCTCTTCTTCATCGTCACTATCGATATCCTCTTTTTCATTGTTTTCCTCCAATTTTTGAATATTAGACTCTGAATGATGTATTTCAGAATTAAGAATATAGTTTGGCTTTTTCTCGAAGGATTCATCGTCGCTTTTCTTGATTGGAATTGTTGTTTCGTCGATTTTAAATTCATTGTAATTACCTAAATTGTAAGGATCTGATTCAGGGGCATAAAATAATTTATATCCCTTCAGTACTTTCTCAACTGCATCCACAATATCATGATGATTGAGTTTCAAATCACTATCCAAATCATCATTACAATATGGTCCTTTATATTCAGGATCAGGATACCATCTTTCATGGTATTGTGAATCACTTTCTGTGAATTGTAAAGGTGGTATTGGTGATTGTGTCGAATCAGAGTCTTTGTTATCACAATCAGCAGTAGCATTGAGACGATCCTGAAATTTCGTCTCGTAGGCTTGTTGTAAAACTTTTCTTATGAAATCTTTGAGAATGTACAAAGCATCTTCAATCATTTGAGGTTCATAATATTTAACACCAGCTCTTCTCACTAATCGAGCAATGCCACCTCGCAATGCATAGAATACAAAACCCAAGTCTTTTTTGAAAAACACAAAAGGGTTCCACAGCATGTTGTTCATTGCAAAAAAGACATATATCGTTTCATAGATAGTTGACATCAATGCTCAAAAAAACCTTATTGTGAAGAGACTCACCTGATGCTTGATAACTTTCATAATATTCATCGTCATTATAGATAGTATGTCCACTGAAATTTCCAACAATTATAGGTCCATAACCATCACGACGTATGGACTCTGTAATTTCCCACATGTAAGGCTTAATTTGTGATTGTTCATGCTCTATTTGATCATAGAAAAGAAATGGATTGATGTAGAATGGAGCCGATGGTTGTAACTTGTCATTATCTTGGTTCATTGTTCCTCTCATGTTCACTTTCAAATATTGTTCGACGAGCTCAATATACTCATCTTTCGATAACGAGTCTTGAACTAGATAAAATTGATCTTGGATGGTGTGTTTACACAAAGGACTTCCAAACGGTAATCTCTTATCACAAACATAATTTTGTAAATTTGAAGAATTCTTCAAATGGGAGTTGGAATGATCATGATTCTGTTTTTCAAGTTGGAGGAGATTTTCACTTGAAGTGGTATTAAGGTCATCATCATTCTCCTCTGAAGAATCTTCGCTCGTTGGTGGAAGGAGCTCTTCTCTCTCTGCATCCAATTCGTCCTCAGTGTCATAACAAAGCGTTGGTTTCCATGTGGCACTCTCCGTGTAGAGACCTTCGTAGCCAAATTCAGTATCCGTATCATAATTTCTACCTTCTTCTTTCAACTCTTCTAAATGCTCATTCGATGCAAGAACATCATAGGTCTCTGTATAGAAGAGTGGAACCATCACTCTGGACCATTGTCGTGAAACAAAGAGAATTGGAGCCATCTCTGGATAGGTCAGAAAGGAGAAAATTAATTCCAAACAATCTGTTCCGATACGATCAATTAGGAATATTCGGTGTTGTTGTTCTTCCTGCTTGTGAGGATTAGGATGAATAGGATGATTCGGAAGAGTGAGAGGATGAGAAGAACTATTATCATCATGTTCAGAATCGGATCCTAATACTGAAGGTATGGGAGAGGATTGGTTGCTTTCCTTCATGCTCTCATCATCCAGCAACACCTCCCGAATCAAGTATTTGCTTGGGTGAATGTATTCACTGCCGAGATGCTTCAAAGAGGAACGTTTCTTTCGTTTCATTTTTTGAATTTCTTTTTAAAAAGAAGGAAATTACAATTTCCCATAATTGGTCGAGATGAACAAGAATGTGGAAAAAACTTTCCCCTCCAACAATGACTCTGTGCCAAAATTTATCAAGAAATAAGCTGAAGAGTAGTAAATAGATCGAGTCATTATTTTATTCCAACTCTCAGCAATCTCATGAATGGGAGGTCAAATATCTTTCTTGCAAAGATGTCTAGACTGAAGATGATAATAACATACTTATCCAAGTATAATAAATCGACTTTATAAATACCCTCTCAATGATCTATAAATATTCTCTCAATGATCTTGTACAAATGTGTGTGAAAAAACCCACAAATTCATGGAATGGTTTCGTTGGAGGAATGTTCATCCAAATTATTGGAGTTGTTTGCTGGATCGCTTTCTGCTTCATTTGTTTGTTTCATTTGTTGTGGCAACTCTTGAACAGTTGGCAAGTCATGATCCTTACTTTCTTTGGATTCGTCTTCTGGAATTTCGAGCAATGCTGAACCTTCCTTGCGTTGGTCCTCGAGTGGAATGGATTGAATGGATCGGTCACCTGCCATTATGCTTGAACCAATACTAGAGTTTTCACGAACTTCGGCATCATAGTGGTTATATCTTCTTCTCAAATAAATTGGATTGTGACCATTTCCTCCAGTCACATTCTTTCCATTAACGAAAATGTCTCTTTCATAAAGAGAAGATGCAACCAACAGCTCTGCAAGACCACACCAAAAGCCACTTTGGCGAATGAGCTTAATGTATTGTCTGACAGTCATGCGGCTCGTATCATGAACACTTGTTCCTCTATTTGTACTTTGAATCAAGGGATCCAACATGGCTAAGAGGATCCTTCCTTCCAATGAGTTGGCATCTACCTTTTTGGATAACTCAGAGATGGATGAATTGTTATTCAAATAGCCTTCAAGTAAGGATTTAAAGTGAGAAGTAATATCGCGTCTCACATCATCAGCACTCTTGTTGAGGTGGTAACCAATGGATTGTGGACAACAATTACCGTCTGCCTTACTCTCCACAATCTTTACAAGTGTTTCTTGTTCTTGTGGCATTATCATTCCAATAATGGCAATTTCTCTCTCACTTTTCAATCTGTGTTTGACATTTAGTTGACCTTTTGAGTAATCAATCACATTTGGAGAATTTAGATTAACCTGAAACTTTAAAACATGTTGGAATGGAAAATTTGGATTGGTTGTTTTCTGGAATACGCTCTTTCCTCCATCCTTGTACTTTTCTGCAACATTGAGATTAATAGATGTTGAGATGAAAAAGTTCAGCCTCAAGTGTCGATTCTCATCCTTAATAAAATCTTCTTCTAGGGCTGGATATTTGTGAAACAGTTCAAGCAACAATTGGGAAAAGAGACAAAATACTCGACAAAGTAATTGACGTTTTCGATTCGATTGTTTCAATTCTGTCACAAGTTTCTTTTCATACTCTTTGATGAGTTGCGAATGTTTCATTTCTGTCACCACACTGTAGCATATTTCAATCAATAAATTTTCCAAAGAGTTCTTTTGTCTCTGACATAGTTTTCCAAAGTGAGATAATTCCTTTGTCGACAATGAAATGTTTAAATAAAAATCTCCTTTCGTTTGTTGCCATTCTTCCACACACCTTGTCATGAGGTCGTCAGGAAGTTTGCCGGTGATTACCAAAATCCATGAGAAAAAGTGCGACATGTAGTGTTGCTTTTTGAGTTCATTCGATTCCAACGATAGACCTCTGAAAACAGTAATCAATTCTTCTTCTTCACAAGTGTTCGAGTTTCCTTTGGTTTCTTCATTCAACTGTTGACAAGTTGTTTCATCGACTTCTCCTCGAGTTGGGCTTTGAACAAAGTCTTCCATTTCAGGAGTTTCTTCTTGGACTACTCCAACGATTGTTTCTTCTTTTGGTAAAAATGTTGTTTTGAGATTGTCTTGTGTTGTTGTTTGCACTACTGTATTGATCTTTGATGAATCATTAACAGTAGAAGAAGAAGATCCCTCTGGTGCTGATGTTGTTTGATGCTGGATAGAAGATTCTTCGAGTTGAGACATCTGTTGTTGGTTGATGTTCGATGGCATTGGATACAATTTTTTTTGGTGTTAAATTTGAGGCTCGGTAGAAAGTTTGGCAGGAGACAGAAAGTTATTTTTAGTCACAAACCTCCTCCTGCCAGATGAAAAAAATGTCATCTTCTAATGACAAGGTAGTACCGTTCCATCCAATCTCGAGATGTCCTGTTCGAAATCTTTTCCTTCTCTCTAGCACCCTCTGTATTATTCAAATATTCACTCGTTTGTAAAAGTTGGAATGATCAATTCCGATCATTATTTCAAACATCATCGACAAGTGACAGAAGGTGTTCCCAAACCAACTCTAACATTTCTCGCAAAAAGAATTCATCCTCCGTACACTCATCCGAACCATCAACCTTTAATTTCATGAATGAATTTTCATGTTGGATCGAATACATATGTAGTCTAAACGAAACAAACTGAAAGTTTACTTTCCGAAAACATGTGAAACGATGTGAAAATCATTCTTCGACTGTGGTGAACATTGTTTTTGAAAATGAATTGAGTGGTTATAAGAATGATCGAAGACATCGAACGGTGATCAAAGCACAAGTATTCAATGATGACTTTAGAAATTGTGCAATTTCGATGAATGTGAAATTGTTCCTTCAAACAAGAAATGGAATTCTGAAAATCTGTTGATGAAACCTTCATAGCATGAAAGTGGAAGGATATTATGTAGTCATGAGGAATCGAATGTTCTTTGAGATACCATCTTGTTTTAATGGAATGGATCTTGTCCTTTCGAAGTAGATATTTACCTTACATGTCAAATGTCATGTTTTTGATTGTGTTGGAATTTATGATTGACTGTTCATTACACACATCTTCATTTTCCAATTTTTCACAATTCTATGGAGGCGATCATGTTCTCTTGCATGACTATTTGGAAGCCAAAAAAAGTCTCCAAAGAATTGAATGATCCTTCTTTGGAATGCAACTTGTTGTTGAAAAGTTTAAAACTTTATCGACAAGATTTATTCAATGACAGCTCGTTATTAACATCACTATTGGGGAGTATCGATTCGAATCCTAACAAAATGTTTGTACTTGTTGAAAAATTAATTCTCAGAGGTCATTCGATGTCAAAGGATTGCGTGACATTTGTCTAATGTTTCCATACCATCGTGAAAAGTGTAAATTTTTACAAATGTATTTGAATTTTAATAAGGACATTCTGAAAGACATTTATCAAGGTGAAAACATAAATGGATGCAACTTTGATGAATCTGGAAATGTGAATTATGAATATTGGATTAAAAGAGAAAATTCCAAATTTTTACTCTCCTTGTGATGTTCGAGAGCAATTATAGTTGCACCAATATCATTCGCACTCGTAGTAGTGGCGGAGATTGTCATTGATGAAAAACAAAAACTCAACTTGCCAAATTTACGCTCTTTTGAGAAAATCAAAAACTTGACTTTGGAAAATTTATCATAATAAGAAAAAATAGCGTTGAGTAAATGTGTTCCATTCAAAGCATAAACTTTGGCGGCAAATTTTGGATTTTTTCAGACAACTCGGAACTCACCCAAAATAGGCGCCAGACTTCGTTGCAACAGAGAGATTACCTATTGACCTGATCTTTGAGATCTCATGCTTTCGGTTTTTGAGAATTCGTTGGGTGTTCTGATCTTATATAACCTCATGTGTCTTTAAAAAGACTGAAATTTTCGAAGAATAGGAACTTTGAATTGTTGCTAATGAGGATGTTATTGATGAAGGAGTGCCCAATTTTCACAGCGTATGGTGATGTGTTCCATTCATTTCAATTAATTTAAATTAATTTTTTTATTTAATTAAATTTTAAAAATATTGGAAACAGACAAACTAATCGCACAACAAAGAGCTCATCCTTGTATTAAGAGGCCTGTTATTATTCTTGAATCTCATGTTGCCTGCGTGTGATTCTTTTCTGAGCACTGTACCGTTAATTCTACAAACTAAGGCTGTTTTTGTTACGTGACAGTCTTGCAATACCAAACCGAAGAAGCTGCAACGAGATGGAATGAAACACCTACGCAAATGATGTTACTTCCAGAATTAAATGGAAGATCAATCATCTATTGGATAAAATTCATCAAATCGCTGAATCTTGCAGTCTACTTTTGTTTTGCCTCAGTATTCTTTTTAATTCGGCTCAAAGCGAGAGCTGTGAGTGACGACACTGAACTAGGAGCTCTTCCTTTTTCATCCTTTTTAGCATCAATAGTTTCTTGTAGTTTTCTTTTCACTTCATCTGCGGATGCTTTGACAGCTCTATTAGTCATTCCTAATCTGGACAAGTGAGATTTGGAATTACAATGGTCCACAAAGCTTGCAGAATCTTTAAAGCTCCGATCACAAACATTGCAATAAAATCCAGCCAGCTGATTCGGATCTACTTTTTGCATCATTTCTTCTTTAGCATTCTTCTTTTTAATGACTGTTTTTGAGTTTGGCATGATTTGTTTTCCCTCTGGAGTTACATCAATGACTCCCTTCTTTCCAATAAGTTTGTCATCCGATAAGTGTAACAATCTTGATTCACGAGCTTGAAGAGGCTTTCTTTGAAGAGACTCGGAACGAGTTTGTACAACTTTTCTTTTATCATCGGTATCAACTCCACTTTTTTCTCGGACTAATCGTTCTGCTGCACGTTGCTGATAAACTTGATCGTCCCAAGCACGTCTTCCAAATAAGCCTTTTCTAACTCCCTCGCTTGAATCCTGTTGTTGTTGCTGTTGTTGTTGGTAGGATGTTTCTTCCTCCTCGTCATGATGATGATGATAATAAATTTGTTCTTCATTACCAATCACTTGTTCATTATTACTATTTTCACTTCTTAAACTTTCATTGTGATCATCTTCGTCTTTTTGTGTTGGAATTGGAGTATTATTAGTGTCCATCTGATGATCATCATCCCGGTGATGGGTTTGATTCACATCATCACCTTGCATTTTTTTGTTTGATGGTTTTGTTGGTTGAATCAAAACATGACAAAAATGTCGAAACGGAAGAAGAGTGCAACAACTGCTTCTGTCTTCATGTCCTCTCTCGGAGACATGGAAAGTAGTGAGGAGGAAGAAGAATATAATTCATCCATTGGAAATTTATTACAACAACAAGAAGAAGAGGATGATTTTTTTCTGAATGAGGATAATGGCAATGAATCCAACTCCAATGAGGAGCAAGAAGAGAATCATCTTCCTCGTGGTCAGGATAATGATGATTGTCAATTAAATTCATTATTTAATGATCAAGTTGAAAATGAAGAGGAGACTACTGAATCACTATTATTGGATGAAAATGATGATGAGGAGAATACAACAACAGGGAACAAGTCCGTAAATAAGAAACAATCGAGAGAAAGCAGTGTCTTTATTTCCGATATTAATGATGAGGAAGAGGATCCCAATTTTGAAACAACCATTCATCATTCATCGCCGAGTAGCAGAAGCTCAGTTTCTACTTTGGATGACAAAATTGAAAATATTCATCCCAATATTCACACGAATGCAAATTATATATTTATTACACCTTCTCATACTCCATTCAATCTCACGAAAAACAACATTCCTGTACCCATTGACACTATACATCCATCCTGGAAAACTTCAATAACGTTACGTTCGATTGAACAACAAAAATTGGAACTATTTAAAGGACTCATGTCTCGAGAGAATGCCATTAAGAAACATTACAAAATTTTGGATGGAAAAGTAGCTAGACCATTCGAAGAGACAACAACAGGTCATGAACAATCTTGGAATGATGCGAAACATGACAACACAAGCCAAGGCGTATCATCATCTTTGTCTAACGTGTTTCGTCAAGAGGAAGAACATGAATCTGATACCAGCACTGAATCTAATGATGACTCACATAATGGAGACTTGACAAGTTCAGCTAGCAGTGTCCGTAATCAACAACAACAACTCTCCAATGCTCCTAAATCTCAAATTAAGGAAATCACAGTGCAAGCCTCCAACACTGAAGAGCTTCGAAAGGCTCTTACAGACATTAAACAAAGCAAAAAACAAATGCGAAAGAAACATATGGACAAAGTTCTCAAGAAATCAAAGGAACAAAACAAATTCATAACAAAACCTGGCTCCTCGAAAAAGGCCATCCAAAAACAACAAAAGATGGCCTATCGACAAGAATTAAAAAAGATGCCACTCAAAGAGCTTCAAGGTATGGGAAAGAAAATTATATTTGCAAATACGAAGCAACAACAGCAACAAACTCAACAACCTCAACAGAAATAATGGCAGATCATGGCGATATGGAATTCCTTCGGCTTTATAATTTATTGTGTGTGAAGAAAGTGGCAAAGGTCTGAAAATCATGTTTTAAAACAAAAAATTAAATAAAAAAATATGCAAAACAACAACACGGAAGCTGAACAGCATAAACCACATCACTCATTGAAGCGAAAGCTCGACCATGAAGAACAACTCTCTGTCCATAATAATAACAAGGAAGGATTGGATGCGAGAGAAAATCAGAAAAAACTCAAAGAATCCTCCACAAATGAAGGATCTACCAAGACAGATATCATTGCTCAACCCGAGCGTCTCTCTATATTGATTATGAGTGACATTCATAATTATGACATTTATTTTGAAAGAGTGAGGAAAATTCTAGACAAAAATCAAGTAAAGGTCGATGTAGTTCTTTGTCCCGGTGATATTGTCAACATCAAGACAAAAGAAGAATACAAGAGTAAAGAATTTCAATTCGAGTCACTCAAGAGTGTGGAGAAGATTGCTGAGGGCATGTTGAGTTTTGCTCCTAAGGTATATTTAATTCCAGGAAATGTATGTTGTATCTGAAATGATTGATTCATTATTTTAATTTCTGAAATCTATTGATCTATTGACCTTAATCAACATTCCTGGTTGTGCCACATCATTGTGGAATTGCACAACCTTTCGTACCATGTAATAATAATTATTTGACCTATTTGGCTTGCTCTATTTTCTGAACGAAATATACAGCACGATCCAGATGTCATGTTCGAAAACAAACTCACTCAACCCAAAGAAAACATTCACCTCGTGCATAATTCCATTGTGGAACTGAGGGAGGGACTGTATTTGGCAGGATTTGGTGGGAGCGTTCCTTCCTTCCACATTTCACCTCCAGAGCTTGTATCGACACGAGCATGGAAAGGTTACCCTCACTCCACCGATGAAGCATACGGAAAGGAGCTCGCACCACTCGTCGAGAGAATGAAAACTGAAATGAATCAACCATCATCATCATCAATGCCAACAACAACACTTTCAACCTCACGATCTTCCGAGGTAAACACTGAACAACAAGAGCCCAAAGAAGCCTCACACTACCGACAATACATTTTCATGACTCATAACGGACCAGCCAACTGCGACACGACTCTCTTCCAGAAAGTAGATATCACTAGTCCCAAAATCATTTCTGGTTCCGATGCTTTGAGAGGATTCATTGAGCAAACAGAACTGCAATCGAGCTGTGTATGTTTGGTACATGGACATACGCACTTGTTTCGACCTTCCTCCTCACTCGTTGGTACACTGCCCATTGTGAATCCAGGATCCTTAATGGAAGGCAACTTTGCAGTGATTCAACTCGAGAGACAAACACACCTCGAGAATAGACCATTCCTGTTGGAGTCGGTAACTTCGTACCGTTTCAAACCTTAGAGTTGGTTTGGATCAATTATGAGTATGCCTTTCACTGGTGAAAGAATTCCTCATCATCCCAATCCGCTGACACCCAATGTTGTTCTTACACTTTCAACCGCCAGCCGGATAAGAATATCTGAAGAATTTTATATTTTTTACAAATCAAAGCTTTGAGATTTTGGGGCGTAACTAAAAATCATCATGGCTCACCATACATCACAAGCATTTATTTCATCAGCAGTGCACTGCTGATCCAAACAACCATGATTAAATTTTCTATAACCATCTATCCTTGTTTATTAATAACGATTGATCTGAATCACAAATCTCTCTCTCGGCAGAGAGGTCTGAGAACACTGCCTACGGGGTTCCATTCCTATTCAAATCAGTCTTCCCTCAAGAGGGTGGTTAAAAAAAATTCAAAAAGCACTTTTGCTTGATTACAGAGAGCAACCACTGCATCTCCTCCTCCGCATTGATTAACATTCAATTTGAGCTGTTATTCACATCCTCATCGCGAAATATTTACCTTCTACAATAACTGTTTCATCCAAAAAGTTTGCACATTGGAATTCCGATTTGGAAAAACTTGTTCAATCTCAAAGAGAGCTATTGTGCCGTTGTTCCGAGCTTAAACTTTGAAAAACAAGATTGTTTGTACCTTGAAAAACACTTCTTATTCATTCCGAGCTCTTTCAAACCTCTGAAACACCATCAACTGTAAGTTCCATTCGTGTTTTAATTTTATCTCTAAAATACAACTTTTTATCTAACCTTTGATGTTCATGATTGCGGGGCATGTTCAATGATGTCGTTTCCAAATTGTCATCTCATGATGATTATTCTGCCACTCTTACGTCATTTGTCTCGGTGTGTATTCCACAGAGGCAACAATTTTGCCAACTCGGGATTTGAAATTTTATTGATTACTCAACCTTGAAGCTTGACCTTTCTGAGATTCGTGTGTTGAAACTTGTCTTATCCTTCTCTCAAGACACATCATCATCACTAAAGTGATTGTTGTCCTCACCAACCACTTTTCCCACACAGTGTGTTCATTGTTGTTCTTTCCACAACACAAGGACACGACCAACACTTCACACACCGACGACGACGAATTCTCGAAAGTGTTTTTTGTGTCATTTATTTTACCTCCTTGCACTACTATTACTACTGTGGCAACGAGTTTAATTTTGGAGATATGATATCATCATCGGCAGCATTTACAGCAAGCAGCAGTGAAGATCAACAACACAAGGATACTAGTTCAACAAATTTCCTTAAATCGAACAATTTTCCATCAGTTGCATCATCGAGTGCTCCTTCTTCTTTCAACTATTCCCATTCAGATGATGCATCATCTGCTTTGAAATCATCCAATATTCCCACCTCTGATCCTACTCCCATTAAATTGGCAAAGATCCAACCTCACACAGAAATGTCATCATCATCCATTGAAACTTCCTCAAGCGCCTCCTCACAACAGCCTGTATTT
The DNA here is from genome assembly GCF_008403515.1 of Naegleria fowleri. Lineage (NCBI taxonomy): Eukaryota > Heterolobosea > Eutetramitea > Acrasida > Naegleriidae > Naegleria > Naegleria fowleri. The sequence continues at coordinate 142,621 of NW_025407933.1, forward strand.
GCTTCTACTCTGTCATCTTCTATGAACAATAATGCAGCAAGCTCCTCTGCCACAACTTGCACATTTTCTTCTTCACTCTCAAATTATCTCATCCCAAGCGAAGGAACACCACCATTACCTTTAAAGAGAGAATCACTTTTTGTTTCGCCATCGATCACACCACAAACACCATCCAAGAAGAGAACATTCACAGAGAAAGAAATTGAAGACTTGGACGCAAAATACAAGCAAGAATTGGCAGAAATGATGCAAGAAGAAGAGCCCTTGACGTCAACAACACCCCCCAAGAAAGACTCTCATACAAATGGAATTGAATGGTCGGAAAGCGACGAACCCATTCTTTCTGTCACGCAAGAAACTCCACAAGTTTTTATGAAAAGTTTGAGCGGAATGGCTCGCGTTTTTTATGCCCAAATTCTGAGACATGAAGAAAAAATTGAATCCTTAACAAAAGCCAACAGAAAGTATCAAGAGGTGATCAAGAAAAAGAGTGAGAAGATTAGTCTCCTCCAACATCAACTCTCAACAATGGTTAAACAAATAGAGAAGTATGAACAGTCATTGAGGCAACGAGTTTCTGCTTCTCCACAAATTGTGACACCATCTCAACCAGTTGCATCTCTTCCTCCCCCAATTTCGTCATCATCATCAAAATCAGCATCAAGCTCTTCCTCAGTCGATGCAACTACAACCACCTCTTCATTGGAGGAACCATTACCTCCAATCTTGGCTCCCAAACCAAAGAAGAGAAAAACTGAGGGAGAATCATCCGAAACAAAGATTGTAAAATCACGATCGAATGTTGTCTTTAAGGTGAAACCAGCAGATTGTGTAAATTATAATGGAGCGACTTATATTCTTGCAAGAGCTTTTGAAGATAAATACAAGCTCAAGAAGATGCTGCATTCATACCAAGCACAAACAGGTGAGAACCCTCAATTGTTTTTACGTGATGAAGAATTTAAAAAGCTTAAAGCAGAGAATCCTGATAATTTGAGCGTTTTTGCATACAGAACCTCGTTGTATACGATGGAGTTTGTTAACTTTTACATTTCCAATCAGTAGTGATCGACCATTCAACCATTCAATAAACCATCCCACACCTCCAATTTCCCAAAATATCAAAAACATTGATTGCATGCAAGGCTTCCTTGAATGTGAGCTCTTGTGGTTTACTTTCGATCTTATAATACTTATTTAATGATTTCAAATAATTTATTACTGCTCAAAGCAAGCTGAACAAGTCTGATGCAATCGAGTCATTCAGTAAAAATTGTTGCCAGTGTTGTTGCCTCGAGGTGGTTGAGAGTAAGGATTGGTGTTGTTGTTTGGATATTGCATGTTGTTGTTGGCATAAGGATTGTTTTGGTAAGGATTATTTGCATAGGGCATGTTATTATTGTAAGAAGGCATACTGTTGTTGGCATAAGGGTTGTTTTGGTATGGGTTGTTTCCATAGGGATTATTTCCATAGGGATTGTTTGAAAATCCAACTCCACCATATTGATTATTAACACCTCCATATCCACCATAGTTATTACCTCCATAATACATGTTATTGTTGTCAAATTGACTTAGGATGTTTTGAGTGACATTTTGACGATTTGGCTGATTGATGTTATTGTTAAAAGCATTGCCATTGTTTGCTGGTTGTTGATTATTGGCTTGAGGTGTATCAAACGAAAGTAAGTCATCCAAACTCACAGGAGCATTGTTATTGGAGGTACTTGTGGTTGCAGTATTCGTATTAGTACTACCTCTGCGAGGAGATGTCTTGGGTGTTTGTTTTGGTGGTTCATCCAACCCGAAAGGATTTTTCTTGACACTCGAAGAGCGAGGTTTAGATGTTGAGGAAGTGGTATCTTCTTCATTTGCTGTTGACAGTTTGATCATTTCTAATTCATTCTTCGACAAGATGCTCGAAAGATCAGTTGTTGGGACTTCTCCATGGTCAATAAGCCTTCTCTTTGTACCACCTTGTGATTCCACATATTCTCTCATTGGTTCTAAAACACTTTCAGGTTTGAATTTTAAGGAAGGTGGTTTGGACTTGAGGAAGATTTGATTTACATTTTTGCTAAATTCGAACATGCTTTCCAAACGTTTGGCTGAATCACAATATTTCTCATAAACTTCGAGACCTCTCTTAGCAAGGGTTAATGGAATCTTGTAGAAATCATCTGTCATGTTGTTGTCATCATCAGATGTTGACAAATAATCATGTTTGATGAAAGAAGAGATTGTTCCAATAAGAATATAATTTGAATTTGTTTTGTAAAAGTAAATAGAAACGGAGAAGAAATTGTTAGACATACAAAATGTCAAATGTTAAACATACCTAAAATTTTGGTTGCACAATCGCTCAACAACTTGTAAAGAACGAAGCTATCATCTAAACACAAAGTGAAACATCCAACAGCTGCTCCATTCTCGAGAATAGATTTCTTTCCTTTCACAATTTCATAACATTCAAGGAGCTCATTTGTAGTTCTAAGCAAACTTTCAGTCAGGTCCAACCATCCTTTCATGTCGTTTGATGACACATATGCATCCAATGTCATATCAGGAAGTAACGACTTGAGTTGATAAATACGATACAGAATCAATCTTTCCTCAAGATATCTACAGTATTGTTTTACGAGTGGGGATTGATCCATAGCCTCACTTGTATGTCTGTCCTTAAATTTGGACATGTTGAAACGCTTCTCAGGATCGTTTTGAACGATTGCATCACAAAATTCTGTAGAGCCCTCTTGAACAATACGATGCAGTAGCTGCAATCCCTTAGAAGCCGTTAGCCAGTCACTGCTTTTTCTGTAAATTCTACAAATTGCTTTTGCGAATTCAACCATATTTAGTTCTCTGTTAGTTTCAGTTGCGAGAATTAATTCTGTGTTGATGTTGTTGTTGCCAGGATCGGAGAAATCAACAAGTCAGTTACAATAAATTTTTAATTATTCCCCATGGATATGATGATGATTATTTACAGGAACATTTCATCGGATTGGATGATAATCGTGAATAAAGTTTAGATAAATAGTCGATGATGTTATTCAAATCCACCAGCAATGATGATGATACCATATCAGACAAATCAATTACATCCATTGTTGTATAAATCCAAAAAGTCATGATTAACCACCAAATGATTCCAACCGGATCATCCATCATCAATAATTTAGTTTGTTAGCAAAATCGTATTCATCAAACACACCATTATCTATCCAGCCACTTACTCTTTACATGTTTTTCCTTTGGTGGAACAGGATCTTGATTCGTAGCCTTTGCCATACTCATTTTGATATCATCAAAAGATGAAACAGCAATGTTACCAATATCCTTGACTTGTCTGAGGAAGGAGGTTCCTCTCGACTTTAAACGTTGTGCCGTGTTACTCATGAAGGTGATTCGAGTATTTTTTTGTTCTGGAGATGCTCTTGATGTTGATGAGGCTCGAACAATAATATAAACTCGTCGCAGTTGTGAATTGTATTCAAATGTCGCTCTATTTAGTATTTGGAGCGTTTTTGTTCGAGAGAGTACGAACTTTTTGCGAGGATTTTTCCGAAAAGAACAAGCGCAAGGTGTTTAATCTAAGGGAAGAGAAGTTTTTTTCTGGGTTGGAAAATGAAGACTTTGGAGTACGCGTCAGTGCTTATTATTAGTTTTTTACATGCTGCGAGGAAAGAGGAAACAGTTCCAAGTTCGCTTGGAAACAAATTGTTGATCATCGTGATGCACTCAAACTCTTCACAGAGAAGATTGAGCAATTTCGAGAAATGAAAAATCACAGGTCCAGACCTTTCACTTTTTCATTGATGCAAATGCTTTCACAAGAACTCTTCCACATTCTGTTTGTCCAAATTGTGATGCAACGATTAAGGGTGTTCTACCGGCAGAATCTTTCGAGTTCAGTATTGCTCCTCGTTCAATAAGAGCAGTCATACACGCCACAGATCCATGCTGGCAACATAGATGAAGGCTTGTGAAACCATCCTTGTCTTTGTGCTCAATATTTGCATGCTTTGCAATGAGATACTCCACAATCCTACCATGGTTATGTTCACAAGCTTCAAAGAGAGGCGTTCGGTCATGCACATCAAAATCATCGACCCGAGAACCATTGTCAACCAGCAATTTTACAATCTCCAAATTTCCAACACGACAAGCGTAATGAAGGGCAGTTTTGTTCGTCATGTGTTCACAGCCGTTTGTTGTTACTTTACACTCCCTAACAAGATGAGCACAAATATCGTAATTTCCCAAGCTACAAGCAAGAATGAGAGGAGAAAATCCAGTAATGGGCTCTGTAGTAGCTGAAACATTCACCTTACCAGTTCTTGTCAAAGACTGAACCATATGAATGTTTTGGACCTTGATAGCATTGATCAGAGGTTTCACTCCATTGACGTCTGGCTCTTCCAAAGGACATTCAGGAATTTTAACCATTTCTTCGACAAGTCTTGAAAAACCCTGTACAATGGCTTGTTGAAGAATGGTGTTGAATCCTAAATCTGCAGATTTTCTCAGCGATTCTAAACTTTTATCATTGTTCTCCACCACATGATGTTGTAGCATGTATTCTCGGTCGGTGAGGAAGTCTTCTCTGGCATAGCCCACGTATTTTCGATCCACTTTAGCACCCTTTTTGATAAGGAGAAGAGAAGTCTCTTCTTGTTTTTCATTGAGGGCAATTTGAAGACTGGTCATTCCCTTGTTGTCCTCCTCGTGGATATTGGCTCCTTTAGAAAGAAGTATCTCTGCAATTTTTAAATGTCCCCTTGACACTGATTCCATAAGAGGCGATCGATGTTCCTTGTTTAGAATGTTGATTTGAATTTTCTTGTCTGAGAGCAATAGCTCTGTAATATCCACAAAGCCATGATAACACGCAACATGAAGACACGAGTTTCCGGCACAGTTTTGATCATTAGCACTAAGCTTTTTCTCTAAAAAGTAGGACGTTAAGGTTGCGGACCCAGAGCTACAGGCCCAGTGCAGTGGTGTATTCCCGAACTTGTCCAAATGGTTAATCTTTGCTTTGAGCCCAATTAATTTGTCGCACACGTCTTGTTTTTTGAGAAACGCATATCTGTGAAGTAAAGAAAGGCCATCTTGGAACAAATAATTAATATCAAAATTGAACTTTGTCATGAAAAGTTTCAACATTTCCCAATTTTCCATGTTGCAACATTCGTGAATGGGAGTCTGACCATTGAGATCCATGGAGTATAGTAAGGTCGCATCAAGTTTCATTTTCAAATAATATTCAGCATAATCCTTTCTATTGTTAAGGACAGCAAAATGTAAAATGTTTCTTCCTGTTGATACATCCTTTTTGTATGGAGATTGACCCAACTCCAACAAGCATGCCAATCTCTTTACATCTCCTTCGATAGCTGATGTATGAAGAATTGTATGGTTTGTATGGTCGAGAGGCTCATCAAAATCGAATTCTGCTCCATTCTCGAGCAACATTTTGATTAAATTGGTCGCGTTATTATTTACAGCAATATCGATTGGTCTCAAGTTTCTATCATTCCTACAATTAATATCAATTTTTTTGACAATTTCCTTTTTGGTTGGATGGACTACCTCAACCTCGAGCATAGCTCTAAGAAAATTTTCATCGTTGTTAGAAACAGCAATATGAAGAATGTTATCTCCATTGATTTTGCAATTAATATTTGCTTTGTTTTTGACAAGCACTTGAACAACGTCATTAAATCCATTCCGAGCTGCTAATGTAAACGGATAGTCAGTCACTACTTTTTCATTTGTATTGGCACTCGATTTGTCGTAAATTGGAAAATTTGGGTCGATCAAATAGTCCTTAAATAATTGTTCTATATCTTCCGTCTGTCCAACTCGAATATACTCCACCAATACACTTTCCGGAGTAGTGTTCTCATCGACTTTAAGTTGTATCTTTTTTCGTGGTGCCGTTGTTGAGGAAGCTTTTTTTGAAGACATTTTTTAGGTTTCAACTACAGTAGATCTCTCTAGACTCTGTCGAGCAATAATTATCGATCCAAATTTGAAAAGAAAAATGTTGCAGTCCATTCGGAATAGACCCAAGTGCCTTGTGAATTATTTTTCTTCACACTTCTTGTTAAAGGGAAGCAATTTGGCTCGGAGAAGAGTGGCCATCATTGCTGCAAATTCGTTTCAAAATAATAATATGAACAATACTATTCATAATAATAGATACTCCTCTGCATTATTATGGAATCAAACAAGAAGTTTCTCTTCTTCCGAACAAAGACTCACGAAAGAGGAAAACAGTGATGATCCTGAACAACGATTAAAAAACTATCAACAAGATAGAAAGATGGCACAAGAAAAGATGCAGAATATTAAAAAAGAGTTGACTGATTTTTTAAAGTTGAAATTCAACACAGACAAGAAGCAAGAAAAACAAGCGGAGAGAATGAAGTTGGCTCGAAATTTGGGAAATATTATGATCATTCTTGGATTTATTGTTGGACTGGTAATTTATGTGGTAGGTTGGAATCATGTATTGGCTCCAATGGCATAATTTTGTGTTCTCAATTAAATAGGGAGAAAATGAAAAGAAAAAACGAAGTGATTACATTGTGGAAGAAACAAACACTAATGACGAAAGAAACGCTACACAGACTCAGAATAGCAGTGGAAACATCACTGCTCAACAATTTCTGACAGCTATTTCCAGCAAGGTCAACAAGATCAAAGAAGAAAATCAGAAAAAGTGAATACATGCTCAAATCTAAGCTATTTGTTCTCTTTCAAACTTCACATTAATGTTTTGACTTTTTTGAAGCTTGAACTTTTGACAATGCATTCATACTTCTCCGTATTACATCATGGACATATCCTTTTGTTGAGCTAGTTGTAGATTGGAAAGAAGGAGCATTCGTCATGCTGCTAATACTTTGAGAGGAAACATTTTGTGCTGTGGGAGTTGAAGGCACTGCGATTGAACTCTTACTAAGAGAGAGTGATCTGTTCACTCTGGTGCCACCATTGACCCTTGACTGACTTTCCATATTGCTTCCACTACTCCTCTTGTTGAGGGGAGTTTTACTTTCTGCATCTCCATCAAACTTTGGCATTTCCTCTCTAGTATTATAGAGAATCTCTGTGGGATCCAAGATGTACTTGGTGGAGGGCTTTTCTAAGACTTCGGAGGAAATACTGTCACCATTGTTGTCTTGTCGGATACCTGCTGTATTTGTACTGTTGGGCATGATTGTGCAAGGCCCAGCAGACATTGTCTTGGAGCTTGGAGAATAATAGTCTTCGAAATTGCAAGCAAATACTCCAAATTCCTTGTGCTCTCTCAGAAACTTTTTAAAATATTCAACAGTGAAGACATTTTTCTCGGCTGCCTCTTTGAGTTGAGAATAATAGTTGATTGCTCTCGAGACACTAATATAGTTTCCATCAGGTAACTCCTCTCTTCCTTTCAACATGGACATGACTTTTTGCATTGTTTCCATTAATTGTTGGCCATCTTCATTTGTCACAAATTGTAGTTTGAATTGAAGCATTTTCTCTGTAGACTCTAATTGGTAACTTTCATCTTGTTCCTTCTTCAAATCATGGCAATACTTGTCTTCAATTTTTTTGGTATCAGAGTTGACTTTTTTCTCGTAATTAAGACTCTGATTATTGAGCTCTCGGAGATGAGCTTTCTCTATCATCCTTCTTCTCTTGTTCTGAATGAGTTGATTATGATGACATTGAACTTGTTCAAGCTTTTTCGATGATGTATCAATGAGATGCTGTAATTGAAGAATGTTGTAGGCAATGGAGGAGTTTGTGAAGGAATAGTCACCATCATTTTCTGGAAGGTTTGAGATTATCTTGTTTTGCTCGGACGCTTCTTTTTTTTCCACCTCAATTTCAACAATTTTCGACAATTCTGTCAGATCCTCCAAATTATTGGTTTCAAGATCTTTTAGGGCATTATTAATTCTGTTTTCGGCGGTTAAACGATTAAGGGCAGATGTCAGAAATGCTTCTGTTTCATTCAAATCAAAAAGTTGAGATTCAATAAGAGATATTTCATGCTCCAATTCTCTCTTAATTGAAAGTAGTTGCTGTTTGCTGTTGATAGCATTTTCATTGAGGTCCTCGCAAGGTGTATGGTTTGTATGTGAGGCTATATCAACCTGTACAAGTTTTGAAGCTTTATGTTGATTCGGGCTCATGGTTGTTTCGTAGACCAGATCATTTGCGAAGGGATCGAAAATATTCATCTCATTGATGGTCTCAAGATAGAATTGATGCAACAATTTCTCGGTAATAGATGCTTGGGCAACATCGGAATCTTGCTTGCCACCTGCATTGGAAGCGTCTTCAATTGTTTGATGGGGATTGTTTGGGAATTTGCACTCCTCATGAGTGCTTTCTTGTGAGCCATTGTTCTCCTTAATATTATTCTGAACCCTATTTGGAGTAATATTTTGCAAAGAGGCAGAATTTTCTTCCATTTCATCGTCGGCAAGCCCATGATCATCATCTTCTTCTTGATCATACGCTTCTAAAGAGGTGCAAGAAGATGAACTCTCATTATTCATATGCTCGAGTAGCAAGGCATTCTCTCCGCCATCTTCCGAATTAGTTTCATTTCCTTCATGACTGGCCTCAGGAGAAGAAGCCTTACTATCATCCTCATGGACTTGTTGCATTTTTTGTAGGTGATGATAACCCCTTTGGGCCTCAGACTTCTCAAAATTTATGTCAGCTGTTTTATGAAGGACTGAACACATTCGGAAATAATAACTTTATTTACAACATGATTAATGGATACTGAGTGAAATGAAGTGTGGTCAAAGACCTTTTTCATATTGACAATCCTTGACCTTCTCCTGAGATGCTAATAATTTGCCAGCTTCCAAGGCTACTTTTGACCCAACTTTCAAAAAGTCGAAAATGAACTCTTGTTTTAACAAAAACGAGGCTTCACTCAAGAGTCTTGACAACTCATTCATAATTTCAACCTTAATAATTCGAAGCATTGAGACCTTGTGTTGGATGACTTCCTTTTGTAATTGTGGATCTTTCTCCACTTGTGTGATGAATACTTGAAACAAAGGGAAAACCCTTCTTAAGCAATGATACTTCTTCACTAATTTTTCAAGATAGGTCTGAAACAACAGTTTCAATTCTGGACTAAAAGGAAATACGCTCATTTCATCTTTGGCAAACATTGGATAAATAATACAAAATGTTTTGGATTGTGTCACTTGCAAATAAGATGAAATTCCAAACTCAAAGCTCTCAATGTACTTTTTGGTGTTTTCAACTTTTTTTGGAGAATTTTCAAGGCATGATAAATTCAAGAGAACTGGTTTTTCGGAGATTAATGTTTCTCTTTCAATGGAGGAAAACAAGAACCATGTTTTCAAATGAATGTATGTATCATACTCCTCCTTCAACCTAAGCATTACACCTGTCAACGTTCTCCAATATCTTAATAATTCTCAAAATTTTCTTTCCGTTCTTTTGATTGTAACAAATTTTGAAAATAGAGAAAAAAAAGACTGAAAACAATGTTGGTAACAACACATCTCTGTCAAACCTCTTGAACAAAGCTACACTAATTGGTACTGACGGATCATGTAACAATAATATTGCTGGATACGGTATTGTAACTGATCAGAATGTTTCCATCTCAAGTCACACCTTAGGACAAGGAACTTCCTACAACAGTGAAGTTCAAGCACTCCACACAGTTGTTAGATTGCTTGATAACAACACTCCTAGAACAATAGTCATAGATGCGAAAAGTATTTATGACCAACTTTTCCAATTCAGAAAATCTAGAGATCCTTATGTTGAAGAAATTCGTAATTATTTAAAAGTGAAGGATCAGATCAAAATTATGCATGTTAACAGTCATACAGGTAAACAAGATATCTATAGCCGTATAAATGAATTAGCAGATAAGGCTGCTAAGAAAGGTGCTGATTGTAACAATATTCTTACTAATATTCCATCCAATAATTGGTATATTATTATCAACAATGTGCTATACACTCAAAACACTAGACAAACACTAGACAAACATTGTACAAACTTATATTTCAACGCCTCCACAAAAGATCATACACGCCAAAGAACCTTCCTCCCAAGAACAGAAAGTTCACCAACATTTACCCCTCAATAGAAATCGGTTTCAGAACCATAAATCTAATATTTAAAATTAGAGTGAACGTGATGAAGACTTTGGAAAATTTAAACAAGATATCCAAGACGAACTTGCTATGTCCTTGCTGTAGTAGAGAGACAATGCAAAACATTATTTTTGAATGTAAATACTATAGTGATATAAGAAAAGAAATGTTTAGGAATTTATATAATATCTCAATATATGCAAAGAATAACAGGAAATTCTCCAAACGACTATTGTACCTCATCAAGACCAAGCAAGATATCCATAGCCTAACAGGTGCTAAAGTTGGATTGGGTAAGAAATGGGACAAAGTATTTACTAAGGAAGCTTATCGATCTATTACTAAAATGTGGATGAAACGAAATCATTTTTTCTTGGAAGAATTGAAACTCACCTGGAATGAATTTGAACAACAATACGATTTTAATCCCAATTTCATTGATTTGAACAAGTTTAAACTATACATGAAATACTCACGACCATGAATAATAACTGAAATTTACAACAAGTTTACACTATCAATATTTGATATTAACACTAAACCTTGATGACAGAAACAATAATTGAAATTTACAACAATAATTACACTAACTTTGATGACATGAACCACGTTTAACTGTACTAATTGCACACACAGCCATGAATAACGTTTGAATTTTCGAACAAATAATCGCATGGACAGTGATTTTAAAAAAAAAATGACTGAAAACAATCACAACAGAGAACATGCTCTTCCCTCATCATCAGTCAACTCCCAACAACAGCACGAATCGGAGCCATTCTCAACCACTCAATCAACGACGAATAATACCATACATCATGATGAAGAGGATGATGATTGGGAAGATGTTCATGACGATGAAGAGGATGATGATACATTGTTGGAACTCGATGAAGATCATCATCCACTTTGCAACTCGGATAATAATCATACTTCCGAAGTGGAGGTTGAAGCCAAACAATATTCGAGCGATTTAGGGTGTTCTCACTATCCACACAATTGCCAAATCGAATCTCCGTGCTGTAAAGAATTCTTTTGGTGTCGTGTTTGCCATGACAATGAAGCTTTTCAGAAATGTAAATGTAAAGTTGAAAATATGGACCGATATTCTGTTAAAAGAGTCAAGTGTATGAGATGTGGAACTATACAATCGAGCGATAATGTAGAATGTGAAAATTCGGAATGCAAGACACGTTTTGGTGAATTTTATACTTGTACGATTTGTCATATCTACTCCAATGACCCGAAACGACCAATCTATCATTGCGATGGATGTAAGATTTGTCGTCTGGGTAAGAGGGAGCAATTTTTGCATTGTTATACATGTGGAGCGTGCATGGCTCCAAACCACAAATGCATTCCACAGTGTATGCAATCGCATTGTCCAATTTGTATGGAAGATTTATTCTCATCGAGAGAAAGCGTTCATTTACTCAAATGTGGACATCCCATGCATTGGAAATGTTTCAGAAATGCACTCAAGAGTAGAATTTATAATTGCCCACTGTGTCAAAAGTACATGGTCGAGATTTCAGAAGAGTCTACTCGTATCATTGATGAAGAAATTGCAAACACTCCACTCCCAAAAGAATTGCAAGATAAAAAGGTGAAAATTTTATGCAATGAGTGTTTGCAACGGAATGACGAAGCTCCTTTCCATATTTTTGGTATCAAGTGTCCGAATTGTGGTAGTTACAATACCAAGCAGATTGTGTAGAGATTCATTGGATTGGAGACTGAAACACACTGTAGCATTGAAAAAGACACAATTGTGTGTATGATGGGTTGTTGGGTGATTGTAATGAACGTGCAAGTGAGGTCAGTAATGCTTTCAAAAAAGCATTCTGTCCTTATTTGTAAATGTTGTTCGAGGTGGTGGTTGCAACAACATGTTACTCCCAACACACTAACCACATGAATGCAAAATCTGCCTACCAAAAACGAAAACAATAACATGTTCTTCTTTTCCAAACCAAAGGTAGTGGTGTGTTATCTTTTGGTTCTCTTCGTGGTGTTTCTGGTACTCCATCCGCAGAATTTGAGAGGAGAACACCCAAGGTCGTTGATCACAATAGCAGCCTTCAAATGTGTGTCTCTGCTCGATGAAACACAGATGCTCATGAGCAAGCTAATGACTTCCTCTTCATCATTTCTGACCACTTCGCTTCAACATCGATGGACCACCTTTTCCAATTTAATTCTTCGAACCTCTTATTACTGTAAAGAACTTGTGAAAGTATCAAACTCCACGGCGTTTATAGATTTTCCTCCCCAGTGCATTACCTGGATGAATACAGTTCAGAACAATATCGATGAATTTTCAAAGTATGGTGGCCTTCACAAACTGCATGCCTTCTCAAACGAAATCCAAGAAAAAACGAACCATCTTGCGATGAGTGTTCGACGTCACCTTTCATGCATGGGACTCGAACATGAATCATTCCAGTCAACCGACAGTTCAACACTGAGTGAGTTGTTTATAATTCACATTTCTCTATTTCTTCTATTCCTATTGAGTTTATTAGGACATGATCGTTTCTTCACTTCAACAAAATAATAAACACATATATGTACATCCTACACTAATTTTCGATGTTTAAGGTTTGGTTGCAGGGTTTCAAGACTGCTCTCCTCACTTCCACTGTTTTCACTGTCACTGTCAGATACAATAAAATTCTTGTCATGAAATTCTTCATCGTCTGAGCTTGTTGGTTCCTCACCTTCGCTTGGTCTCTCGTCTTCCTCCATGGATGATGAATCGAGCTCTTCTTCTTCCATGGCAACATGCTTCCTTTCTGACATGATGATGGGAGTTTCGTTCTTGACGGCAACGTTATTTGGTGTGTTTTTACCAGAGAGGAAATCTTCGTTCATTCTCTTTCCTAACACACTATTGAGAGGTTCGTGATTGTGAGTGGTCTCTCTCTTCCTTCTTACAGGACTATCGTGTTGAGGGGGTTCTCCACACTTTACATTGGTTAAAAAGTGATTCACATGGAAGGTTACATGACAATTATAAAAGAGAGGATTCTCTGGCATGACATTGGAGGATTGAGACGAATTCAAAGCTGATGAATCGGATGTTCTTCTGCGTTCGGAGTTTGGAGAATAGCTGTCCGATGGTGGTCCAGGTTGTATCTCTCTTTCAATGTGTACATTCACCACAGGAGTCTCATTCCGAGACGAGGCGTTCCTTCTTCTCTGAGAGTTTCCCTTATCAGCTGTTCTTCTCTGTGAGGTTTGTTTGCACACCATGATCAAGATTCTCGAGAAACTTTCGTATTAAAACAAACGTGCTGATGTTCTTTTTTTAAAGAGAGAAGATTGCGACACCCTTAAACGTGTTATTCATTTGAGTTCATTTTTTTTTAATAAACCCATCACATCAAAACGTGCCTTGAATGGTTTGTAATGGGGTTCACATGGTGTTCGGAACAACCGTATACACGTGGGGAAAGATGAGAAAGGAATGCCATGGTTTGGCACTCACTGCAATATTGCAGTTATCTTGTTACATGCTGCAACATTGAAAGATCAAAGTAACGACTGGGATGATTGGGTCACTTATTCGCAGTTTCAATTAATTGTTGAAAAGAAAAAAAATGGCCACCACTACTCGAGCCACTCTCGAAGCCATCAAATATCAAAGAGGTTCTCTCGAAATTCTCGACCAACTTCTCATTCCGAAGACGTTTGTTTATGAAGTCATAGATACCACAGAAAAGGCTTTCCATGCCATCCGAGATATGAAAGTCCGAGGTGCCCCAGCGATTGCCATTGTTGCCGTCTTGTCTTTGGCTGTGGAGGCTAGTAAACTCTTATCCGACCAACAACAAGATGCTTCGGGTGTGGCTCAACTCTTCATCAAAAAGTTGGATCATTTGGCTGAGAGTCGCCCAACTGCTGTAAATCTCTTCCAAGCTGTTGGTGATTTCAAAAACAAGATTCAAACAGCAGTGCAACAACCAAAAACTGCACAACAAATTTGCCAACTCGTGATTGATGAAGCAGAGGCTTTGATGAATAGAGATATTGAAGAGAATGCAAGAATCAGTGAATTCGGAAGTGAACATATTATTTCAACATCATCCAACGGAAATTTGCAAGTTTTAACTCACTGCAATACTGGAGCTTTGGCTACCATGAAGTATGGTACTGCTTTGGGTGTGATTCGTTTCTTGCACAAGAAGCAAGTATTGGATCATGCATTCTGTACAGAAACAAGACCATACAATCAAGGTGCAAGACTGACTGCTTTCGAGTTGGTCTATGAGAAGATTCCTGCCACCCTTATTTGTGACTCTGCTGTGAGCTACTTGTTCAAGACCAAGAAAATTGACGCCATCATTGTTGGTGCTGATCGTGTCTGCAACAATGGAGACACTGCAAATAAGATTGGTACTTATCATATTGCAGTGAGTGCTAAACATCATGGCATTCCTTTCTATGTGGCTGCTCCTTTCACTTCCATTGATTTAACTTTGGCAAGTGGCGATTTAATAACCATTGAGGAAAGAAGTAGCATAGAAGTGACTCACTTTAGAGGTGACAGAACTGTTTGCGAAGGCATTGGAGTGTGGAATCCTGGTTTTGATGTCACATCAGCCGAACTCATCAGTGGATTCTTCACTGATATTGGTGTGTTCACTCCTCTCACTGACCCAACAACTGGTAAAAAGTATTATGATTTGAAAACACAGCAAGCTGAAATGTTAAAGAGCAAGCAACAATAAATTCAGTCTTTGCATGATACGTCTTCAATAAAATCGATTCATTCGATCGAATTATAGTTGTATTAAAAAAAATGAATTTTCTGCAAGGTTACGGAAGTGATGAAGATCATCAAGTGGAGACAAAGACAACAGCCACCACCACCAAATCTTCATCCGCTGTGAAAAATGTAAATCTAACATCATCAGAACTATCATCAATAACGGCAGCACCAAATGTCGCCCTTCCCGAATCAAAACAATACATTGTTCCGAAAGATGCCACCGCTCTCGTTTTTAATCCAAAATATAACGAATTATATGCTCCTCGGGTAGGACCTAAAAATCCATTTCCAACCAGCCATACAAAGTTTGATTCTGGATTTATATTGAATGGAGAGATTGATCAGCATAATATGAATTCATATTTATTTAATAGTCAATATTATAATTATGATGTTTCAAGGAAGGCTCATTTACTTCCTGGAGGAATTGATCCCGAGCAAGTGCAAGCATTGGGAAGTAATGACACAGATGCTGGAGCAAAGAAAAAGAGAAAACGAAAACCAAAGAAGGATGGAAATTCATCCATCAATGAGGCACAAGATGAAAACTTTGTCGTCGTAAATGAGAATGATGACGCTGATGTGATTGCCGGATTTGATCAAGATGCATTCATTCAAGAGGATGAAAATGAGAATGAACATGAAAAATTACTTGCTCAACTCAGAGCTCAACATGAAGAACAATTAGCGAAGAGAAAGGAAAAGCTAGAAAATGCAGCTAAAGAAAAACAACAACAAGAGAGTGAAACAGGAAATAAGAAGAGGAAAAAAGAAGTGGAGGGCACCTTGCCAGAAATTGAATTCAATCCGGACATTGAAAAAAAGATCACTACAGAAGGAAAAGATGGATACAGTATTTATCATTTACCTCGTGACATGGATTATCAGGGAAGAACATTTGTTGTTCCTCCTTCACACATCAAGGAATGTGACTACACTGAAAAGAGAGCTGTACTTCCAAAGAAGCTTATTCATACTTACACGGGTCACATGCCTGATAAGATGGTCACCTCGATCGAATTCTTTCCTAAATATGGACATTTGTTGTTGAGTGCATCGATGGACTCTACTATAAAGATTTGGGACGTACTAGGACATCGAAATTGTATAATGACCTATGTGGGTCATACAAAGGCCGTACGTGCCATTTCCTTCTCCTCAGATGGATCTAAATTTGCAAGTTGTGCCTACGACAAGAGAGTCAACATTTGGGATACAGAGACTGGAAAAATTTTACACACACTGACGTCTGGTTCCACTCCGTACTGTGTCAAATGGAATCCTCTCGAACACAAACAGCATGAAATTCTTGTAGGATACTCAGGTAGTAGAATTTTACAATGGGATACTAGGTCAGGAAGAATTGTTCACAAATACGAGAGACATACAGGTTCTGTGAACTCTCTTTGTTTTGTAGATGGTGGTAAAAAGTTTGTTTCCAGTAGTGACGACAAGTCTCTCAGATTATGGGAATACGGAATTCCAGCAGAAATTAAGAAATTGGCAGATCCAGAACAACATTCAATGCCAGTGATTGAGTGTCATCCAAATTCCAAGTGGATAGTTGCTCAATCTCTCAACAATCAAATTTTAACCTTTGAAGCACAAACTAGGCTCAAACAACAACAAAACAAAATATTTAAGGGTCATCAAATCGCAGGATATGCATGTCAAGTGGGTTTTTCGAATGATGGCAAGTTTGTATTCAGTGGAGACTACACTGGTAATGTGTGGTTTTGGGATTGGAAAGACGCAAAACAAATTAAGAAGATGCAATGTCATGAAGGAATTTGTATTGGTTGTGTGTGGCATCCTGTGGATCGCTCTCTATTTGCGACGTGTGGGAGTGACAGCACTGTCAAACTCTTTCAATAAACATTTGAAAAATATATCAATCTTAAGTGAGATTGGTTGGAAAAGCTTGTAGAGCTCTTTCGTATGGGGAACTTAATCTCAGTCTTTTTTTCAGTAATCCAAGTGATGTCAAATCAGCCACAATTTTTTCGCGCTTCAAATTTTACAAGTTCATCAAAAGGACAGAAAAAAATCCGAGTAAGATCAGTTTCTGCAGAATCGTGGTTTGGCCTCTCCAGTAACCCCGCCAAAGATTTCATCCAATTGAATTGTTTTTAATCCAAACATAATCTATTGGATGACCATTCTAGCGTCATCTTCATCACCATCTTCTCAAGATATCCATCTTACTGAAACCACAACACCAACCTATCACCTCATGTCTTCATCATCATCTCCGAATATTGACAACCTCACATCAGGAGGAGAGTTTCCATCCCATCCACCACATCAACAACATTCTACATCGCTCTTACCACCTCCCTATCCAGTTGCAAATTCTACAACGACAACCACCACAACCACCACCGTAACCTTTGTTGAAATGGACCAATCAGCAAACAATGATCTCAAAGCAGAAACTTGGGCTCATAAAAAGGAAAAAAACCAACAACATACAGGAGAATCATTCAAATCGTCAAATGCAAGTGAGGACGACGACTCTAAAAGTGATGTTTTGGACGAGAATAACGGGAAAAAGAAAAAAAAGTTTAAGAAAAAGGCAAAAGCATGCTTGGATAAGGCGATCAATATGCTTGATGCCATCGGCGAGAGTGTCGATGGTCCTGGAATACGTAAAAAAACATTTGTTGGAGCCTTATTGACCACCATTATGAGAATTTGTGTTCTCATATTAATTGCCTACAAGTTGTACTTGTTGATCATCGATAATAGAAGTCAAACGACCGGAAATGTTGTCGCTCTCAATTATGTAAAATCATCAAATGTCAAATATATGGATGTGCCAACTCTACAAATGACCATTCGAAAGAATATAACATTCTACGAAGGAAAAGAATATGGTCCCTCTTTGCAACGTGTTGACATTTATGACAACTTTGGTTATGAAAAACCCTTTTCTTCACGGCGGCTCAAGAGCGAAGTCAATGATGTTGTACCGATCACAAAAGCGATGCACGGAAAAGCCACTCTGAAGCTTGGAAGTTTTGAATCCTCTTTGACTCCTCCTTTTACATCTGTAGATGTTGAAAGGGCGGCAAATTATTCTCAAACACTATTCACGACCGAGCAAAAGAGCTTGTCGGTCATGTCTGCGAGAGTGAGCGATCCCTTAAAGATTCTCTATCTTTTAAATGGTGTTTACGACTCGGCAGATTCAACCTTCTACAACCATACTGTGCATTTGTTCCTGAGATTTATAGACGATATGAGTCATATCAAACCATGTCAAATGCAAGTTGGTCTCATCAATGGTGGAATTTTGAATTTGATTCAAGAGACTGGACCTGACTTGAAGACTTACATCAAGAAGGAATACCAATCCCATGCAGAAACATACTTTACAACTAGTAATAGTACATGGCAAATTCCTGTTACGCGTTACTTGGGCAGTGGTACTACTAGTGAAATTTCCAGTGAAGGTATTAATTACAATCTATTTTACCTCACTCAAGAATTTGGATCTGGCAAATTGTATAATTTTCTTTCCAAGAAATCGATTAATGGCTTGCCTATTGATATTTCCAAATTATTCGTACAGAAAGGCATGAAGACGTCTTCGTTCTTGGAGTGGGCATTCCTCATCAGTTATGTTAATAATTTTGTTCACACTGAAAATACAATTCAATGTGACGAGTATGAGGATGCGATTAGTGACGTTTCCACAATCTACAGCTCTCCACCAAAAAATCTTAGAGATTGGGTATTTCCTTACGAAGTCAGAATTTTGGCTGACCTTGTGAATGACACAGCCACAACGTTTTATGCTCTTGTGCCAAATACTTTTTCTCCAATTGCAAGTCAATTCAAATTGATCGTACTAGGGGTTACTGGGTTGTCAGAAATTGTCCGAGTGAATTCTTATGAAATGCCAACAAATAGAACTTTCCCATTTATCTATGTCAAGTTCACTGTTGAAAGAAAAGGTTCCAAAGACTTTAAAAAGTTGGAATCACAAGGTGATACCTTCATCAATAATGTTATCAATTATCAGTCAGTTTCCACCCCTGCTACATTGCCTCCTGATTGGATGGCGAAAGGATTTTGGAAATGTTCTCCTCAAAAATATGGTATGTTGTTGTTCTTGATCATGACAGGATTCTAATTTGAACATCTAAAGGTGACGGATTTTGTGACTGTGAGTGTGGTTTTGTGAATGCTACTGTAATAGCTCGTGACATTGATTGCAACAATCTTCTTCCTACACTATTTAGCAGTTCGAATTTTGTGAACAAGTTCCAACAAACATCGTGTGCAGCAAAGGGCCAGTTTTGTTCAAGTGCTGGCATATGCGTTTCTGCTCCATACTTGCGTTCATCCAAGCCTTGCTATACAAAAGCTTCTTATTTGGGAGAAAAGCAAGTCATTGGATTTTTTGGATCTGACACCGACTTTGATAATGCCGGAGGATCATCCATTTGTACTCAATGCATGGGTGACACTTTCTATGATGAGAAAGCATATCTGTCTTACCAACACAACAAATTCATTTGTCAAGCATCACCAGTGGGATATATTTTCGGAAGAGACTTCTTTTCAGACATTCTTACCTCAACAGGTTATATTGGTAATTGGACAAATCCACCGGAAAACCTTTCTCCCAACTGTGTGTACGTTCCTGTACGAGTGAAAGTGGGCCATCCCATGTTTCCTCAGATTCCAGACGATGGTACTTATTATGATGTTTCTGTGGGTGATAATAGCTATGATCAGTACGTGCAAACTCTCTACTTGACTAAGGTTGGATCCACAAGGAGAACGACAAAAACTCTCACTCCAGACGGTGATCTTGTTGGACAATCCCAGTATGACATTCAAACGTTGTGTTTGACCAATGAAGACTTGAAATTCAAAGAAATGGCAGGATTTGGACTTATTGTCTCATCTGTGTCACCATACTCTTCTGTGATTTTAGTGGAGGCCCAATCACTCCACACGAATGATCCAAGCAACACCTTGGATTTCATTGGAAAGTTTCCAAGTACGGGCTCTTTCAAAGTTCAATTCTACGCTGGAACCTCTTACTCTGACGGAATTTATGACACTTATACAAAACAGCCCGTCATGTTGGATGTGCAAGGTGTCACCCAGTTGAATTCTTTCCAGGTTTTACAACTTCGTGCTCCTCCTTCCTTCTCCGTTGGATTAGCATTTGAGCTCAAGAGTTTTAATGACCATACTCGAACCAACATCACTGTTCAACAATTTCCACTTGGTGACGATTTATCAGGAACGGATATTGTCAAAATGGTGCAATTGTACAAACAAAACCCTCTACAGGTTCAACGACCAAAAATTCTCATTCGACCTGGTGTGAATGAATACAGTTATGTGCAGCATGTAGAGGTGGACGATTTGGTAGTGGTCAGTAAGCTTCCACGGACCTACAATCTCTTGTTGAACGCACCAGTTTCACCGGATTTTGATGTAAGCTCATTGGTGGAGTGTATCTCAGAAATGACCATTGGAACGGTACTGATTCCACTTTCGTTGTCTTCTTCCTACGATAGAAAACCTTACATGCCGTCAGAGAGTTACGCTCAAGGAATTCCCACACCTGACTCGATCAATGTGGAATACTCCATGTACATTATTCCTGAAAAGAAGAAGTTCCCTAATGTTGATTACAATGATGATCAAGAGAAGGCATCTGTTCCATCTTCAACACTTAATTTATGTCCTCGTGAATATCCCTATGAGACATTAACCATTTTGAACAGTCAAGATCCTGTCTGGAGTGCATTTTCCATTCATCCAGCACGTGGATATCAAGTTAAAAATTGCTCTCTTCAAGTTTGGACGGACTCCATGGTTGAGAAGAACTGCATCAATGTTAGTAAGAGCCCCAAGAACCAATACAACAATAATTGCATCAAGGAAATGCCACCAACCTACTCTCTCACATACAATCATGTCATTCAGTTGAATAACAAGTGGAAGAATGTAAGTGCAACGAATGCCGTCGATGCTACCACAGGAGGCGCCAACAGGCCCGAGTACGAGTACAATTTCAAACATGTGTTCTATTTCCAACATGATGAATATTCGAATTCAGTGGATGCCGCTTTTTCAGGCAGCTCTCCAAGCAAGGGTGATACGACACAATTCTCAGAGAAACTCTATTTCAATGGAAAGTTGAATTTCATTGGCAAATCCAAAGATCCATTCCTCCCTGCTGTAAGTATATACTTAGAAATCAATGCTAAATATTCATATATATTGCAATTGTTGAAATGTAACTTTGATTAGAATGATCCAATGTTAGATATGGATGCAACGATTGACTTGTCTCCATTTTTTGTCGAAGATGTCCTTAATAACTCTCAAAATCTAATGGTCAATTATGGTATTGACATTGTTGACGAGAGCGGCACATGGAGACAAGTAAAGTCACCAACTAGGAAAGATGTAGAGGCGTTTGGAAAATCAATATTTAGGAATTTAAATGTTAGATGGGATTTCTCTGCGCTTGAAAAGGGATCTCCAAATAACAAGCTTGCTCTCACTCCTGGAATTCAGTATAATCTCTTTGCGACGTTAAAGATCACTACAGTCTACTCGAAAGGGGTGTTCGGAAATTCTGATATCACAAATGTTCAAGTTTTTGTGCAGTCTACATCTGTCTCTAAATCCTCTCTCGATTACGTGAATAGAAACAAGTGTATTTTGAATTATGTTATCCAGTTTGATCTTGCCCAAAGCCATCAAGTTGTGATGGCCTCTGATTATACATTCTTTGCATTCTTCACAGATGTCGGTGGTGCATTAGGTATAATGGCAATTGGTGAATTAATTGTTGAAGTAAGTACTTCAATTTTTTGTTGATTCTTTTTTTGACCTATACCATTTTCTAACTTTTCAAAATGAATCATGTCTGTTCGGTGTAAAAATTTCCATCACTACTAGTTATGGCAATCGTATGTGTCACAACCAGAAATGTTCATAAAGGAAGCCATGAAAGAAGATAAGGAGAGAAGGAAGGTACAAAAGAAGCTCAAAAAGAAAGGATTCTGGGCCAGATGGCTTCCAATGACAGATAGAAATACTATTGAGGTTGAGAATGTCGTGAACGCTATCACTAATATTCCATTGAATTAAAATT
The DNA here is from genome assembly GCF_008403515.1 of Naegleria fowleri. NCBI lineage: Eukaryota > Heterolobosea > Eutetramitea > Acrasida > Naegleriidae > Naegleria > Naegleria fowleri. The sequence goes on from NW_025407933.1 coordinate 164,693, forward strand.
GAGTCTTTTTCTTCACTTGGACGAGTTAAAATCATTACATCATTCATTCAGAACAACTACCATTCATCGTGCGGTTGTTGCTCGATATAATCCAAAAACAAAAGCAACCACTCCCAATAAGCTCTTCCATCCAAGTTGTTCCAAATTTCTGCTCGCCCAATACATGAAATTATTCCAAGAGTAAAAAGAACCTCCACCTCCTAAATAATTTCCATATCGATCATTTTCCACCAATGAATCCTTCAAACCTCTTCGTTGTTCTAATCTTCTTGCTTGAAATCTTTCTTTTAGAATTCTTCGTTGTTGATGTTCTGGTAATTGATTAAATTCTTCTGGTGACATGTTTCTTAATCGTTCTCGAGTATAATACGATTGATAAAGTCTCCTCCTATTATATCGATCATAGGGAAGTAAATGACCGGAAACAGCCGCTGCATCACTCTCCACGGGTGAAGGTAAAGCATGAACTACAGATTGCACTCGATAACCAAGAATGACCTTCAAACGAATTCTATTATTTTCAAATATTTTAGGAGAAACAGCAACCAGATAGGACGAGTCGTTTTCCCACAATCTTGACTCGACATCATCATAAAAGAGACTATCATAAAACTTGATCGGAGAATCATCAACAATAGGTTCTTCTTCTGCATGTTCTGAAGGTAATGTTGCACTACTACTTGTTGGTTCCTTCTCTTCACGATTATTCATCGCTTCATGTTGTTGAGAAGTCGGCAATGACTTGTTGGAAGAGGATGATGATGAAGATTGGAGGTTGTGGTCATTCCTTCTGGACGCATTCATATTTTTTTTCATAAACAAACCGAATCATGGATGAATATAAGATTCAGTTTGTGTGATCATAAAAATGAATGAGACAAGTCCAAGCATCACCAGAACGCTCCATCATCATCAAGGTGATGCTGCCTCCTCTCTTCCTCCGAGTTCAAGAAACCGGGATAATCATGATAGAAACAATACTTCATCACCTCTGAAAAGAACTAGTAAAATGGAGTTTAAAAAACAAACTAAAAGAGAAGCCTCAAATTTGAGCAGCAATCATCGCTCTCGGAGTTTGAATAATCCTACGATTCAATCATCATCTACTTCATCCACCACTACTACACCAGAAAGAAGGACCACTCGGATTTTAACCTTTGGTTTTCCATTTTCTGGACAACCTGACATTGTGAGGTCTTTACAAAAAGATGACTTTTATACCAACCATGTAATATTTAATAATTTAAAAGATTTATCCTCGTGGTATTTTGGACAAAGATTCACCATACGATTTGAAAAAGAGATTCAACTACTCGGAAATTTAATTTACTATGCAACTACTACCTGTACAGAACAACCAACTCTCGGAGAAGAATATTGTGATTTATTGCAGGTGCAACTCAAAGAAAAATTGAAAAATAATTTACTCCCCTCAAAATCGTCTAAATTGGGTGCACAAAACGCAAAAACCTTGTACATTGTTAAATCATCCTTGCAGAGCCGTTTGATGTTTGTACTATATGAATTAATAGTTCCTTATTTGTTTGATAGAGGATTATCTCACTGGCTTACACATTATTTAACACATTCAACCACCAACATTTCGAGTGATGTGAGATATTATATTTCAATTTTGAAAGAATTTGTGCAATTCTTACTTCGATTTAATTTAGCAGCTTTCTACGTGAATGGAAAATATCTTCAACTTTCGAAAAGAATTGCTGGAATTCGATATGTAAGTACTTGAGGACAAGTCTTTTCTTATCCTTGCGATTGTACATGTAATTTTCTCAAAAACACTCACACAGATTTATACGGGCAGGTCAGATGGTGACTCTTATAGTAGACCCAACTTTATCATTCTCTCACTTCTCATCATGTTGCAACAAGTCATATCTGCGGCACTCTTTATCAAATCCCTCATCTCACAATGCTTGATCAATCGAAAGAACAAACAATCAAAAAACGACGTCAAATCATCCTCGGAAGGTAACAAACCTCATCAAGTTATTCTCAATGGGGTTGTCTACACAGAGAAGAATCTGGAAGGAAGAACAGACACAGAATTTAAATGCTCACTTTGTTTGGAGAGACGAGTGAAAACAACAGCCACTCCATGTGGACATTTATATTGCTGGGATTGCATTACAGAATGTGTGGTGAATAGTAAGGAACCTAAATGCCCAATTTGCCGACAAGCTGTCACTCCTCAATCACTCTCACGACTCTATTGCTATGACACGTATTTGGTCAGAGAATAGAATATTCCATGGAGTGAAATCTCCTTCGAGTAGATGTTCAAACAAATGGTCTGTTCGTGTTGACTCATGAATTTCCTTTTCATTTCTTCTTGAAAGTTGTAATGAAATGACAAGAAATGAATTTAAAATTTTTAAAAAAAATTGAAAAAAAATGTTTACCTCTTCCAGAATACTTCGTTTCTCTCTTGCCGCCTGCAGAAAGAGCACTTGCTCTCTTCTCCCATCATCATCCTCTTGCGTAAAATCATGTTCCGTGGTGGCCACTCACAAGGCTTCTTCCCTCTCTTCATCAAACTATCAGACTGGTATGAGATTTTTCTCTACAAACAACAACATGACTAGAGAAGAAACCGGAGACTCTGAAGTGAAAGGCATCATTACACCTGATTTGTTCAACAAAAACAGAAATGAATTGAAACAACTTTTCATGACTGAATTGGAAAAGATTGTTACTAAAATAACTCAAGAAGATGGCTATACTCCACATGATATTTACAACTTTGCACTGGGTGAACACAATTTGAGATTTAAAGTTTTCAAAGCAGCAATGGCACGTTTCGGAAGAGAAATTCCAAATACAGATTTACCTAAAATTCTTAAAGTGAGGGATCTTGTTGAATGGTTTATTGTAAAAGTTGAAAAGGAGAGACCACCACAAACTTATGAAGTTCCCGAAAATGTTAAATTATTCATTGATAAACATCAAGGAAAAAAGCTGAGAAAGTTGAACGAGAATGCGTTCAGCGTTCCACAAGAATCATCATCTGAGCAACCACAACAACAATAATGCCTCATGTCCCTCTTGAAACGAACGAGCATGCTCATCACAGGACAGCCAATCACTATCGGAATAAATTCGTAGGAATGAATGCTAATCAATACTAATATCAATAGTCCCAATTCTTCTTCAAATTTGGAATGATGCAATTTTATTGTTGTTACAGAGATTCCATTATACCACTAAGAAAATTTCTTTCATTCGGAATGAACACACACGTTTGAATGTAAGGAAGAAATGAATGATGTAAAAAATTATTGCAAGCCAAAGCCCATGCAATTGTTGATGGCTGTCAGTAAACGTTCTCGCATAACCTCCTTACTCGAATACCTCGGTAAGAGCAAGTGATTGAAGCAGGTGTGAGCAGTTGGTAAGCGTTTATCATCGTCGCCATTTCGAACAATGACAAATCCCAATTCACCTAAACCTTTGATTGGCACACGGTCACTTCCTGTACAGAACATTAAGAATTTCTTCTTCTCTTCCTCACTGAAATGATGAACAATGTCCCAAAAGTCTCTAATGAGAGGATCATCTCGATCATATCCATCTGCATATTTAGTGGTACGTTCGAGAGCTTCAAAATCCAAGACAGGACTTCCACAAATGAGTAATTCAATTTCCTCTGCTCTGAACAAATCGAGAATGGTCTGATCACTACACACCATTTTGAATCCTTCAATAAATGCTCTAAATTGTCTCTCAATGGATTTTTCAAGTTTCCATTCAACAAACAGTTTCACATATTCCTCTCTATTTTCATTCGTCACTGGAATATTTCCACCATTAGGTTTCAAATCGTGAGTCTCCACATGTCCAAAAACCTCAGTCTCCACCTGAAAGGTTCTACAAAATACATCTTCAACATCTCCTTCAAAATCCAACAATTGTTGAAGTCCTTTTCCTAATTCTGGGAATGTTTCTTTCAAATCCTCCAAATTTGGTTTCAAACCCAACATCTTTTTGTAAACTACAAGTGGGAAATGAATGTCCAAAATAATACTATTATAAATGGCCAATCCAATGACAATACCAATCAATTTGAAGTCATCTCCTGATTCAAACGAATGTGAATTAAACCAAAACGTTCTATTTTTTTCATCGTATTCAAACATTCCATAATTGACATCAAAAATTTGTTTCACGATCAATTGGAAAAATTCCTTTCGTACACCTCCTTCATCGATACCTTCTTCACCAATAAATTTCACACGAAGTTGTTTTTTTAAATCATCGGCTCGGTTCATAATTTCATTGAGAGCTGTTTGTAGTAAATTATGTCGATCTACTTTCAAGACGCAGAAGAGAGAAGTTGGTTGTCTGAAAAGAGAAGAAATGAAGGCATTTCTCAATTCTTTGTTTTGTTGAATTTCTGCATCCAATTGTAAGATTTTGCTCTTAAAGTTTGGATCTAAAATGTATGGAAATTCACAAAAATTGAAATATTCAAAGCCATGATTGGGTGTACTCTGAGCTTTCGTCCAACGAATGTAGTCCTCCTTAATATCGACAATATTATTGACGGCATCATTATAGAATTCTCTGTAATCGACCTTGTCATCGAATGGTTTCTTTTCATTGGCAGCGTCTATGAACAAGTTCAAAGTATTACAATAAGTATTGAATAAAGTAATGACCATTGGTCGAGAAATAAGTATTGAAGCATGAACGTTCGTTATTATTGTGTCGCTCACAAAAACTACAATCACACAAAAATACTTACTGATAATTCCCAACAATCTTGTCGCGTAGGCAATTCCTTCATCAATGTATCCTCTTGAGTACAATTGCACTGTGATGAATTGTTGGAAAATACTAACAAATGAGGAAAGATATTCTTTTGGCGTGTACGACAATACTTCTTTCAATTGTTTGAGAAGATTTGAAGACAGTTTTAAAATACCCTGCATTAAAAGTAGGAGAGATCTGTGCGAAGATGGTTCCATTAATAATGGACACTGTAAGACAACCACTACGAATTTCACATTTTGAACTCGATCGACATGACTGTTGAATCTCTTTCCAAGTTCTTCGATGGCATGAGTGAGACAATTAATGACAGAGTCGTTCTTCTACAAGAGAAAGTGAAAGGTCCAAACGAGCATCAAGTATTAGTGTTATCATTATTTATCAACAATAAACAAAATTGAATATTGATTTAAAAATGCAAAAATATACACTTACAGTGCCTAGAATGACTTTGTACACTCTTTCTACTGAACTATTGTCAATTTGATTCTTTTCTTTAGTGGGTTTCCTGTAGAGAGCATCACGGGATTGAAAACTGTAAGATAAGGAGCTGTCACTACTGAAAACTCTCTTAATAATGTCCATAAAAACTGCATAGTCACCGCTCTTAGCATTGTCTTCAAGAATTCTTTGCAAGCATTCCTCTTGCACACATAAATCTAGATTTTAATGATGCACACACATTCATAATTTGTCATGATCGCCATGATCAAAGCATGTTCCGAAATGTCCAAATATTTTCCAAATTCAACAAATAATTTTGATGAAATATATAATGTTTGGTTACAATCACACATTTGCATCATGAGCAATATGGTTCGCAACCATAATTGTAGATACAACTCGTTAATACATGACACTAAAATCAATAGAAACTACAAACCTAAAGTAGGTGAGAAATTAGGTAGAATTGGATTGACAATATCACATATAAAGAATTGTGGATTTGTCTTATCGAAGGCTTTCTTTGCAAATTCAATGGCTTGTTTGGCTGCTTCTGTTTCATTCACGGAAGTATTTCGTTTGCAATGTGGATTTTTACAATGTTCCAATCCACAGCCTTGAGTCAATTGATAAAAGTAACTAAATGATGAATTCAAAATGTAGTAAAATTATCATGTCAGACAATGAATTTGTTGTATTGATAATATGCAATAATAGTGATAAATGATTTAGAACACAGTATGGATTGGTGTGGGTTGATCGGATATTAAATTGATCAACAACAATGTTCGGAATTTGTTGTTTTTGTCATTCGTAAGACGACATGTTATATTTTCAAATGTTATTATCGTTCAATTATTATTACAATATTAATAAATAGTTGTTGTATTGCAATAACATACGCATGAACCATCAATTTGAGTAAGGTTCTGTTATTGAAAATTCCAATGGAGAGTAATTGTTTAAATTGTTCTTCTCCATTAAATCTTCTTTCACCCATTTCAACATCTTTTGAAGGGTGGCCAATGTTGGTTGTAGAAGCTGATGATGTGTTCCAAGAAGACAACATTTCCGAAACTGAAGGTACCACACGACGCAAAAAGAAGGAAACGTTCTTTTTTTATCTTTCAAAGCCTTCTTCGAAAGACTTGCCAGTTCGAAAGGATGAGTTGACTCACCCACATTGAAAAAGGCTTTGATGATTACATCTCGGAAGTGTGTGTCTGTCTCTGAGAAAAGCTTGACGAAAACCACCACCACCATTGCAATGATAGAATAATATTTTCTTATTTATTGAGATGACATGTTATCAAAGAGATCCAATCAATTTACGTGGATAGATGGATGCAAATGATCATTTGTGGATGAGATGATGACAATACTAGTCATTGAACTTAAAATTCTCTCTTTCTTCTGAGATTCTTTCTCTTTTGCTTTCCTCCAAGTCCTTCTCTGGTCTTAGGGAAGGTCTTATGACGATGCATGAAAGCAAGTTCAGACTCAGACATGGTTCTAAGTGTACCATCTTCCTCAGAAACCATGAATCTTCTGGCTCTTTCGTCATCAAACTTCTTCTTCATTTCAGCCACATATAACTTGTATCTTGAAACATCAGATCCAAAACCAGTCTTATTTTCAACTTCTTTTTCAATAACTTCAACTTTTTTGCTTTCCTGTTCACCAATGACATACTCTTGGAATGGATATTTGACATAATCTGGTAAATTGTCATCTGATGCTGTGTTCATGGGTTTAGATGATTCTTCTAAAAATCGCTTGTATGCTTCTTCTTCAGTAATTTGATGGGTTAATATCTTTGGTGTTGCTTGACCTTTCTTTCTATCTCTGTCTTCTTTGTCTGACCTTCTAATATCCTCACTGAAAATAATTTTTGCCTTGTCAAAACTGAATGGCTTTCCAGTTCGCTCAGCCTCATCCCATTCTCTCAAAAGAAGTGAACACCATGCTTGCTCGCGAGTAATACCAAATTCAAGAGCCAATCGTTCACCTGTCCAGTATGCTGGATCTTTTTTGTGAAGTTCAAACATTCGGTCCAAATCATCTCTTTTAACGTGCTTAATTTTGTTTTGTTCTTGTCTCACCTTCTCTGCTAACTCTTTTTCTTGTTCATACTCATTCTTTTCATAGGAAAGAGCCTCCTCATATAAACGCAATGCAGCAAATGTTTCCTCTGGAGATTCACCTGGCTTTCCATAATGTTCATGAACTTGTTTTAAATATTCATCTGTAACCAGTCTTCCTTCAATGACCTTTCTGTCACTATGATTTTTAGGTAATTTTGAGAAATCATTTTCAAAATGTGGTTCCAAATCGGAGACGTGAGGAAGTAAAATTTCTCTTGGTGTTTGCATCAATCCCGGTAATAATTCATTTGCAAGTTGAAAAGCAATGTCATCCTTTTGGTTTTGGCTAAGAGAAAGATGATATTCAAAGGCATCCCAATTAGGGTCATCCAGCTCTCTATCCATCTCACCGATGCTCATATTTTCGAGTTCCTCTCGTGTATATTTGTTAATTAATTTGTAGAACGAGTTTTCGGTAATAGGTCTTAATTCTGTTTCTCCTTCTTTTGGAATCTGTTCGTTGTTGTAGAGCACAGCGTCCCATTGGTCTTCTTCTCTTATGGTTGCTTTTGCCTCGTCGAACAACCTGAAAATAGGAATGTCATCCGTGTCTGCTTTTTTCATTTGATACTTGGGTTTCTTGTATTTGAAAACACCTGCTTGTCTCATCCACTTTGCATCTTTTGATTTTTGTTCTTTGGAAGACTTTTTATTCCGTTGTTGTGATGACGATGAGGCTGCTGAGATGGCAACAAGTGGGTTGGCCTTGCTGATGTGAGTTTGTAATGATGTTGGGAAGGAGGAAACCAATGAAAATGGTTTCGTTGAAGCTGTAATTAGTTTCTTATACATGATGATGATGATTTGAGAAAAAGGGAATAATGTTTGCTGCTGGCGGAGACTGCCTAATTGGATAATGATGAAGTCTTGCCCAACAACAAGAAATATTTTTTTTTCAAATTTTACAATTTAAAAAAATTGAATGAGTGGAACCACAAAGAGTTTCTTTTGTGCAACGAAAGAGGTTTTCATGATGTGTAGCTCAAGATTCATCGACTCACGGCTTTATAGAGGAAAAGGTCCACTTATTCGACTTCAGTTCTCTCTTTTTGAAAAAAATAAAGTCTCTCTTGTTCTCAGTTTCCCTTTCTTTTAAACGATGACTCCTCCAAAGTGGCCTCATGCATCATCCTCTGAAGTAGATGCTTACAAGGGTCATGTAATTCCACCTTCATCGCCTCTCTCTACTTTTACAATTCTCAGAAGAGTCGGTCGAATAGAGAAGTTTTGGTTTTTGAAAGGCCTTAATTGAGAGATGGAGTGTTAAACGAGTTGGTTCATTCTTGTGTAAACTGTGTATGTGACGTCCTCTCCGAAAGTAAGTAGTTCTTTTCACGTAATACAAACAGAATCAGAAGCATGTACAATTTAATTGAATGATTTGAATCTATACCACAAAGACAACTAAAGTTTGGACAACAAGTCATCAATGGTAGCTTTCGTTTGAGAATGTTGTGTTTTGGTTCTAATCCATCGAAGCATGTCTGGATCTTTTTGAGCAAATGCTGTTTCAATCGCCTCTTTGAAACACTGCAGTTCTACATAGAGTTCAACCCTCTCCCAAGTGTCACTCACTCTGGGAATATATTTCAATGCTTCAACAGTGTTTTTCTGCTGCAAACATGCCTCCACAAAAGGTCGATAACCAACAGGTGATTTTTTCTTTGAAAACTTTTCAAGTTTGTTCCACTTTCCTAACTTGGATAGGGCCGCAATCTTAATCCACCAATATTTTTTGTCTGACACTTGGAATTCCTTTTTGACCCTCTTTGATTGCTTATTTCCTGTTAGTAAACAATGGTAAATAGTGTCGCTCACAGAAAGACCGACAAATACAGGAGAAGGTTGGTTCTTATCGAAATCTCTTTGCATTTGCAATAGTTTGATTTGTTCCTCACAAAGCTTACTGTCTAATTGGTAGTCTTTCTTCTTATTGTAGAGTTCTTTGGCTTGATTCAGAATCTTTTTATGAGCTTGCGGCTCATCTTCATAGGCAAAAGATTCCAAAACATTCATGGCTGCTGCTTCTTCTTGTTTGTCTAATGCATGGAAGAAAACTTTGAGGAAATCAATGTCTTGTTCCTTGCAATATGTTACAAGCAGATTACGGGCAACACGAAAACCTTTTTCATTGATGATTGAGAAAAAGTGTGAGACTTCCATATTTTTCTTCATATGAAGAAGAACAAGATAAACCAAATCTGTTTCACCACTTATGATTGCCTTTCTGAGAGCGTTCTTTGTTTCTCCCATGTTTAAAAGTAGTGGGACCTGCTCGCTCGCTCTTTCCTCTCGTTCTAATAATTGAATAGCCAAGTTCTTTTTGCCTACACTGTATGCTGTAGAAGCTACGCTAGAAAATGGAATACCTTCACATTCTGAAAGTTTCTTGTCGATGGATTCTAGTATGATGTTGTCATCTTCGTTGGAAAGTACTTTTGAGCATGCCCAATGGACTAAAACGCTGTTTGGCTTAATTTTAAGATAGGTACAAATCCTATATGCAAGTAAATGTTGCATTCTATTTACCAGTCGATCGATGAGTACTTTTGGAGTTAATCTCTTGTATTGTTCCAAAGTGATGGGAATACCTATTGAGGGATCTCTGACTGCATTCATTACTCTTAACATTTTACATGTATTCACAAATTCTGTGTGGTCAAAGTCGTCACAAAATGATTTACCATAGGAAGCAGCACGAAGCAGTGATTTTTGAAGTGAAGGGTTGAACTCGTTAGCTGATGCTTCAAGACATGCCTTCACTGCAGGCTTGAGGTTGGCCTTAATGGATCGAATATTCTTAATGGAGGAAGCATTTTTCTTTTCAAATTCCATGTAGGCATCGTAAAGCATAGCCGAAGGAGTGAGAGAGCCAATTTTGAAAATATCAAAGTTGGCTTCTGGAACTCTCTGTAAAAATTCGCACGAATCATTCGTAATAACTCTAACACCATCAAATTCTGTTACGAGATGAATTGGACTTTCATAGTGAAAGGTGCTGTAATCTCCATTGGGGCCAATCATGAGCAAGAGAGACACATTTCCTTCTCTATTGTTCAATTGTTCCCAATATAAGCAAACACTGTCCTCTCCACACCAAGCAATTTGTGTAGGAGGATTGGAAGATCCATTCGTATCAAATTCAGCATGCTTGTCAGTAAAATCAGATTTTACAACCCAGAGAGATCCTGATTCATTAAAGGTTGCCAAAGCTTCTCCCGAAGGAGATGCACATATTTTCGGAAAAGGCCCATTATCCAATCCAACGTCATGACATTCATCAGAAGTGACAATGAAAACAGTAGGGCTCTGTGGGACACTGATGACTATTTCCAAATCTCCAGATACTGTAACACTTGGTTGTAATATACACATTCCAATTTCCTGTTCGTCATTAAAATCAAGAGTTGAAAGATCTAATATGAGTCAAGTGATATAATATTAATTTTTCAATGATAATAAAGAATCATTTTCTGAGTTATCATTTTGTTGAAAAATACATACTCATGGGTGCAAATTGCTCACAAAATGGGGCATCTAAATCAGAGACCACCCAAATCTTGAAATCTTTTGTAAGGATTGCAACACCAGTTTCCCAATGTTTGATTTTAAGTATTCCAGCATTTTTCACCTCTTCCACAAATCCGAACTGAAGTAATTGTTTACCAAAAATATCAAAAACAAACACATGTGCATCTCTAATGAATACGTGTGAATTGTGATTTTGCAAATGAATTCAACAGTAGTGATCCTTTAAATTTGTTACTATCAAATCCAAAAACATACTCTGTTACACATATTAAAGATTCATCGTGTGTCCATCCCATATATTGGAGAGACTTGTTTAATTGTGCATTCCACTACGTGATCATTGTTGCGAAAATTATCGTTGTCGGTCCATCAAGTCCAATAGTACAAATACGAACCTCAAACTTTGATATTCTCTTTCCGGAGCTGGCAAACACATAAACATATTGTTTAGTATCTGTTCCTTTAAATCTTAATAGTTTTTTAGGATCACGGGTGAGAGCTACTCGGACGAGTAATAATAGTAGTACATCATAAAATTCCAACAGAGTTTTTCAACAACAATAATTGTAGATACGTTCCAACAGTAATTATGAAAAATTTGTGTTGTGGTATCACCATTATTCGGTGTTGATGATTTGTTCTTCTCATCAGAAAATTATAATTTTGTACCTACCAATTGGGCCTCCGAAATTTGCTGCAGCGATCAAACATTCCGAAAGATTGATGTGGTCATCATCCCATTGCATGGTGTAGATCTCTTTCTTTCGGTAGTAAACAGGAAGGCCTTTTTTGCCTTTTCCTAACTGAACCCACTCGGCACTCATGATGGCTAATAATTTTTTTGTGATGAAAAATCTTGTGAGGCTTTTAATGAATTATTCAACAGATCGCTATCTAGATTCAAACATTAAAGTCATTTCACAATAAGAAACCATCTTTAGGCTCAATCATTGGTGAAGGCAGAGAGGGCTACGGTAAACATTGAAACCAAAAAAAATATTCGACAGCCTATCCTCTGCAAATAACACAGAGGTAAAGAAGTTGATGTTCATTGAGTGGAAATATTTATCGCAACCTCATGTGATGGTAGTACATACAAAATACCATAGAACAAGAGTTCAAAATATGCCACAGATTGATAAGGTGAAGGAAAAACTTTTAAATAAGTTAGGTTACCTCCTTGTCTTCATATTCCTTCAACAGTTTGCCAAATGTGATGATAGCCCTGGTCCTTATCGAAATTGTGATAAGGCACTAATGCTTCTCTACTTTATGGTGCAAGGTTTGCCTTTTGATGGTACTGGCCTTCCAAAAAGCACTCTTCATAGAGTGTACAAGTTCTTCTTTAAGGAACATTATACTGAGAACAGAAATGGGCAGCTTATGCATTGAAAACCTGGTTCTCAACTCCATTGCTAAGAGTATTAACTGCACAAACTGAAAATCCGACCACAAACGAAGGAAGGGAATAAAGTCAATTGACAAAATATGCAGAAAATCCCACAAACCCATTTGTTCCTCTAAATTAACCAAACGATTCTTGTTGTTTACGTCTTTGAAACAAGGGAAGTTATGACAATGCATGTGGATGGACATGACACAGAATTTAATTACGCTCCAGTTAACGAGAACGAAATTGCCTCAAGAAAAGACCTTTATTCGTGGAAACTAAAGAGAACAGGTCTCCGCACTCAATTCGATGCATTAGAGTATGGATTGACATTTTCATAAACATGCATTTTCTTAAACATGATCTGATCAGGATTGTCTTTACATTTAGCCGCGTCTGATACCATTAATGCAAACCCTTGAATGTCCTGAATTACGAGTGCGGAGACCTGTTCTCTTTAGTTTCCACGAATAAAGGTCTTTTCTTGGAAGATCATTTAAGTTCTTGCAAAATATAAGGTGTCAACACATTATTGGTATTTAATTAACCTCTAAAATTGCATTACATGGATATGGTTTGGATAGTTATATCAGCAAAAGAATTTGAATATTCACAACGAATGCCATAATTAGAGTCAATTTGTGAGAGAAGTTTCTGTTTCATGACACACTCTCGAATGTTTTTTCGATTCGTCTCGTATTCATTCCAAAAATTGTGTTCCAAGATTTGATCAATGTTCATTCTATTCTCAGGAACCCATCTCAATATTTTCTCTAACATGTCCTTGCAGCTCTCAGTAGCACCGTTTAAACAGTCACCAAGTTGGGATGTTTTGTTTGGAAGTTGAGCTCTCTCGTTGGTTTCTAAAATAATTCGTTCTCTTTCCTTTGCATTAATGGTTTCCATGGAAGAAAAGATGTTAGATGATCGTGAATGTTTTGGAATCTCTGATGCTCTAAATAAGCTATCTAAAAGTTGACGCAATTCATCAGGTCTCCCTAGTACTTCGAAAAGGGAACTTGCCAACAAGTGCTCACTCATTGTTGTTCCAAATACACTGTTTCGTTGTCTCTTGTTCGAGTCCAAGCTTAAATACAAGAATTCCGTAAATAACACTCCAAGAGTCCACAAATTTTGATGCACAATAATGGAAGGTATTAATTTTTCGTCAACTTCAGTCTTCATACACATCATTAAGAGAACTTCTGGGGACCAATATTTTAGCGATAACCTTGGCAATAATTCAACACCGCTCTCTTGATCGTTTTCTATTGATACCTTGCATCGACTGTTTCCCCTTGTGACAAGAATGTTCTGATCAGGATTGAAAAGTACAGAGTTCATAATACTTTTGGAATTCTTTAAAATATGGTACATGATTTGATTGGCTGTTTCTAAATCGAAATTATAATTTGAATCCACAACGTCATCCATAACCAAGTCAAGATATTCCGAAATGCTAATTGGAGTTTCAAGAGTGGTGGGAGAGGCATCATTGACATTGCTATTACTATGAATCATGATCAACGACAAAGAATCTCGTGGAGGCAGTCTTGGAGCTGTAGGTGACGTCATGTACTCGATTAAATCTTCCATATCTTCCAAACGATACAATTTGCACCAGTCTCTTGCTGTTAATCCCAAAAAATCTCTTTCATATGGATTGTAGCCTAGTTCTAATATATCTATGACTTCTTTGTACATTTCTCTGACGGTAAAATGGTGTAAGAGAGTGTGTCCATTGGAATCTCTTTTGTATTTGAAGTATGTGTATTTTTTCTTTTTGAGAAAATGTAGAAATTTCATATTGTTCAAATAAATTAAATGCATCCAAATCGTTGATTGATGTCATGGATTGATGATTGATACTCTCCTCTGAATTAGGATTCGCAGAGTTAATAACGTCTTCCATTGTTTCATCGAAAAAGAAATCATCGCTTGGAACAGCGTTCTGTTTTTGGTCATTTGTTTCAAAACTCTTGTCATTATAAAATTCGAAATCTAGAAACTCTCCGCTTTTGGTGGTAATGTCCTGACCTCCACATACCAGTTTCAGAGAGCAGTCAAGAGTGTGTTCCTTAATGACAGGGGTGTAGCTAAAAATTTCCAAGTCATGATCTGATAACTGGTCTTGCAGTGGAGTCAATACATGCTTTTTGTTGATAATATAAGTGTTTGAGGGGTTAGATTTATCTTCAAATTCAAGACTCATAGATGGAGAAAATGGTGACAAGAGTTGAGTAACGAGATTTGCCTTAAGTAAAGGATCTTGCTCGCTCAATGAAACATAGAGTACAAAATGTTGGCTCTTCTTACTGTGGGCTCTATTAGGAGAAACGTTGACAAGCTTGAGTTTAGAAATAATAGTCATGATACTGTTTTTGGTATCAAGAGGAGAGAACATGGCTGGAAATGAGGGTATTAAAGGCATAGGGAATGAGGATGCAAGAAATGGTGGACCAGTATTACTAGCACTTGTATTCTTCTTGTCATCTCGTTTTCTCTTTTTAGGAATTGTTGATTCTTCTGAGGTCGGAGTTGCCGTAGAGGTGGCACAAGAAATTGCAGTTTCTGGGGCAAGTAAGTTAGATGAAATGAGAACATGTTGGTGATTTGGAAATTCATGGTTGTTATGAGGACAGTTCGTAAATGGAGGATAATAATGGCATTGGCTAAGAGAGGGAACTAAATCTTGTAGGTTTGAAGAGAATGGAGAATTCGAGTGGAATCGATTTGATACAGGAGGTTTGGTTTTTTCAAGCTCCTCCATTTGTTCAATCACATGCTCAGTCACCCATGCATATCTATTCTTACCAATTTGAACTCCATAGCATGGAATTCGATCTTGACCAACTCTCCTACTGCTTCTTTCATTCACAATCATGGCTCCAATAGATCCATGAAGAGCAATTGGTCTTTGAGAAAATATGGTTGGATGACCATTCACATTGCACTAACACAAGTGTTTATCATGGTTGCAAGATGAGAGAGGGGAATATGGTAAAAGGAAAATACTTTCTTACTACTCACCTTTTTAAAACTGATCAATTTGCCAATTTCATATTTGTGATTTACATATCCTGCAAGGATCGTTCTATTCTTACTGCAACCTCCATCAATCTCTACAACCACAGGCTGATTCTTGAACACTTGTTCAGTGTCATCATTGTTCGTACAAGTATCATTCGCTACTTGTTTTTTCTTTTTCTTAATTTTTCGTTCTTTTTTAATGCTTGTTGTGTCACAAGTGGTACTTTCAATAGATTCTTCGGGTTCTTCATGATTGTTGGAAGTTGCAAATGTTGTTTCTGGATGGCTATGATTGTTGTTGTTGTTCATGATGATACTACGACTGTCGCTCGCTTGCTGCAGAAATCCTTCTTCATCTGATGGCGACAGTTGCTCTTGTTTAATAATCATGGATTGCTGGGTTGGATTGTTATGGATGGCAACCTCGTGCAGTTGTTGACGTAGCTGTTGTTGGTTCATCACCAATGGAGTAGCACCTCCTTCCCCATCATGATGACTCAATTCATTTCCTCCCATCCGCATCAACATTTTGGAAAGAACTTCATATTCCGATCTTTCATTCTGATCATCCTTCATTTTCGTTGTGAGTTGTTTCAGGGATTCCGTGACGGCACGGATTGTGTTGTTCCTATTCAAATAATAACAATAATTACAATTACAACAATCAGCAGAGAAGATCAAGGAGTGAACCTCGTTTTCTATTTTTTCTCGGAAAGAAGAAGAACACAAAAACCAATGAGTTCCAAGGTGGTGCCCTCCGATATGATCGACCCAACTTGGAATCTTTCAAATCAAGATCCATGATGATGATGATCGCGTCGTTCCGCACAAGTGTGTAATACTCCTGCTGATCTGGCAGCTGTTGTTGAATTCTTTCCGAAAGCCTATCAATCCATTCTGAAGAATTATGAAAAAAATGTTGTCTAAGAGAGTGGTGTCCCGATTATCATCATCAGCAACATCGACAACTCCAGTTGTTGTGGCTCGGGAGCTCACCTTTTCATCATCATCACCATGGCTTGTACGAACCAGTATTTGGAATCAAGTTATTGGAACAAACCATGCCACCAGAGAATATTCTAAAATTTACCAAAGTAATTACGGAAGAATGATTCTAAATCCAAATGGTGTAATTCATAGAAATATATTTATGAGTAGCATAAATAGTTTGAAAAATTCGCCAAACAAACATTGCATCGGAAAGAGAGAATTTTCAACTGCAACAATATTTCTACAGGATGAACAATCCAATTTAGAAAAACTGGGTGAGACAAGACCCAAGAAGGTGTTGCTTGTTGATGGAACTCCGTTGGTGGTGAGAGCCTATCATGGTACGCCTCCATTAAGCACGTAAGTTTCAAAATAGTTATTTTCGAAAAATTGAATAGATTGATTCAATCAATTCTTGTTCAAAATTCCACACACAAAATTCAAAACAGATCGACTGGAATACCAACAAATGCCGTGCTAACATATGTGAAGAGTCTTGTTAATATTTTGCAATCAGATCACTATGACTATGTGGGGGTGTTTTTTGACTCTGGAAAGCCCTCCGTTCGAAAAAGCATTTCCCCAGATTATAAGGCAACCCGTAAACCTACTGATGATGTAAGTTCAATATTTGTGATTGATGAAGTTGGATTATAAATGTTGAAATAGCTTTTGAAAAAACAATTTCCAATTTGTAAATTACTTACTGAGAAAATAGGTATCAAAGTTATAAGCATGGATGGATTTGAAGCTGACGATTTAATAGCAACAATGACTCGAGAAGCAAGAGAGTTAGACCATTCTGTTGTTGTTGTATCCTCTGATAAAGATCTTCATTGCTTGGTTGACGAGCAGACTGTCATGCTAGATCCAATGACCAAAAAAACTATATCAATGGATGACATCATTGACAAGTATTCATTACCACCAAAGCTTATTCCAGATTATTTGGCCCTTGTTGGAGACACTGCAGATAATATTAAAGGTGTCAAAGGAATTGGAAAGAAAAAAGCTGTTGCCTTGCTAGAGCAATTTATATCTGTCGATGACATTATCAATAATATAGATAAAATTCCAGACAAGAAATCAAGAGATGCTATTTTACAACATCTCGATGATCTCAAACTTTCCCTGCAACTAGTTCAGTTAGATGAACACGTTTCTTTACCTTACAGTTTAGATGATTTAAGATTGGATAGCAGTGCTCTAAAATTAGCATCCAACCATGATGTAAGTGCTCTTCCACAGTAATTATTTTTCATTAAGCTGCTAATTTTAATTTAAAAGTTTGTGAAACAACTTGAAGAATTAGAAATGAATTCCATTTTGAGACTCATACAAAAGAAATCCAAAACAGAAGTACTTAACAGTGCTACCAATAGCAGCACCGATACAGCATCAGAAAAAAAATCTAAAGGAAGAAAGAAAGCAGCGGTAGAAACAATGACCCTTAGCAATACGATGACATCAGCCGACCTCGATCTAGTCAAGCAAAATTATGCAGAAAGTGACAGCACCATTGGAAAGATAACAAAGGAATGTGAATATAACATCATACTTAATGAAAAAGAGCTTGATAATCTTATCAATGATATCAAGTCATGTGGAGTAGGTTGATCTTTTAGTATTCATGACATGTAATTATTAACAACTTTTGTTTGCATTATGAAATTTTTAGTACGTGTCCTTCTCTACAGAAGTTTGTCTACTGAGCATGCACAATCCTGTACTGGCCGGAATGACCTTTTGTCTACAAAAAGGTGTTGCATATTACGTCCCTTTCTTTAAAAATGGCAAAGTGGAATTCAAGGAATCGATTGAACTGCTTGCACAAAACACAATGTGGCAAAAAATTAAAACAGAGATCATGGAAAATAGCAACATTCTAAAAATTGGTCATGATCTCAAACGTCATATTAAGGCTCTTGCTCACTATGGAGTTTCTAGTAAGTAGTATTCATTTTTCGTGAAGACATTTCAACTTAACACACTACAGTTAACAAATTTGATGATATTATGGTAATGTCATATGTATTAAATTGTGGTAAGCATGGACATGAGATGGATGAACTTGTAGAACATATATTAGAAAAGAACCCTAAGGAATATTTAATTCCAGAAAAAGAAGTACTTGGAATTGGTAAAAAGAAAGTCACTCTTCTAGAAGCTGACATTGTTGCCGTAGTTCATTATACTTGTCAGCATTCAGATGTCACGAAACAAATTTATGACATTTTAAAGCCAGAATTACAACAACTTCCCAAACTGACTCAGTTATACGAAACTATTGAACGACCATTGGTGGAAACTCTTGCTGCAATTGAAATGAAAGGAGTATTTATGGATGAAGAGGCTCTCGATAGAATGGAAGTAGAATATAAAGAAAAAATTAAAGATGTAGGAAACAAAATTCGGGAAGCTGCAGGTTATACAGCTATTGACCATATTGAAATTTCTACCGAAGAAGAAGTTGCGGAAATCTTGTCCAATATGGAAGAAGGAGAAAAATTCAACATTAATTCGAACCGACAATTAGGACAAGTGATATTTGATAAGCTTGGTATTGGAGGCAAATACAAAAAGAAGACAAAGCTTGGTGACTACATTTTAAATGCTGAAGTTTTGGAAAAGCTTGCAGAAGAAGGTCATGCCATTGCCAAGTACATTCTCGAGTATAGAGCTCTCACAAAATTATACAGCACCTATATATATGGTCTCAAGCAGCATATTAATCCTTATACAAAAAGAATTCACACAACCTTTCAAAATGCTCTCACTGTTACAGGCAGACTAAGCTCTGTCATGCCCAACATTCAAAACATTCCTGTAAGAACGAAAGAAGGAAAACAAATTCGTAGATGTTTTATTGCGCCCTCTGATGATTATGTCATTATGAAAGTCGACTATTCGCAAGTAGAATTGAGAATTTTGGCCCATCTTGCTCGAATTGATGTACTGAAAGAAGCATTCAAAAACGGCGCTGACGTACATGCCATCACTGCCAGTCAAGTTTTCAATGTACCAATTGATAAGGTGGACAAAGCTACCAGAAATAAGGCAAAGGCCATTAACTTTGGAATTATTTATGGAATGAGTGAATTTGGTCTCTCAAAACGAATTGGTGTTGACAAACAAACTGCAAAAGCATTTATTGAGCAATACTTTCAACAATATCCTGGTATTAAGAAATACATGGAAAACACCAAAGATTTTTGCAGAACACGAGGTTATGTAAATACATTATATCACCGAAGATGTTGGATTCCTGGTATTAATGATGCTGGAAATAATGCAGGATTTGCAGAACGAACCAGCATTAACACACCAATTCAGGGAACCTCGGCAGACATTACAAAAATTGCTATGAATAGTTTGCATAAGGCCTTCTTAGAAAAGGGACTTCGAACTAGAATGATCATTCAAGTGCATGATGAAATAGTTTTTGAAGTACCAAAGGATGAAGTGGAGATTGTGCAACCAATGATTGTCGAGTTGATGGAAGGAGCTCCTTATTTTAATGGAACTTCATTCTCTGTTCCTCTCACTGTAGAGGTCTCTATTGATAGCAAGTGGCTTGCCGATGAATAAGCACGCACAAGGAATTCGAATTACACAGAACAGTTCATAAATTAAAGTTTATTGCTCGTTGTGTTTGTCAGCATGCTTGGTGTACTTTCTTTTTGGAATTGAAGTACTAATTCCTTGGTAGGCCTTCACCTTACTCAATCGAATGTTGAATTTCCTTGCAACCTCAATGTCTGCATCGTGCTCATTTCGTTGGGTATCGGATGAATCATCCTCTTCCTCTGATGAGGATGATTCTGAAGAAGATTCTATAACTTTTCGTGGTCTACCTAATTTTTTAGCAGTTCGTGCCTCATTGGTGGCAGATTGATCTTTTCTTGGTCTACCAACTTTTCGTTTCGGTGGTTGTTGTGAGGAGCTTTCATCCTTTCTTGGTCGACCAACTTTTCTCTTGACAGTTCGTTTCTCCTCTTCTGATTCTGAGGAGGAAGATTCTTCCTCGCTGGAACTCGAGCGCTTGGTAGCGTTACTAGATGATGCATTATTGTGTACAATCTTTCTTGGTCTTTTAACAACAGGCTTATCATCGGATGGCTTTTCTTGCTCCTGTTTCTTTTCTTTAAGCTCTTGTTCTTTTTGTTTTTCTCTAGCCAATACTTCTTCTTTCTTTGGTCTTCCAACTTTTCTCTTCACTGGTTGTTGTTGTGACAATGTGGAGACTTTTTCACTGCTTGAAGCTTTAGTTTCATTCCTTGTTTCAGTTGTGAAGGCGGATGAAGAGGCTGTTGCATTGTTGCTACTACTTGTTGTTGTGGGAGGTGTTTGAACTGGTTTCTTGGGTGTTATCTCTGTAACTGCAGTTGTAGGTTTCTTTGTTGGAGTTGAAGGTGTCGTAATGGTCACAGAGCTTGATGAAGAAGCAGAGAAAGGATTCTGAATTTTTGGAGGAGGCGACTTCATGAGTGACTGAGTAGATGTCAATGTTGGGGTTGTAGGTAGAGTTGTGACTTTTGCATCACTATTTGGCTTGGATTCTTTCCTTGTGATCTCTGAAGTTGTTGTTTTTGATTTGATTCTGTTTTGATCTTGAGGATTTGCAATTGGTTTGGAAGATGATACAGCAGCTGTACTTTTCGCTAAGGTCTCTTCTTTCTTTGGTCTACCGACCTTTCTCTTAAGTGGTTTTTCTTCAGGCTTTGAAGCATTCGATGTGGTGGTGGGTGTAGTATTTTTCTTTGGACGACCAACTTTTCGTTTTGGTGGTTCCTCCTCTTCGGTGGATTCATCACTACTAAGAGCCATCTTGTTTGTTTCAGCTTCTTTCTTTTTCTGCAACTCACGTTGCTCTTTTTCTTTTCGTTTTCTTTCTTTTTCTTCTCGCTCTCGTGCCAATACCTCTTCTTTTCTTGGTCTTCCAACTCTTCGTTTGACTGGAGCTGAAGCAGATTGCTCGCTACTGGGCTTGTTGGCATCGGTCGTTGCAGGTTGTGAAACGTTCTTCTTTGGTCTACCCACTTTTCTTTTTCCTTCTTCTGGCTTGTCAGGGAGTGGATGTTTTCTTGGTCTACCAACCTTTCGTTTGGTGGTGCCCTGTGAAGAGGAGCTAGTGGACTTCTTTTTTCGTCTTGTGGAAGCTTCTTCTTCTTCTTCAGATTCTTCGTCGTATGACATATCACAATCATCTGATGCGGAATGTTCCTCTTCATCTTCGTCTTCTTCGTTATCATCTTCAGAAGATTCTTCCTCACTTTCTGCTTCTTCAATCTTTCTCTTAGGTGGTCTACCTCTGCGTTTTTTAGGAGCTTCATCCTCCATCTTTTCGGTACTCTTCTTTCGACCTCTGACTGACACTCTAGGTTTTTCATTGGAAACAAAAGCAACATCTTGAACTGTAGTAGTGGTTTCCTTTGTTCTTGTTTTACATCTTCTGTAGTTAAAACCTCTAACATTGAGGTTGTTGATATTACCTTTTTGAATTTGCTCATAAATTTTTGTCATTTGAGCTCTTTCATATTCTGTGAGTCCAAATTCATCTTTTTCTTCTTCCTGATTTTGTTTAAATTGATCAGAAATTTGCTTTTCAATCGAAAGAAATTGTCTAAATCTTTTTTGTTGGACTTTCCTCATATTTCTTAAAAGACAAACGTTACCAAAGTCAGCTGCATCCTGTACATCTTTTGGAAGCTTGTTGTTATCTTCCAATATTTTCAGAGTATATAGAGTTCTTTGTTTAAACTTAGAATCAAGTTTGTGATTTTTGATTCTCTTGTTACGTTCCTTGTCCAGATTCGAGTTTTTCTCCTTTAAATCAAGCAAGGATGCTGCTTCTTTGGATGTAATTGTTCCTCTACAATTTTTGCTTCCGCAATAACATTTCTGAAGAGAAACACCATAACATTCCATTGCATAGTCGAATGTTATTTCTTCTCCTTTTTCAATATCTCTTAAGGCAAACACACCTATCCTAGATTGATGACCGACGGTCCATTTCTGTAAAACAGAGTTTGGATCACAACTGTGATTAATAAACCTAGCGTTGTTTCCCTTTTTAGAGGCATCAATAATTTGATTAGGACCAACAGAAAGAAAATAATAATGGCGTTCTCCATCATAAGCTTCTTGGCGTTGTTTGTAAATTTTCTCGTCAAGAACTTCACCCACATATTCAATAATAAAACTTCCTTTAGGAATGCGTTCGTTGGCGAATATTCCGTAACCCTTCTCGCCTGCCTTCTTAACAGTGATTTTTTTCCAACTCTTTTTCTGAAATCGGTTATTTGTACATTTAGATCCACATGCACAATGTCCCAATACACATTCCATGCACAGCACTCTATTCACACATGACTCTCCACAATGGTCATCACCACCAACTTCGCCATTCTTTCGATTTGGTCCACACATGCACATAATAATGTCATCGTCAAACAAATTTTTCCATTGAAACACTGTGGAATCTCCTAAATAAATATTTTCTTCAACATATTCAAAGTTTCTATTGTTGTGAGCCTCTCTTTCATCATCTTCATCGTTTGTTGGATTTTGCTTGCCGTTGTTTTGTTGGATTTCATCTAAATAGGTTTTTCTCTTTTTTTTAGGTAATTTTACATTTTCTTCCTTCAGCTTCATCTTTAACGGCTTATCAAATGTTGGTGTAGACATATTGCAAGAGGTTCCGTTGGAAGTCGATACCGAAGGTGATCTACTAGCTTTTGCTAATTCCTGTAAAAGAAGAGCATCTATATCATTGTGAGTGGTATCATCGTCATCACGATTATAATAATTATTATGGAAATTAATATTATTATTATTTTCGTATTTACCTTCCACATCATTACTGGAGTGTGATGATGAAAGAACGGTGAGAGCCTCTTGTTCATCACGGCCGTTATTTTGTTGTGTTGTTGATTTTCCATTTTGGTATACATGATCAACACCATTTTCGGGCTTGATAGAGGCAGCAAATTCTGAAATGATTGTGTTTTCACTACCACTGTGAATAGCAGGTCGATGAAATATGGTTTCCGCTGCATTTGATGAGCCAATCACTAAAGAAGAGAGATTGCTTGCATCGGGCGGTAGCAAAGTTTCGGTTTGAAGATGACTCATTTTTTCGGTGCGCAAATTTTCGTTTTTATTACAAAACAAAAATTCAACCACGACCAACCATTTTCCTCTTGGTGTTATCTTGTGTGAATATTCGCAGATTTTGATGGGTCGATTAAATTGATATGGCACAAGAGAGTACATGTATTCAAATTGCTCATTATGTAATTTTTAAAATTGGTGATCTCGAATCAATTTTAAAAATTATTGATCATGCTTGCATTTTATGTTGTTGGGTGATGAGGGTTAAAATTGCAATTATTCAGATTATTGATGAATCATAGTAAGAAAATACAAAGTAATTAATCAGTCATATGGTCATGATGATGGTATGTAGGTGAGGTAGAGGTTATATTAGTTGGAGAGAGAGCAGTGATTGGTTTTTCTTCAAAATTTAAAGTTGCTGAAACAGTACAAGTATCTTTTAAATTTTCGTCAATGACCTCTTCTTCAATATTGGTCTGGCTGATCGAAAGAGACTTTGTTAAATTGGAAGCAAGCATTTTAACCTTTTCCATGCTTTCAGGAGTATTTTTTACATATTGAGCCGTAATGTAGAGGAAAATACTAACAAAATTAAAGTAAATTGCCCATGGAGAAATATCTGTAGTGAGAGCTAGATACAAATTAGCAAGTAAGCTCAATACCACTGCAATTTGTCTCTTGTAAGACTCTGATTTCATGAGCCAGTATGAACTCAATGTCAACAATGCTGCACACAAAAATTCTTTCCATATCAATCCAAATATTCTCCAAAGAAATTCTCCTCTATTAACATTTTTGGGCCTGATAGATGCTTTTGAAGATGGTGCATATATCTGTTTTGAATTTCTAATATTTTTCACGAAATTGGCCAATCTTCCAGAAGACGACTGATAAAAGGTGGAAGGAAGTGACGACGAGAAAATTTTTCTTGAAGCAGAATCTAATGGAGATGAAATCTTTCCTCCATTTGAAAGGCGATCAAGAAGCATTCTTCCAATCTGTCTTTTCGACGTTATTCCATACTTGTTGAGAGCTTCCACGTTGGAGAAAAATTTTGAATTCAATGGTAAATCTCCCCCTATCCCAGCACCATTAGATTTTCTGTTTTTAAATATTGAGATGTAAGTGAACGGATTTAAAATGGTTCCCTTATTAGAATAAATAATGTCATAGAGTCTACGTCCAACTGCATATATTGAGATTAATGTATTGCTAAATATGAGAATTCTTCTCGTGTATTTGATGGTGTATGAATGACTTTCATCCATCATACTTTCAACAATTTGTTTCAAATCTTCAATTTCCAATCGAAGTTGTTCAATTTCCATGTCAATTATTGATTTGTTGGGTTGAGATGAGGAAGGTGGTAAAAGTGGGGATGCAATATACAGTGAAGAAGAAGATTCTGAGGTGTGGAGCATTGTAGTGGTCGATTGAGAGTGTTGAGGAATAAAAAGTGGTGACAATTTGTTGTATCGGGGAGATAGTATAGTTGCTGTGTTGTTGGTAGAGGAAGAATTAGTGAGTAAAAGATCAGGAGTGGCAGAGCGAGAGGAATTGTTGCTGTTGCTACTCAGCGATCCTCCTCCGCCGAGCGATGAAAGAAAAGAATCAACATTTGAAGTGTGTTTGGAGGTTGATGATTTGTTCCTCATCGATGATTTTCGGGTTGCGTTTTCATTTCGTTTGTGATCGTGAAGAAGATTCCGAGAGAATGAAGGATTGCTCGATGAAATCTTGCGCAAGACATAAGTCGAGTCATCGTGGTGATGGTGGTGATTTAATTGGGTAGCGTCATCTCCATCCACCTGTTGCAACGAGTCTTCAATACTTTCATTCTCTCGGTACGTAACGGAACGCACCTTTCTCATTATTTTTTCTAGTCGTGAACCTTCAAATGAAAGCTTTCAAAGAGAGTTTTCTTTTTCGATTTGAGAAATTTCTCACGGTCGATCATCATTCTTTGGTTTTCCTTACAGCAAATATGCCCAAGTGTTTTTATTGGTTCAATGTCGGGATAATAGTGGAGATGAATGATGATTATTGGCAATAATGTGATGATGAGAAATAAAAGAGTAAAGGTGTTTACATTTCATATTCGGCAGCCTCCAAAAGAGCCAACAATGGTTCAAGAAGCTCCAATCCAATTTCAGCTTGACCTCTAACGTTGTTGTCTCTGCTCTTCAGCAATTCCTTTTGTGCTTCCACTTCACGTCTTACAAGGTTGACATCCAACTCATCAAGTTTGTATGCTTCAGCCAAATTCAATTGAACAAAACCGTGATAGTAAACAAAAGCAAAACCACCAGAGGAGAACCATTTGACAGTCTTTTCGTCATTATATTTGATTTTGATAAGTCCTGGATTAACTCTCATGACTTGTGTTCTGTGGTTAGGGAAGATACCATATTCACCGAACTCTACAGTTGGAAGAGAAATATCATCAATCTTATCGCTTCTGATGATGTAGCTGTTGTTTGTACAGAGAGTGAGAGTGAGTTTTTTGTTTTGAACAGCTTCACTCATATCATCAGGCATTGATTTAACGAAACGGTTTGGAATATATGAAAAGGCATCTTCAATTTCTTGCTTGTCCTTCTTCTTCTCGGCATAGAAACGTTTTTGTGCGACCGAGTTGGCCATAACAGCCAGAGTCTTCTTTGTTGTTTGGTTGTTGCTAACTCTGGCGAGAGGTTTAACGATGGACTTTAGCATTTTTTAAATTTTTTTGCGATTTTTCAGTACTTTACAATTTCATGTGCTGCCGAGGGTAAGGTCTTTTCGTCATTACATTTGATTTTGATAATTTGAAAATAAGAGAGTTTTACCACTTGGTAAAATTTACTTGTTTTGAGTACATTGGATGATTGTTTTCTCTTTTGGAGATTACGTTCATCATATAAGAAATTCCGACATTGAATTCTTTTCAACAACAAGAAAAAAATACAAAAATGCCCAAAGCAAAGAAGCAACACAGTAGCAACCAAAACTCTAAAGTGCAAGATCCCGAAACCGGTCTACAAGTCGGATCCAAGGTTTATTGTTTGTGGGCCCGAGACAATGAATACCGTAAGTAATTTTTCCAATTATTTTTTGATCAAACCAATATTTATTATGATTCTTGTGTGATGATTAAATTATTATTATTTTTGTGGATAATATGTGTCGTTCGGGTTTGATGATGCACACAATATTTCACAACAATAGACCAATGCGAAATTGTGGAGATCAAACGAGATGCTAGTCCAGTGCAATTTTACATTCACTATATTGACTGTAAGTATCTTTTATAGTTTCCGATAGTCGCAACAGCAGCGTTAATAATTCTTCCACACAACACAACACAATACTAACATCACATTGCAATTACATTTTATCTCTATAGTCGACAGAAGACTTGATGAGTGGGTAACTGCTGAACGCTTTAATTTGGATGAGGATGATGAAAACATTAGAAGAGACAGCGACGATGAAAACAAAGTGGAGCGAAAACTTACAAGAAATATGAAACGTCACTATAATGAAATTAACAACATTTCCAATGATCATGATCTTGATAATGACCCCGTGCAGGCAGCACTTGAAAAGGAGCATGAAGAATTTACAAAAGTGAAAAACATTCAAAGAATACAATTCGGAAAATATGAAATTGAAACATGGTACTTTTCTCCCTATCCTGAGGAGTATTCTCATATCGACAAATTATATATTTGCGAATTTTCGCTCAAGTATATGAAAAACAGAAGAACTTACGAAAGACATCGTGACAAATGTACAATGAAACACCCTCCAGGAGATGAAATTTATAGAAATGGCTCTCTAAGCTTCTTTGAGGTTGATGGAGAAAAGCAAAAAATTTATTGCCAGAATTTGTGTCTGCTCGCCAAACTGTTCCTTGATCACAAGACCCTTTATTTTGATGTAGAACCATTTTTATTTTATATTCTTTGTGAGTGCGACGAAGAAGGATGTCACATGGTGGGCTATTTCTCAAAAGAGAAACAAAGCGCTGAGGGCAACAACTTGGCATGTATTCTAACTCTTCCACCTCATCAAAAGAAGGGATACGGTAAACTGTTAATTGGATTTTCTTATGAACTCTCAAAAATTGAAGGAAAGGAGGGAACTCCTGAAAGACCCTTGTCAGATCTAGGTAAAATTAGCTATCGTAGCTATTGGAAGCATGTACTTCTTGATATTTTGCAGAATCCTGCAAATAAGGCCTTATCCATCAAAGATATTAGCAAGATGACGGCCATCAAATATGAGGATATTACTGCTACTTTACAATATCTTGGCTTACTCAAATATTGGAAAGGACAACACATTATAGCAGCCAATCCTAAGGTAATTGAGGAGCACTTAGAGAAGAGAAAGAAAAAGGACGAAGTCACGATCGATCCAAGCAAGATTCATTGGGCTCCATATCCTATCTCTAATCATTAGAGCATTTGCAAGTCGACTCAAGAGGATACTTTCTCGAGAAGACGCATTCCATTCTGTCCACAAACATTCACCACATGTGTATAACTTGTATTAATGCTCACTGTTCTTCATGTTTGGATTTCAGAGCATGCTCTAAGCAAACCATATTTTTTAATACGACAAGTAACAACATCCTAGAATAAACATTACAGGTCTCATGCCTCAATTTCAAGTTTGTTTACTGAGAGAATATTGAAGTGGGTTGGATCAATAAATTAAGCTTAGAAGACTGTGGAACATGAGAATTCTACAGAGCTAGACCAGTTTCACTTTTCCTTCAAAAAGCAATTCTCTCACCATTCGATATTGCAATAAAAAGCGCGTGCCTTTTGGTAAATTTAATTCGAGCTCATCTTCATCTTCATTTTCAGGTCTAGCATCGAAAGGTCGGAGTGTGACTGTACCCAAGTCTTCAACGACCTCACAAAATACAAACTTAAACCAATCAGGTTCAATATACGGCACAATATTATCTTTGCCTTGGCCTTTCGAAGCCATATCAGGATTTGTCAATTGATTCACAAAACTATTCTCAAAATAGGTCGTCCTTAATTTACAAAATTTTTGAAGAAATTTCCATTCTGAAGGTGTTACAATTTTCAAAGCGGCATGAATGTCCTCCTCTCGATCATTCACCATTGATAAATTTCCAATATTATTGATATTTTCCACTTCTTTTCTTCTTACATATTCACACAATAATTCCAATTTAATTAATCTCGTTCTCATCAAGTTAGTAACTAAATATTTCAGTCGATTCAATTCCGTAACTCTCAAAGAATATTCTTCACTGTATTCATTGGAATTTAAAAGAGAGTCTTCCTCTAATTCAATCCGAGATCGGGCTCGTTGAATCATGCTCTCTAAACGTTGTCCTCCGGGAAGTAATTCTGGAGAGTTTCTTTCATTGGTGAGCCAGATTCGTAAATCTTCAAAAACTTCTCCATCATTGCCACCACTCTCGAGCATGAGCTCTGCTGAATCAATTAAACTTTGCATGTGTGTGTGTGGTATTCGTGAGATGATGATGTCAATTCAAAACAACAATTTTTTTTTTAATTTTTGAGTTTAATATTTGATTTGGCGGGCTTTTGTGAAGCAGACTCTCAATAAATTGGTAAACTTGAATGCTCTCTCAGCGTGAATGAAAACATTCAATCTCTTCGTATCATTCATATTCGAAATCCTTTGCTAAATGAAACAATTCTTCTTGAATGATATTCGAAATCCTTTGGCAATGAATTATTCAACATAACCCATCTCCCAAACAAAAAAAAAATGTTCTTAAAATCCTTCTCAAAACTTGCGGCTTGTGCTCTCATCGGAAGTTGTGCGACCGGTCTCTATAATAACAAATCATCGTCATTGCTCATGAATACCAATCAACAAACAACAGCAACAACTGAGGAAAATGAATGGAAATCAAGCGTGGTTGATTTTAGGAGCAAGCTGGTGTTGGCTTCCAGTTCCTCTGTTCATCCTTCCACTCCGACATCACCTGCTGCTGTGATTGCTGCTCAACAAGTACAAGAGGGTGGTGGTTTGATGAAACCATCCAAAGATCAAGATGATGCTACCATACTGGATGAGAAGGGAGTACCTCCAACTGAGACTACTGGAAGACCTGCTCCACCTCCAGTGAGTGGTCGTAGCCAACCATCACCAACAACTCCTTCTTCTCAATTGCCAAAGATTCCGGGATATGTGAAAACGCACTCTAAAACGAGAGAAAGTTTAGAATTATTTCAGGCATTCTATGAATTGGGATTACCACAAGATAGAGAGATGCATCTTTTTTCTGGATATTTCTCTGCAACTGACACCAGATTGAGAATTCCAAGGTTTGTATTGGATTCTCCAATTTATATTTAGTAATTTCTTCTCAAAATTTCTTGTTTCATTGAATTATTGGAATTATTTTAAAAAAGTTTTGTGGCATGGATGATTAAAGGAGCATCTTCTTCTGAGCAAGGTGGAAAAGAGAGAAAATCAGATCGTTCTAATTCCAAGTTTCTCACAAGCCCATTCCTTCCCCCTGAATTTAATGCAGACAACACTGATTATTCTGTTTCTGGGTACGATCGAGGACACATGTGTCCTTGTGGTGACTTTTATTACAGCATGGATCAAAAGGCTCTCGATGAGACATTCTATTTATCTCATAATGTCGTCCCACAAGAACCAAACAACAACAGATTTTATTGGTTGCGTGTAGAAATGTTTACAAGAAGTTTGGCAAAGCAATTTGATAATGTCTATGTGGTTGCGGGACCTTTGTTTGTTCCTGAAGAAGCCAACTCGAAAAAGTTTGTCAAATACGAAGTCATTGGCGATAACCATGTCGCCGTACCAACTCATTTGTACAGAATTTTAGTTGGAGAAAAAAAGGGAGAAAATAAGTTTTTCATTCAGGTAAGGGAAATTCTCTAGTTTCTCTCTAACAATTCTGATTTGAATTTTGATTGCTTTTTTCTTGGACATTTCACACTCATTGTTTGATTGTCAAAATGTCTACCTTATAATTTCAACGCGAAATATTATTACTAGGCGTTCATGTTACCCAACAAGCCGATTCCCAAAACAAAGCCAATTACAGACTTTATTGTTCCTGTTTCTGAAATTGAAAAACACAGTGGAATGAAATTATTGCACCGAATTGATAAGGCCAAGACAGCACCTTTATGTAAGAATTTTAATTGTGAATTAAAACCTTGGCAAGAGTTGGAAATACAAAAGATTTTATGGGATAAAGAAATAACGAAAGAGAAAGCAGAGCAAGAATGGAACAAATTACTCAAAGAGGGATGGCAACCATCCCCACAAATTGTTCAACAATATCAGGCCAAGTTGTCCAAGCTCTAATTTTCCATAATTTTGGTGGATGATGTATCAAATAATTTCAACAATTTCGAAAATATTTATGGCTACACGACAACGTATTTACAGTAAAATGTGATTTTTGGTACTAGTATCATCATTGGAACTCTACAGGCTGTGACAGGCTGTGCATTTCATCTTAGTCAATCACCTCATTCTCCTTTTGACGGGATTCCAAAATTTTCTTTGATAGTTTACATAGTATATCTTGTTCAATCTTTTCATTTGGAGTGTTCTTGCAAGAAATTTCATCAAATAAAACATCCATCTGGAGAGTGTCACAGAATTTTCGAGCTCTTTCAGTAGCCACCTGCCTCGAGTTTTCCAAGTCTGTCTTGTTTCCAATAATGAAGAGATTAAGCTGAGAACCGTGCGGTATGCTCTCTCCGTTATTGAGACCTAATATATTCTTTTTAACTTCATTAAGCCATACAGTAAGATTAGTAAAGGTTTTCTCTTGCGTTCTGAATGGAGGAAATGCGTGAGGCACAAAAAATATCACCACAATGCTACCTACATGTCATACAGAAGGATGACACCATCACTTCCACGATAGTATGAACGAGTTAAATTTCGGAAACGTTCTTGTCTGATCATGATGAGTTTCAAAGTGATAATTATTAATTCTCAAAATATAGTACTTACCCTGCCGTGTCCTATTGCGAAATATTATTATTTAAATGTCATTACCTATTTAGTCTTTCTTCATTACTCACCCATATCTGAATCTTAATGGTTTTTCCATCCACATTTAAAAACCTTACTTTCCTATACATATGATCAAGAAAATGTAACACTGAGAAAGTTAATCGCAATAAGACTTACAAATCTACACCCACTGTAGGCATAAAATTCTCTGAAAAGGATCCCGACTAGGGTCATATTGAGGTTATATCATGAAGAATGTCCAGTTCCGAGCTGTCTTTCTACGGGGCTACTTACAACAATCTTATTAAGGAGAGAAGTTTTGCCTGTTGTACTATCTCCGATCACAATCACCTTAAACAATTCATCATAATTTGTTTGAACAGCCCTAGCAGTTGCTGTTGATGGAGACTGTTGCTGTTGGACAGTTCCTACTTTTATCTGGACTATGAAGAGTTGTGGATTTTAACATTATAATCATAACCATGAATCATCAACATGTTCATTCATCACACGTGCGAGAGCCACCAAAAACCCGTTGTATGAAAATCCGAAATTTAAATGATTGTAATGCCGATAAACATTTCCAACAAATAAAATCGATCATCAATATTATTATTATGATACATATTGAACTTTTATCATCATAGGATACACTACGTTCATCTTTCTTATTTTGCTGCTGCTGTTGTTGACCTCTCGGAGCATTTCCTTGCTCAACACCTCCACAACACATTTTTTCGTTGTTGTAATTGTTGTCCATTCTTCCCGAATTGTCCATTCACTGTTTTAGTTTGGTGATGATGTAATAACATTGGAGAGAACATTAGCCAAACCATAATTTACCGAGAGAGTTCCTGGACTACTCTCTTGACTCAAGAGAAGAAACATTTCCCTCATATTATTTTCAAAGAGTCAAGATGGTATTATACTGTCTTTAAAAGCCTCAATATACTCTATTAAATTCTTTCGTTGAGTAGGTGACTAATAGATGAAAAAAGTTTAAATGTCATACGCATATGGAGACATGAGAGTGTTCTTCCTTCCCATCATGAGGTGATAGGCCACCTTCATGCACTATGACGAGCGCATTTCTTTCCTCTCGAGACCCAACGCAAGCTTTGCAACACTTCTTCACTCCAGCCAAAGAACTTGACCACAGAAAGAAGTGGCTTCCACCATTCGACAACAAACTCTAACGGAACAGCGGAGGCACAATCTACGAGGAATGAAAGGCAAAGCATAGGCAAGGTTTCTTTAATGAAGGGTTCTTCACTTTAGTGCCGCAAGAGGGTGCCTGTGAGGAATTTCCTTTGTGTTGAGAGTTGGTTTTTGAATATTCAATATTAAAATTTTTGAAAAAAGTTTCAAAAAAATGAGTGAGGAAGGCGAAAAGAAGCAAGTGTCTTTGGAGTCTTCTGTGGCTGCTGAAGAATCATTGTCATCATCACAATCGGAAAGTAGTACTACCACTACTTTAAGTGATAGTAATAATGAAAAAAAGACACAAGGCACAGAAAAGAAAGGAATGACCTATCAAGAATTGTTGAATGGAACCGATGAAGATGATGATTGGGTTCCGAATGTTCCGAAGGAATTGCCAGAGTGGTGTAGCAAGGAACATCCGCTGTTGAGTACTTCAGTAGATATGAATAATCCCATTACGGAAGCGTTAGCTCAAATGAAGTATGAAGGAACGCCCGATGAAATTGCAACCAATCTCAAGAATCAAGGAAATTCCTTGCTGAAGGAAGCAAAAAATCCTGAAAAGTATTACAAAGATGTGATTCAATATTATTCCGAAGGTCTAGAGCAACCAATAACTGACATGAGATTGAAAGTGGATTTGTTAAACAACAGATCTCATGTGTTAAGTTTAATGGGAAATTATGGTAGAGCAATCGAGGATGCCAAGGCAGCTTTAAAAATTGACAAGAAAAATACCAAATCCATGTTCAGAATTGCCAAAGCTGCAATGGCTTTGAAAAAGTACAAAACTGTCATCAAATATGCTGAAAAAGCACTCAAAATTGAAAAGACTCATCCTCTCTTTGAAGACATAATCAAAAAGCTGAAGAAGCATTAAAAAAAGAACAAGAGAAAAAAGAAAAAGAGCTCGCAAAAAAGAAACAACAAGAGCAAATTCCACAACAAATTAAGGATTTTTTAATGTTGAGGAAAGGAATTTCTATTGGAAATTACACAGAACTCGAGACAGAGCACATTAATACCTACACTGACAAGGCATCTACTGGTGGTATTCAAGTCGATAGTACAACAGGAGAGGTTTTCTTCTCAGTCATTTTTGTTTATGATGAATTTTCTCAAACAGATTTTATTGCAGAATTTAGTGAGCATCAAACTCTGAAGGATCAATTGGACTTAATGTTTCCTCCTAATGGACCAATTTTCCCCTATGGCTGTGAAAAGGATTATGTTTTGCCTAATTTGCGAGTATTTTTCTTGGATCCAACATCACTCAAGGATGCTAGTCCGCGCTACATTGAAATTAAGAATTTGAACACATCACTGATTAAGATTCTGACAAGAAAGGACTACTCTTTACCTTCGTCATTGATGCCTGTTTTCCACGTAATCAGAAAGAACCATGAACTGGAGTTGAACATCAAGTGAGCTTGATACTAGGCCGACAACTGACAGTTTATCATAATGGATTCATTTTCATTGAACTGCTTTTATTTACAGTAAAAATACCAATAAATACTTATTCTTCAATCTTTTCAACAGTTTCTTCAACCTTAATTCCTTGCTCCTCAAGTTTGCGTAACACACCTTCATAGAGAAGAGAGGTTGAGGTAGGACCAATCACACCACCTCCACCAACAGACTTGGTGAGATCAGCAGCCTCCTTAGCGACCATGACAGCAGTAATGGCAACAGGCAAGCCAACAGTTCTGCTAGTTGCTGTAGTGGTCTTGTCACCAAATACGCACACTGTGGATGTAATTCTTTCTCTACTATTTTCCTTGTCATATTTGACGATGAATTCGTGAATCATAAAGTTGAGGTCCTTATCTTGAGCAGTGAGAGCAAGTTCACGTTCAAGGTGAGCACAAATTAATTCCAAAAGGGATCCACTCTTTGGTTTTTCCGGTAATGGTTCCTTTGAGAGTAATCCAAGTTGATTAAAGCTCTTGAGGGCATAATTGGCGTCTGATTCAGCGTTAGCCTTCAATCTCTTGTAAATTCGTTGCTGATACTTGTCAGTGATGTTGGAGAACATTTCATCAATCTTCTCGTTATACATCTTCTCGAGAGTAGTGGCAATGCTCTTCATGCTTGACGAGGATGGAACATTTAACTGAGAACAGAAAATTTCAAAGAAACTGTTGGCATTGGCTGGAATTGGTGTTTCTTGCTTGAGATAGCCCAACAGAGTGAGTAATCTGAATACCTCACAGAAGCCACCAAATCTCAAAGTACCTCTCATCATTGTGTGGAGATCATTCTGGTTGAGATACTTGTATTTGGAAATGTACTTTAAACTGTCGCGATTTGGAACAACCTCAAAGTTGAAGCCCTTGAACTTGACATCGACCTTCTCATTGAGGAATGTGAGTTTTGTTCCATCAGTGACATTAACCACTTCGCCATCCTTCATGAAGAGGCATGGATTTTGTGAAGCTCGCAAAACTCCAATTGGTGACCAACTGAACTTGTATCCGAGTGGATTATTAGAGGATTCTGGAGCAGGAAGGGCACCACAATAACTCTTGAAGCTTTCAACTCGGCCTCCCTTCTTTCCAACCACTTCATCCAAAGTTTTCATGATGCACATGTGATCAATGCCAGGATCCAAACCAATCTCATTAATAAATAAGAGACCTTTTTGCTTTGCCTCTTCATGCATGGCTTCCATTTCAGGACTGATGTAGCTGGCAGTAATGAGGTGTTTGGAATACTTTAAACATTGCCTAGCAATGATTGGATGAAGAGTGGCAGGAACAAGGGATACAACAATATCAGTCTTGCTAATGAGATCGTTGAGAACTTGACTGTCTTGAGACACATTGAGATTATTCACAAACTCAACGGATAGTTTTCCAGTATATTTGCCCTTCAGATCTTGTGGAATCTTGTCACTAGCAATTGTAATAACAGAGATATCTCTTGGATTGTCAAGTAAATAATCAATGACTGGTGGAACAACATATCCAGATCCCAAAATTAAAACTCTCTTTGCTCTTGGTCCTCGAATTCTGTTGATATATTCATAGTTTGGTGTGAGCTTTCCGTT
This sequence comes from Naegleria fowleri, assembly GCF_008403515.1. Taxonomy (NCBI): domain Eukaryota; phylum Heterolobosea; class Eutetramitea; order Acrasida; family Naegleriidae; genus Naegleria; species Naegleria fowleri. The sequence goes on from NW_025407933.1 coordinate 200,391, forward strand.
GGCAGTAATGACAGCCTTTCTGATTTCAGTTGGTAAATATTTCATTTGAGTTTCCAAAGGACTGTTGAATGTTGGGAACGATCGAGCCAAATCAGGAATGAATGGGAAGAGATGAGAACCAAACAAGCTGCTCGAAGATCTTGGGAACTCAGCTGGCAAGTGGTCAACAGCAAGCATTGCTACACCTTCACCAATGAGAGTGTCATCATAAATCTTGTCCTCCTTAATGTTATTTACATAGACAGGGTTTGAAATGGTTGTTGTTTTGGTGAGGAATTCAACTGAACCACCAGGATCACATGAAATGTCTCCAACCACAATGAGTGGGAATCTATTTTGTTCAATTAATTGTTTGGCTTGTTTGTTGGTAATGAGTCTTGGATATCTGGCATCCCAGTACATTCCGTTCAACAATACTCTAGTGTATGGAATAATTGTTTCATGGAAAATTGGTTCATATTCTTGTGGATTTGCATAATAGTCATACTTGTCAAATGGCTTTGATGGATCTTTTGGTTTGACCATTGCTTCAGGGCCACAAATTAAAACGTAAATCTTTCTGCAATCTTCCTTTGTGACTTGTCCTCTTGCCTTCTTTTCCCATAATGCTTTCAATTGTGCAGGTGAATGCAAGAACTCGACAGTTTTGTGAGTTAGTTCAGGAGGTTGTAATTGTTGGATCATTTCCTTCATACCTTGACACACGCTTCCACCTCTGCCAGTCATGACAAATGTCATGGGGAATAAATCCTTATTGATACCATATTGACTAATCTTTCGTCCAATTTCATTCAAAGCGTGCTTACAAATTTCAAGAGAAATATAATTTCTTGCATAGGAAATGCTTAGGAAAGGGCTTGTATAACCGTATTGAGTCAATAAACGTTCTCCGAGAATATGCAAAGTATCAATAACACCAGCATTACCAGCAAAAGGTCCAAAACGAACCAATCTTTCTTGTACTGTCTTTTCTGTACCAGGAACTTCTACTTCTTTCACAACACGTTCATAATCAATCAAACGAATATTCTTTTCAATAATGGTATCTAACATGTTCATATTATACCATTGACCCTTGATGGTATGAGAAAAGAACATGTAAGTCTTGTTCGGAATCAGCAAATGGGCAGGTACCTCTTTAACTGCCAAAATGGTTTGAGCACTGGTTAAATCTTCATTAATCTCACATCCAGCTTCTCTATATTCCTCATCACTGAAGGCTCTTGTGGTAGAGGGTTGAATGACCACTCGTATACCATGTTCCTTGATCAATTCTTCGCATTGAGAAGGAGTCAAAGGTACTCGACGTTCCCAAACGTTTTTATCTTCTCTACGGATGCCGATGGTTGGAACCTCTCCGCTCTCACTATATTTACGAAGACCATAGAAATTCAATACGGAATGATGATAGTCTTGTGAGAGGAAGGATGAAAATTTTGAAAAGCTTAAAGAGGAGTGGTTGGAGGATTTTTTGGGGATGGAGGAGGAGGTAGTCATCGCCATCATCATGCCCGAACATGACGAGGAGGAATGACGGCTTGCCAGTTGATGTACGGCCTTGGAGAGTCGGTACATTTTTTTGATTGAGAATTGAAGAAAACCAACAACGGATCCATGAAGTTGCCTCTTCGTTGTAAACTCAGGCTCACCTTTGAAATGGTTGATAATTTATAATACTCAACTTGTATTCCTTAATATATAAAAGATGAATTTTTCACTTCTCCAACAAAATCCACTAAACTCTGAAAATTCGCTCAAAAAAATGAAACGAAAAACATCATCATTGCTTGATTTTGTTCCCGAAAAGTATATCAAAAAAATCAAATTTAATCCACAACAAACCGAAGAATGTTTGAACGAGGATATTTGGGTGAAAATCATGGAGTATTTAACATGCCAAGAGGTGCTTTTAACGATGATGCTTGTTTCTAAAAAAATATTTCAGTTCGCTCGTGAGGTCCCTTTGAAGTTGAGCGTCGATTATGTTACAAGGGAAGACGTGTTCAATAGTTCCAACGTAAAGCGTATTTCAAGTATCAACATAGGAGAAGCATCTCATATTCCTTGTAGTATCATGCAATATATTGATGAAGTACGTAAGAACGATATTATTGGAGCAGACAAGTTAATGAACTCAGACAAAATACTTGGTTTAACCTCTCTAACTTTGCACAGCGAGTCCACACAGGGAATTCAAAGCATTTTTAAAGATAACTCTAAGCTGAAGAACTTGAAACAATTAACAATTCACCAAGCATGTTTTTATCCTTTTGCATATGAATCAATATTACAGAATACCAATCTTGCAAGTATTGATAGCATAACATTAGATTTTTTTGAAGCAACATATAAAACTTGTCACGATTCATATCCAGTCACTCCACTTGCAGAATCTCCAATATTCAAGAACGCTCGCTCATTCCACATTTTGAATAGCTGGCAATTTCAAGACAAGGAAATAATGGACCTTTTTCAAAGCCCTAATTTTCAAAACATTAACAATATTACATTGGACTGTGATAACTTGACAACCAAAACAATCCAAACTCTTGCAAGTTCAAAGTTAGACATTCATTATCTCAAAATTACTGCTCCATCAGATTGCACAAGTGATACACTACTTGAAGTGGTTACTGTTGCAAAGCCATTTCAAAATTTGCATAGCTTAATTATACTTTACTGTGACCCAATTCAAAACACTACCTTTATGGATTTTGTTAAGAAGGGACCACAACGAAATCTGAAAACTTTAGATCTTTGCTTGCAAGAAGTCGATGTTCATGTGATCAATTGCATTTCCAGAGAATCCAAATTTAGAAATATTGAGCACTTGGCTTTATGTGACGAGCGTGAGTTTGTCGATCTCGATTCCTTGATTGAATGGACGAAATGGAAACCGGCAAAAGTATTGTCATTCTTTGGAACAAGCTGCTGCAGATTTATCTCTGAAGAGGAGTTCAATATCTTTCTTGATCATTTGGAATTGAGTAATTGGAGATCAGTCAAGAATTTTCACCTCGATTTTATACCCTTAGAATGTTTGGGGAGACTCCGTTCAATTCTTTTTCATTCCACGGTCACCACAGACGAATTTGACGAAGAGTAATGTTGTGTATAAAGGATGAGCTTACTTCTTGAAATGACGGGCCTATCTTGATTCGTGATGTATACATTCCTATGTGCAATGAATGCCAATACAACAATCTATTTATGAAAGGCCGACAACGTTGACTTGACGAGCTTACTTTGAACCTTTCACACATTGATTTGATGTTCGGAAAATTCACATGGCAAATCCTTACAGAAAAGTGAAATAATTAGCACATGAATGACCTTTCCAACAACCATTATCTCATACTTGTCACTCCAAATCTGCGACGTGTCACAGTTCTCATTGGACTCGATCCACTCCACATGAACAACATCTCGCAACAACAGATTTTATCCACCCCACAAACATTAGCAAAACAAATGAGAAGTAGTGGTCACCACAAGTCGTCGTACCCAGTTGCGACACTTCCTCCATTCTTGTTCGCTACCACTACCTCCTCTAATTCTTCTCACAACCACTCAGGTGTGGTTGTCCCAAGACCATGGTCATTCATTGAACGAGTCATGCTTCTAATGATCATGGTCATGGGGTGTATTCTCGTGGTGCCACCACTCAGCCTGAGGTCATCACCATTTGCTACTGTATTATTACCAATTCCAACAACACTCACTGCTGTTGAAGGTGCTCCAGTTGTCTACCAATTCATCACTGTTGCAGGCACTGGAAACTTGACTTACAATGGGGAGGGTCTTTCTCCACTCGAAACGAATATTAATTATCCAAACTTTGTATTTCCAATGTTGAAAACAACGAACATGACCAATTCGAATACTACTACGTTTACTACTTCAACACTTGATATTTACTTTACTGATCGTTATCGATTGAGAAAGATCACCCAAGTGAATGGCACTCGTTCAGTATTCACCATTGCTGGAAATTCTGTGAATGGATTGAGTGGAGAAGGAGCAAGTTTGAATTCCTCTCTCAATCAACCTTCTGGACTTTATGTATCTCCCAATCAAGATTTCATTCTGTTCTCAGAGAATCATCGAATTCGAATGATTGATCTCATTCAGGGTACCATCTCAACCATCGTTGGTGGTTTTAACAATTCCAAAGGTTTCAATGGAGATGGTCTACTTGCCAATGAAACTCTCATTGACACGCCAAAAGGAATTACCATATTCAATGGTGACATTTATTTTGTTGATAGTAATAATCATCGTGTAAGAAAAGTGGACTCACGAACCAATCGAGTTCAAACGGTGGCTGGAAATGGCATGGGATCGTACAATGGTGACGGAATCAAGGCAACTCTTGCAAGTTTGAACACTCCCATTGAAATTGTGTTCAACTCGCTGGGAGAAATGTTTATTACAGATGCTCTGAACAGTTTGATTCGTAAGGTCGATGTGAAAGGTATTATTTCAACAGTGGCTGGTAATTATGGAGCATTGTTAGTTGTGGATGGTGTTCCTGCGACACAAACTGCTTTGGGAAATGCCAGATCCATTGCCTTTTCTCCCTTCTCAGAACGTCTAATGTTTATTGCCGATTCTTTCAATCATTTGATTCGTGTAGTGGATATGAAAACTGGTATTATTAATACATTGGCTGGTCAGTTTGGATTTAGGGGATATATTTCTGATATTATGGATGCAATCTATTCTGTATTGGATACTCCTCAATCCATGTTTGTCGATTCCATCAGTGGTGACATTGTGTTTGTGGAGAGAGGAAATGCATTGATTCGAAAATTGAGTCCATATTGTTCCAGTACCTCTTATTCTCTCTCGTATGATTTTTCAGTGTGTTACGATTCATGTTTTGGTGTGAAATTGAACGATACAAGAGTGTGCAGTGGAAGAGGACAATGTATTTCACAAGACACGTGTCGCTGCCAATCGGGTTATGCTGGACCCAAATGTGAATTTCCAATCTGTTTTGGAATTTCTGCCAATCTGACACAACAAGTGTGTGGCAATGGAAATGGAACTTGCATTCAAGTAGATACTTGTTCCTGTAGGAGTGGATTCATTGGAAAGGATTGTTCCATTCCTGTTTGTATTGCCATTTTGAGCGGCTCTGACCTCTCTCAAAACAGCACTGCCATTGTTGAATGTGCAAAAACCATTGTTAAAGGAAGTGAATTGAATGTACAATATTTAGATAGCTTGAATGATTTGAATTCGAGAACAATCACTTTCAATGGATTCCAAAACATTTTAGTGGAATTCCCTTCCAACGTTTCAAGTGATTTATCACAAAAAGGTTTGAATTCCAGCACCAATCTTGTGTTAGTGAGCTCGGCCTATCTTCAAACTCAACAACCCATCAATGAAACAAGTTTCAAAACTCCTCTCATTTCCGTGTCACTATTCGACAAGAACGGTTTGCCAATCACCATTTCCAATTTAGAGAAACCTATTCAATTACATTTCACAACAAACTCTACCATGACTCCACAATCAAATCCCTCCACTTTCATTTGCGTGTATTATCATGAGGTGGAAAAAGTGTGGAAAACAGACGGAGTGGAAACTATTCGATCCTCAAGTTCCAATCCGGTGTTGACATGTTCCACGACACATTTGACTTCATTTGCAGTCATTGATTCCAGTTTCAAGAAAGCCACAGAGTCAAACAACAAGGCACAAACAACAGGACTCTCACCAGAGACACAACTTGCAATTGCATTCTCTGTGGTTGGCTCTCTGTTGGTCGTGGGAGTGATTGCTGCACTCGTTATGGGAGTGATTTTGATCTTTTATTGCAAAATGAGAAGGAAGAAAAAGAATGAGGATGAGATCTCTCTCTAAAGTTGTGAGTGTTTTTCACAAAAATTCTTCTTCTTTTTGATTCAATCTCAATAATTTCTTTTTACAAATTATTAAAAAAAAGGAACAACAATAATTAAAAAATTGAGAAATTCAAAAATTCTTTCAACAAAAAAAATGAGACGAAAAGATCATCGCTCCTCTCCGCAGCAACTCAGAGAAATGCAAGCCGAGTTGGGCGTGTTGCAAAAAGCAGATGGATCATGTAAATTTTCAATGGGAAAAACAATTGTTATTTGTTCTGTGAATGGACCGGAAGCTTCCATGAAAGAAAAGGGAGATGGTGCCATTGTGGATGTAATTTTTCAACCTCGGGATAAAAGACCATCGGAAGAAGAGAAAGAATATGAAATGATGATTCGGGAGAGTTTGGAAAATGTAATTTTGTTATCATTATATCCGCGAACAATAATTACAATTTCTGTTCAAGTGGTTCAAGATGATGGAAGTTTATTGAGTGCTAGTTTGAACTCGGCTGTGTTAGCCTTGCTAGATGCTGGAGTGGCTTTAAAGTCAGCTCTTGTTTCTTTGTCATGTTCTTATTTATCGAGTGGTGATTGTTTGTTAGATCCATTGAAGATGGAACAAGATTTTGATTCTGTTTTGTACAGTAGCGATTCATCAACATTTGTGGAATATTACAAGAGTTCATTATCGTCAGGCCAAAAAATTATTAAACCCAAAGGACATGCATGCTTTATTTTCGACGCCACAAAACTGAAAAAGAAATCACAACAACATGATGGAGAAGAAGAGGACACAAGTTTGATCACCTGCCTTACAGAAGGCATTTTCACAGACGAAGCGCTCCAGACATGCATTAACATGGCAAAGGAAGGAGCTCACACAGTCTATAATTTAATTCGTTTCACCATGGAGCGAAAATCAACAACGCCAATTTTGCCCGTTTCCACACCACCTCAAACCACAAACAAACTACCACCGTCACAACAAAACGTTGTCACACCCTCAACTCCAGAAAAGAAAGGTAGTGGCTTCCTCAAACCTAAAGAGAAATAATCTTTTAATTGATAAATATGACTTCTTTAAAATTAAATATTTTTTTATTGGAATCAGATTCAAAATTAAAGTTCTTCCTCTTGCATTGAAGATGACTTGAAAGAGTTTGCATACTGATAGAGGCCAATTGTTTTCTTTCCACAGGTTCCCATTTCGCATATTGTACACAGCTCTCCATCATGTTTAGGTAAATATGATGCTCCACAGTATGAGCAAGCAATTTTGTCGCTACCAGCATAGATTGGAGTGAGTGAAATATTACAAACAACAAATGGATTTCTGTCATCATAGTCCAATGGAACTTCGTCCGTTGGATTCTTTTGTTTTTCATCAATGACATATTGGGCTTGCTTTTGGATCTTTTCTGGGGGACCTAACTTGAGCAATCTATTTGCAAATGCTGCTGCCGTGTTAAAGTTTCGAAGCTTGAATGCAGCAGCCATTGCAGAGTTCAAACCAATCATGATATGAGTATTTTGCAATTTACATCTTGTAAAGTAGGCAGCAAGCTCAGCCGCTTTCTTGGAGTCTGAAGCTTGAATATTCTTTCGTTGAATTTCCATTCTAAAAGCAATAACGTATTCACAGCATGTGGAGAGTGTTTCTTTCATCTCCCTTTCATCCTTCTTTGTCAGAATTGGAATAAATAAAAGTTGTCGCATAATTTCACGAAGCATGTCTACACCAGCTTGCATGGTATTTTGATTAGAACATGTCTTGAGCGCATCTTTAAGCTTCAATTGTAAATCTGAAAGAGAAGGCACAGCAAGCTTTGGAAGCGAGGTATCCTTTGTTCTTTCATTGTCGTTTCTACCCTTTTGCAATGGAACGGAAATACTTGGCTGATTAGGAGTAGATGGCATCAAAAGATTGGAACCAGCATAGATTGAAAGGAATATTTCCTTGAGAGGGGCAAAGTTCTTGATGCCAACAGCTTTGGAAAGAATTTCAATGGCTGACTCAAATGAACCAGCAGCAATATGATCTCCAGGGAATTGAGAGTTGAGTGGCCAAAGATCGACAATATTTCTTCCAGAGTTTGGAGCAACAAAATTGGATGAAGTAGAGAGTGAGACTTGAGCGTCTGCTGGCATTTCAATAAGATCAAAAGCATCCACGTTAATTTCCTCACCATTTTCATCAACTTCAGGAATTGCAGGTGCTTTCTTGGTTGTTTGTTGAACACCACTTGGCTGTCCATTGGATACTCCAGGAATTTCAATTCCTTCTCCGAATTGATCGAATTGAGATTCGTCTAATTCGGCTACTGCTTCACCTACATCGGTATAGTCAATCTCTTGAGTATGCAAAAGAGGCCAATTACCACCATTAAGAATTGGAACTGGAGGTAAAAACAAGGATGGCTTGAAATCGAATTCAGGTTCTTTGAAATCTTCTGGAAGAGTTTTTCTAATTTCTTGTGCCAAATTGTCCAGTCCATGATTCTTTGCAGTAATGTATGCCAATGTTGTTTGTCCAACTTGTTGGAGGATTTTCACTCTTTCCTCTACATCACCAAGGAAAAGAGAATTGTGGAATCTAGACATGATATCTCCTCTGTTGTTGGCAATTTTTAGCATCTGCTTGAGATTTTCCAAAGATCCGGTAACTGTATATAAGAAAGACAATCTCTCAATATTCTTTGTTCTTCGATAGGCCTTTTCAACTGCAGTAACATCTCCTTGGCTAAGAGCCTCAAGTCCCAAGCTGTTCCAACATTCCTTCTTGTCCAACTTTTGAGCAACCTCCGAAGCAGTCTTGATATCACCACATTCGAGAGCGAGATTAAACTTGGTGACTTCATCTTCAACAAATCTCAAGGCAATTTCTGGGTAACCTTTTTGTTGAAGGTATGCAATAATGGAATCTCCAAGAATTTTCGATTCACCGATAATCTTCTTGATATCTCCTGTTCGACCTTGTGCTAATGCAAGCTTAAATCTGTACTCTGTGGAATCAATTGTGATCACCTTCACAACGCCTTCTCTATCAATAATTGTTACAGCATTATTTTCAACATGAGAAATATAAATAGGAAGCTCCAAAGTCTTGATAGTTCCATAATCTCCAGTAGGTAAACAATATTTCATATGATTCAATGTAGTGTAAATGAAAACGCCATCCTTGTCAAAAGCTCCACTCTTAATACGAATGGTTTCCAAAACACTGCACAATGGATCAAGCTTACTATCGCAAATGGTAATCATGTGTTTACCAAGAAGTGCAACTTTGGTATTATCGTCAGACCATACTGCAAATTTAACACCAGCTGCATTTACGCTGGATATGACCTTTTGTTGCTCCAAATCATATAAATGAACCTTGTCATCAGTGGTCATAAGGAGTCTTCCAGAAACAGCAGAAAAGATTCTCTTGACAGGACCAACAGTGAGATTAAGCTCTTTGGTTCTATCAGATTGTGTGCTATGAACGAAAACTTTCTTGTCTTTTGGATCCAATGTTGCATATTTTTGCAAGCCAACAAAAGCAGCGAAAAGTGCCTTTCCTTTCCTGATTGGATTCTTTAGTTGAACTTCTTCAGAGGAAGATGATGTCTTCTTAATTTCAAATAATTCATAAGTTCCTCCCTCATGATCAGAAGTAAGAATACAGAATGACATTGTTGGATCAAAGTAAATATTTCTGCTTGCTCCTGGCCATGACTTTCTCAAAATTGCAGCAGGAGTATCTTTACCATTCTTGACTTCTCTCATATTCTTGTCTTTCATGTAGTAGAGAACATTCTTTACGCTTTGGTAAGCTGGTCTTTCTCTTTCCAATTTGAACACAATCAAGCCTCCATCGTGACCTGCAGCAATAAGATTCTGAGTTGGATGAACATCCAAAATCCAAAATCTCTCATATTCTCTCTTGTAACTTCTGATAAATTGAGATTTAGAAATGTCATAAAATCGGAGTGTCTTGTCCTCACTGGCAGAAATTATCATGTCCTTCTTTTCGTGGAAAACTGCACATGAAACGTTGTGAGTGTGGCCAGAAAAAGTGTCGACAGCCCAAGCTCTTTGATCGCTCACTTTCCATGTTCTTACAGTTCTATCGTCAGAGGCAGAAACAATTAAATCCAACTTTGGATGGAAGACGGCATAATTTACACCTCTATCATGGCCATCGAGCACATATTTAACCATGGCATCCCCAGAGTTGAAAAACTCTTGATTTAATTGTGTAAACTTGAGAAACTCATCACCAGGGCTTGTTCCAACATTGGCATTCTTTTGTTTGAGAGCGGAAATGTCCCACACTCGCACCGATTGATCCAAGGAGGCCGAGACAACAAGGTCTTGTCTAGGATGGAAAGAAGCACTCATGACATAGTGATTATGTCCTGGTAAGACTGAGATGCAAGTACGAGACTGCCAGTTCCAAATACGAATCGTTTGGTCGTCAGAAGCTGATATAATCCAGGGCTATATAATCATTGGTGTGTTGTGAAAGTAAGAGCGTTCATCGGTATGATCATGATGATGATGTTTTTGTTGATGATAATGTCAAAATTATTATCGTATTGGGTTAGTAAGAAAATTCACAATACACAATAAAGATAGTTACTTGTTCGCGATGAAATTCCACTGTTCTTACATAATCATAATGTCCTGTAAGCGTGAATAAACATCTTCTTAATTTATAATTCCAAACTTTGATTTTATAATCATCACCACCGCTAACAAAAAGTGGTTGAGTGCTATGAAAATCTAATCCTCTCACAGGGCCTATTCAATATTATTGTTAAAGAATGTACATCATGTATATTATCATCATCCCAATAGATACACCAACAACAACAACAAATTATTGTATACCACACCCAACACATTATCCACAAGTTATATTCAAATAATTCTTACCTTCATGTTCGTGATACGAATCAATCATGGTACCCATTCTATAATCCCACAATTGAATAGCACCAGTGTGCAAACTGGCCAAAATCCATGATCTCTTCGGATGGAAACTCAAACCCTTGACTCGTTGGGACTTGGTTTCAAATTTGATGATCATTTTTTTTTAAGTGCTGAAAAAATTGAGCATTGTGTGTTGATGACGTGTGTGGTTGTGTATGAAAAATTTCTGAGAAAACGACTACTATTGAATATTTTGATACAGAGGATCTCTCTAGAATTTATTAAATTCAAATATTATATGAACTTTGAGAAATGTCGACATGGTTCGTCCTATTTTCAAAGTTGACTTGTTCAATCAAAACTTTTGCAGTTGTCATTCATCATCAAAAAAAAAATGATTCACCGTCCATCAAAGATGACAACCAAACCTGGATCACATCATCGAGTCGACTCGTTAAAAACAACAACATCTCCCATCCTTCTTCTTGTCATCTCGACCGTGTTCATTGCTGCGGCACTCCTTTGTCATCATTCCATTGCCATTCCCTCCTTCTACACCACCAAATCCACCACCGATGGCGAACTTGTGCAAATCAATTTACTCGAACGAGAGATTGAAGGTTTCTTTTCCACACTCAATCAATACCCCACCTATCGATTCGACACTCTCATTGATGACTATTTTCCTGATTTGAAATACATTTCTCCAAATACAACATCAAGTGTCAATGTGGATGAAAGTTCTTCTTCCTCCTCGAGTAGTACTACAGCTACTACAAAAATTCTCGTCAATAATCTTCATGTTCACATTCCACACGTTGGTTATTCTGGAAATGACATTCCCAAAAATATGCCACAACTCATCACAGCCACCTTTCTCGGAAATGTCAGAGATTTGAGAAATTTATTTGAAAAGGATTGGAAAAAGAATTTCAAATCGGTACATGTCGATTTTTCAAAATCTGATATTATCTATGTTCCAGATGAAGCTGAGAGAAATATGGATCTCATTCAATCACTCACAAGTAAAAGTAACGAAAAGCATGCAACCATCTTTGAGAGTATGAATTTGGAACCTGGTGTCGAACGATTCTTTGTTGCATTCCGAAGAAAATATTTCATCATTCACAAGAATCATTTGAGAATAACCTCGGATGGAGTCACATTAATGTTGTGGGAAAAGAATACTCAACCCAATAGTAAGAAGAGACCCTATCTTGTAAGAATGTGGCATGACGTCTATGATAGAGACTATTTTGTTTATTTGAATTATGGTGAAAGATTTCCAACTTCATACGAACATGAACCAGAAAGTCAATCCAAATTCTATCATGTCCTTACTCGTTTCTTTAATAACCATGAAGATGAGAGAGGAAATCCACGTCTCGGTATTACTGAAGATATGAAAAATGGTCACACTCCTGAACGTGTGCTTGCCAGATTATTCCCATTGACAGCTGAAGAAAATTCAAAACTTCATGAAATCAATAAGGTTGTGAGTCACAATATTGAATTTGCATTCCCAATCAGTACTCATCCAGTGTTTGGTTTGGAAGGAGCCAGAAAATTCTATTCAGCTCTCATTTCGAAACATAATGTGGAGAGAGTGTTCATGTACTTGACAAGTCCAATCTTTTCCTATAATAATGAATTTGCAGCAGCATCGGTGACCTATCTCATCTATCCAAGTAAGACCATGAATGCTGAGAATATCGTTCCTGTCACATGTAATGCCATTGTTCACTTTTCTATTAATCACTTGAACAAGTTGAAGCGATTCCATTCCTACTTTGATCTCAATTCTTGTATTAACAAGTTGGCAACTGGAAGTGCAAAGAGCAAATGGGTCACTGTGGAGTTGTAACACACTTCAATAGTTGAACATGACGTTGTGAGAAATGAACGTTCTTTTGTATACTCTCTCTCAGAATGAACCGAGTGCAGAGAGAGACTTATTGTATCATTAACGAGAATTTTGAAAGAATTTATTGTGAAATAAACTTTCCACACCGCTTGTACAAGTTCCCATAAGCACACGATCACTCATCATGATGAGAGTTTTATGATTGTGTTACTCATGATACTTCACATTCATGCATGAATGACAATGGATCAAGGAATGGCATGATTGTCCAATTTCCTCAATGGACAACAGCAAGTTTTGGAATTGAAGTTATTCGTTTGCAAACATTTTTGCCAAAGTTACCATGATTGTGCAAAAGCTTGACACACAACTCTGCACGCATGGACAATTTACTCTCAAATCATCCTCATGATTTAACAATTCATTCTATTTTATGGACATCTTGTTCGTTTCGACATTTTGTCCTATCACAGAACACTTTCCATATTTGGTTCAAGCGAACTCAAAGCGCAATAATGAAACAAATCCGTCACAATTTGGAACAGTTCCCAAATCTTATTTTTTGAAATTATTATTTATTTAAATGAAATTGTGGATCACAGGAGAGATTTATGCTCCACTTGATGATGGGTTTCGACGTTGACTCGCCAAGTCAACAAAAGAAAATAACAACAGTTCCAACATGAAAAACCGTTTCTTTCGACTCATCTTTCTTTCTCTCTCGTTATTTTCTCTCACCTTTTCAACGCATGCATTCTTTGTGGAGAGAAATGCTCTAATGTCAAATGTAAGTCAATTTCTTCTCTTTTTAAAGGACACACACCTGTGCTCAACATGTGTGGTATTGTTACAACAGTCATCCTCTTCGTATGCAACCATTGCTGAAGTTCAAACGCTTTCCTCTCACGTCTCGGTGTTACAAGTGGTGGTCATTATTAATTCGGTACTCATAGGTTTGCTACTGTTGATGACATTCGTAATGGCTGCTGCTCATTGTCAACAAGAGTACAACAATGCACTTTCTTCTAATGGATTGACTCAAGTAGAAGATCCTTTATGGTTGAAATGTTTTCAAATTGTCAATGCTGTCATTCAAATGATTCTTTGTTCATGTTTTTGTCCATCACGAATGAAGAACAAGTTAAAAACAATTCGACTATTCAATGAAGAGGAATGGAGAGAGTGGCATCAAAATGACTTGAAAATGCAAAAAGGATTGATCTTTGAGGGAATGGATGAGAATGAAACCTCTCCTTCCATGAACGAAGAGAAATCCAAGTAAACAAATGAAACTTGGCTTTTAAAGATTTCTTCACTCTCTCTCGAGTTTTGTGAAACACTTGAAGTTTGATTTTAAATAAAAATTAATTTTTTTTTAAAAATTAATCTTTTTTAGAAACTTGGAAATGCACAAATGTGGTGTCACAAAAAAACCATCGAGAAAAGGTGTCCTTTCGCAAGACAGGATCATTGATGAATTTATTCCTCTTTCTTCTTTTCCTCTTGTTCATTCTTTCTACTCTTTGCTGAGAGGAACAACACAATTCCAATGTTGGCTATCAACAATAGGATCCATTGAATTCCATATTGAATCCATCCTTCACTCAATATTCTTCTCAACATTACCTTCGATTGATACATGACTCCTCTTCGACTCTTGACCACATGAAAGACATCTAATAAAAGTTGTGCCATTCTTCGAATATATTCTGGATGAATGGGTTCACCTGGATCATAATGCTCACCAGCAATGACAAAGGAATGGAAACTATGTCCTCTTAATTTGTCAATTTCTGTTCTCACAACTTGATGATTCTTTTCCTCACCACAAGTTACAACAAGAATGACTGGAATTTTGAGTTTGTGGAAGTAATCGAGGTTGTAAACAATTTTGTCTTTGTGCTTTTCAATTATTGCGAAAGGAATGGTATACAAGATGACATCTGGCAGATGTTCTGAATGATGTTCATACTTGTTCAAGCAAGTAAAAGGTTTCTGTGTACACTCAGTTACAATATCCTCTCCTGGAGTAATCTTTCCTTTTACCAAATATTCCAAATATTGTGGAACCTTCTCCATCACTCCAACATCATGTCCAGGAGGATCTTGAACTTGAATTGGAAGAGGAATATTTGCAAATAGACCATCTTCCCACAACCGATAACGCATCACACTGCGAGTGGAATGGTCGTTCAATTTGGAATTTGCGACATCTGGCACAAGTTTAATTCGATCTCGAGGCGAAATGCATGTAAAGTCTCCCATTTCATTGACACTTGTACTTTTGCCCCATCCAGGGTTACCAATCATATCGATTCGAACAGGATCCCAACCCAATTTTGAAAGATCCGATGTAAATGTTCCCATAAATTCATTGGCTGCAACGGACAGGGTATAGTGGTATTCGATTTGATTCTTTTCAGCGTCTTCGAGAATTAGTGTAAAACTGAGTGAATTGGGAAAGGTTTTAAAAGTGGTACATTCATAATTTCCAGATTGGAAGGGTAAACGAATGTTGACATTTTCGACACGCAGTTCCTTTCCACCGTTTGAAATGGTGAACGAGTATTGAGGATCATCCTTCTCAATGATCATGTTGTGATTAAAGAAACAAGGACCATTGTTGATAAATTTCAAATACATGCGCTTCATGATGTTGCATGGTGGCAACAATTGAGAGTTGTCCTTTCTGAGTTTCAAGTGCTCCAAATCGACTTGAAAATTCAATACAAATGTTTGAAAAGGTTCATGAACAGAATTCATCAACGGTTGACCCATTTCGAGTTGTGGCTGATTGAATTGTTGGACAGAGGCATAACTTCCCTTCCCAATCATTTTGTGCGGAAATCCTTTCTTTGTGATCCATCGTTGGTTGTTAAAGTTGTAAATAGAGACCAAATAAACATTCATGCAACAATAGAGAATATACATGAATGTGAGAAGATGAATGACAAGGAGAGTCTTCTTCCTGTCAGAATATGCCTGCCGAAGATGAATTCTGGAGAAGATCTGACAGATCAAGGTCGAGAAGAAGGAATACAATGTTACATGAAGAGGAGTTGAATGGACCTTGAGTAGGTTGGTATTGATGACTGTGTTCAACTCTGAAGAAGGAGTGTCGCTTGTCATTGTTTTTTTTTGAAATGTTCACTTCCTGACGTGTTTTTCAAGCGAGAATACTACTTTTTGGTCTCGTTTTGGTAATTCGAGTTATAAAAATAATAATTGTAAAGTCCGAAAAAGTAGTAGTCTCAGCTGAAAGTCCACTTAAGATTTTCTTTGTTACAAAAAAAATGTCTTATGGAATGACAGATCGTCAGACCGTCCAAGTCGACACGACGACAAATTCGTTCAACACCGCCAACAACAACAACAATAACTGTTTCATCCTCAAAGTTCATATTCGAAAGAGACCCCTCTCCGATCGACCTATCAATGTCGAAGCCTCCTGTTACGAGAGTCCGGAGAAGAAAACCAAACCAAACAATGGCGAAGAGAGAGTGAATTCCATGAAGATCGATTCGACCAATGAGCAAAAAACGAGTGGAAGAAACCACTCAATGAATGGAAATGTCAAGAAAAATGAAACTCAGAATTCTTCATTTCCACCTTCCAGAACGGAACAACAGGAAAAGGAAGTAGAAGCTTCTTTTCCCTCATCTTCAACGAACACATTGTCAAAACAAGAAGGTCTTTCAGATGTTCATGCCTTTGCCGATATTTCCAAAGAAGACGACGATATGGAGATGGAAATTTATATTCCACATTCATTCATTGAAAGATTGAAATCCCCTTCACCACCACCCACTCAGTCACAACCATCCTTCCTTCAATACGTGATGTTATTCTTCATGTTGTTTTGCTCAGGAATTTTGTTTTATCAATTTATTTATTTACCCCATTTATCACCATGGACTCCTAAGACACAGATGGACTCGGTAGCAAATGAAGGAAATTTCACTTCTTTGAATAATGTTTCGACAAATGAGGCAATGTGTCCACCATTTCATGAACAAGTCAACAAGGCATCGAATGATTTAATGCCCTTGCCTCCTTCTCCTCCAAAAATTGTCGTTACGAAATGTCGAGTTGCTTTCATCTCGCAAGTGGCAAGTTATGTCAATGAAATCTTTTTGCATACCAAACTCTTCAAATATGTTCCTTCCTTTGAGAATGAGAAAATAGAACTCTCTTTCACAAAGTTATCCTCTTTTGAACATTTAAATAAGGAGAAGAGTGATTACTTTTTCTTCATCACCACAAGTTCCAGACCTGAAGCAAGTGACGCAAAAGGAGAACTTGAAAATTATGTCCTACCTTATATCAAAGAACGATTTAACATGAGTAGAAGTAGTGCGATATTTGCAACCACTGACACACAATTAATAAGCAAGATAGAA
The DNA here is from genome assembly GCF_008403515.1 of Naegleria fowleri. Lineage (NCBI taxonomy): Eukaryota > Heterolobosea > Eutetramitea > Acrasida > Naegleriidae > Naegleria > Naegleria fowleri. The sequence continues at coordinate 217,430 of NW_025407933.1, forward strand.
AATCTTCCTTTGAAAGATTATTATGTTCAATGGACGAGTGATGTTGAAAAAGTTGGAAAACAAGGAGAAGCACCTTTGAAAGGGTTGGTGAATGATGTGATCTCCAAATGCAGAGAAAAAGTTCAACCTGAAAAAGATCTATTAAGTTCAACTGAAAAGGAACAACGGAGAGAGTAATTGAAATCTTATTAATAAAGAATCTCTACTGGTGATCTTTCGTTCATTCGATTCTGACCAGAATATCAGAGAAGCAATTAAAAGATGAGACCGAATCTTTCCCAAATTCATGTCTTGTGGTTTGATGAATTACACACGAAATAACACCATGTTGGAGGTACTCTTGGCGAAAAGTTCTCATTTCATTAGCATGTGATAAGAGCACGACAATCTCAATAAAACTCCCCAACCTTCCAAAACGGACCGACAGAAGATGTCAACAAGCGAAAAAAAAGCAACCACCAAGAAGTGGATTTTCTGATCAACACTCTTGTGCAAGTGTCTCACAATCGAGGATTGCGGTTCTCAATCACCCAATACCCAATCACCGCCACCACCACCAACTGATTCATCTTCAGCATCATCATCATCATCACTTCAACCTATATATCCTCCTCGCTCTTTCAACAACTCCGTGTTTCACAAAGTCCGGATTTCTCGTTTTAAACGTTGACTTCATCATTCCTTTTAAAAATAAATCACCACCACCACCACCACCGTCGTCATCATCTTCGTACTACTACATTGAATGAAATGCCGTCCCGATTACTTCAACACCTCAGGTCCAAGTCGACGGCATCCCCAACGGGACATCAGGAACACATGTGGAAGGAAGAGTTGAAGGAACCATCACCTTCATCCTCCTCCTCATCCTCCTCTTCAGCATCCACCAATGTGCCATCATCCTCCTCTTGCTTTTCCGAGAATCCAAATATAACAACGGCAAACCGCAATACAAATTCGGACTCTAATCACCAACTTGTACCATCATGTACTTTGACATCTTTGGGTCCTAACAATAACAACAACATGAGCAACAACAATAATGATTGTAATAATACCTCTACCACCACCACCCATAACGACAACAACACAAATACCACTAACAGCAATAACAATTTAGAGGAATTTTCAAGAATCAGCAAAAGGGTATCCTTCTTTACATCACTGCATTCAATGAATGAAAGTGGTTTATTCGAGAGTTTGAACGATGAGGACGAGTTGGTAGCAATGGGTAGCGATGGTTCATCTTCGGGGCATAAACCAGCAACCGCCCCAAATGGTGGGATGGTGAATAGAAGCACCACAGAGAGCGTCGTTCCCTCTGCATCATCATCAACGAGCCAAGAACAACAAGAAACAACACCAGATAATCCATCCAACCAATCTTCTTCTAATGATAATGTCAACAAAAAGCCTCCTTCCCTTACCAATATTGAAGTTCCAACCACAGAAAAAACATCAGCAAAATTATTGGACTCCTCGCCAAGTAACTCTAAATCGAATATTACCAACAGCAATGCATACCGACCGTCTCACGTACGAGGATGGAGCTCTACTGTATCACCACTCTCTCCTTCAGATTTTGCGTATGTAGTAATATTTGAGTGATTGACGTTAATGTTGAATGACTATTTCTTCCTTATTTGTGTTCATTATTGATTCTCACATTCGGAAAATAATTATCAACACTCCACATGAATTAGAATTAAAACCATGCCGGCCCGAAACAGAGGCAACAGCTCATCCTTCAACAATTTAATCAGTATGCATTATAGCCCTTTATTATCAAGCAATAAGATGCAAACCAACACGACGTCACCAATGGCATATTCAGCGAATACATCCAACGCAATTACCATATCCAACAATGGTAAAGGAACGCATGATGGAGGTAGCTCGGGAAGCAGTGGCAGCGGTAGTGGAGGTACACCATTGCAATTCGTAACTGGTAGTGTTGGAAGTGGAGGAAACCCACTTCTCGCCTCATTTAGTAGCTCTTCTTACGCATTGTCAAACAATTTTGGATTGGGAGGAAAACTAACGAGAGGAATGAGTGTGACAAATTTCCAACCACCTGCACTTAAACGAGCTCAGAGCGTATTACATCATAACAAACCTCCTGTGGCAAACTCATTTGGTAGACACAATATTGACCCAAAATGGGATATGAGAAAAGATGACTGTTTTGGAGAGGACCTCATAGATCTGTTGGAAGATGAATCAAGTCCAGCCATCACCAAAAAATCAACACCACTTGCTAAGCAAGCTTCTGTGTTCGCAGCTGCAAGCGCTTCTTTTGCTATTAACAACAATGGTGACAGAGCATCTCCAAGACTTTTATTTTCAAACTCGAGGGATCGTGCTATGAGTGTTGATCATACAACGGCAATGTTTGATAGAGTTGGAAATGTTTTAAAAGAACGTGCCAAAGTAGTTCAACTTAAGATGAACAGAGATTTGAAAACATTTTTATGGGAAATGAAGGACATGGAAGTTATGAGCTCTGACCTCGAACAAATTGAGAAAATTGCAAAGGACATTTTGGATTGTAAATCCATTGATGATTTATGCAACAGAGATTTCATGAAAGAATTACAGACACTGTTACAGACATGCGTCTCAAACTATGCTACCCTAACTCATCAAAGTTGTTCACCATCTATGCATGTTTTATCTGCTACTCCCACAATGTCCAGCCTGATTTTAGGGAGTGTACTGAATAACATTGACCCTAAGGCTGTGACAGAGAATTTTGAAGTTTTAAAACAGGCTAAAAAATTAATATTTATTTACAGTCGAATCAACAGAGTGTTGGAACTGTACAAGAAACATTTAATCGAAGAAGCTAATAGAGAACAAATCAAACGTCAACGTGTCAAATCAGTCATTGAAAATGTTGAACCAAAAGATGACAGTTATGACAGTTCTGGCTCTCAAGATAGCACGAACAAAAGACCAAATTCTTCATTGTTAAAGCCCATTGACGAAGAAGATACTTCATCAACAAGCGTCTCACCTCGAAGGTCCAGTGTTAGTTCTAACTCAAAATTTGAAATTATTGGAGAATCATCTGACATTGATTCTCCTATTAGCTCTCCTAGGTCATCACTTTCAAATAATGGAACACCAACTACTGGAAGCAAGGAGCCTGTAACTCCATCCTCGGAGAAGAAAAAAGCTTCTGAAGGCTTCTTTTCCAAGTTCTTTGCCAAGTTTGCAAAGAGAGATGACAGCCCAACACTGACTCCCACGATCATTACTGACAAAAAGTCCAGGTCAGCTAACAATACTCCAACAACAGATCCAAAAAAGAAGGACAAGCAAGAAAAGGATTCAAATGTGATCGAAATCTTGTGTAGAATTTGTGAAGAGCTAGTTCCAAGTACTCAATTAGCTGAACATAGCGCCACTTGTGCAGTGAAGCATAAGGTAGAAATGCAAAGTATTACTGTTTTTGAGAAACTAAAAAATGTTAGAAAAGCTCTGGAAAAGACTGTGAAAAAGAAAAAAACAACTTCTCTCTACAAGCTTCTTAAAATTGCAAAAAAGGCAGAGAATAGTAAGGACAGAACCCAGCTACAAGAAATCATTGGAACTTTGAATCAAATAATTGAAGAACATAAGGATGAAAATTTTGTTGGAAATAATTATCGAGTGACCGTTTATGCTAAAAGACTTTTGGATGTGATTGAGGCCAAATGTACAGCCCTTCTTCATGAAGAAAAACAATCCTCTGCAACCAAAAAGAAAATCAAAATCTCAGACTTTGAAATTATCAAACCAATTTCTAGAGGTGCTTATGGAAGAGTTTATCTTGCTCAAAAGAAAACAACCAACGATATCTATGCAATTAAGGTCATTAAGAAGCAGTATCTGTACAATCACAAGAACGTTGGTAAAACCTTGACCAACGAACCAGATCTCCTTGCAGAAAGAACAATTATGAAGGTACTCATGGAGAACAATGAACAATCTCCATTCATCGTTAATTTTTACTATTCCTTTGCTGGTAAGAGATATCTGTATATTGTGATGGAATATTGCCCAGGAGGTAGTCTTGACTGTTTACTTGCAGACAAGCTCGAGAACGGAGAGGCTTTTGATATCGATACTGTCCGACACATTGCTGCAGAAACTATCTTAGCCTTGTATGACCTGCATCATAACAAAATTGTTCACAGAGATTTGAAACCTGATAATATGTTAATTGATCGAAATGGTCATTTAAAGCTCACAGATTTTGGTTTGAGTGAGATTGGTTTATTGGACAGAGAGGATGAACAAACCTCAGCAAGTAAACAATCATTAGACAGTCTAAGGCAAGATGACGATGAGAGCGAAATTCAAGTCAGAGGTACACCTGACTATTTGGCTCCTGAACTCTTATTGGGTATGCAACACAATGAGGCAGTAGATTTTTGGAGTTTAGGATGTATTTTGTTTGAGCTTCTCTTTGGATGTCCACCATTTAACGATGAAACACCAGAATATATTTTCGATAATATACTTTCGAGAAACATTAATTGGGTGGATGAAAGACTACTACCTCCAGAAATTGTTTCAAGTGGAGTGATAGATTTTATTGACAAACTTCTCGATCCAAATCCAGAAACTAGGCTGAATGACAAAACAGCCAGAGAACATCCATTCATGCAAGGTGTTGATTGGGATAAGGTTTTAAAGGAACCGCTTGGAGTGCTTCCTAATGTAACCAATCTCCTCGACACCTCAAAGTTTAAACCTAGAGAAGAAAACTATCCAATGCACTTCAAAGGTGACTCTATGGATGCAAAATCTCTGAGTGATATCGATGATTCCAGCGAGAGTTTAACAGAGCATACAGAAATGAACATGGCAGGATCTGTCTTCACTGACATGCAAACACCTCCACAAGGTATGAAGCAAGTGGCTGCATCTCACATAAGTTCAAGTTTTCACTCTGGTACCTATGGTAGCTATATTTCTCCAGGAACTTCCATTACTCCTTCGTCACTTGGTATGGCAAGCCCTAGTTTAGTTGGTTCTGTCATTGACTCATTTTCATTTCCAGAACACATCAATACAGCAGCCTTAAGTCGACTGAATGAGGAAATGTTACGCCGACAACAACAAGGACAACAACAGCAAATTGACTCAAATGCAGTTCCAAGAAATGATCTAACAGCTGCCAGCAGTTCTAGTAGCAGCGGTCATTCCAATATCAGTGCTTACTAAAATTGTACAGTTCATTAAGATTTTTGTGATAAATATTGAGCTTGCAGTTTGATTCCTAATAATAATAACTTGGATTTCGCAATCAATGCGATCTTTCAATGGATTTTGGTGTAACCCCAAACCAATAATTACAAGCAAGATCCTTCAAGTTGGAAATCCTTTCGAGAGAGAGATGTGTCACAAGGTCAACATAATGTCACATGGAGGGGTTGGAGTTACGAAGTCCATTCCTTCCAACATTTCTAATCCATTCCAAGTTATCTACTTCTTCTTTTCAGAATTTAATACTCTCATCATGTTATTCATTTAGAAATAACTTTTTATTTCTTTCCTACAGTGCTCCCTTACTTGTGCTTTTTTTGTAATAATGAATCATATATTCCACCACGTCGGCATCTTCTAAAACCAAAACGACATCTAGATTGAATAACTCCTCGTAGCAAACTTCTTTCTTTGTTTCAGGATTCAGAAAATAGGTCAGTCGTTCATTCTCAAACTCTTCTCGTAATACTTTGAGTAATTGAGCTGTTTTTCGATAGATTCCTAAATTCAATATTCTATAGTCGTCTCTTCTCATAAATTTCACAGTTTTGTCTCGTAAACTTGTGGATGATCGTAAACCCCAAGAGCTTCTCGATTGTGGTCTTTCTTTTGGTAATTGAAAATCGTTATTTCCTGAAAATTCAAGTGATTTGAACATTTTGAGAAGAGGAAGGTTGATGATGAATGTGATGATCTGTGAAACCACTAGTGATGGTTTGTTGTTGGAAGTAGTAGTTTAATAATAATTGTTTGTTTTTTTCAATGTGCTTATCTCTTCTTGCAAATATCTCTCTCAAATAGGACAGAGACAATGTTGTTTTCTTAAATCAAACCTACATAATGTCACCACATCATCGCAGGTCATGCACGAAAGAAGATAAGGTTTTTGTCCGGAAAGGCATTTTCGTTTTACTTTTATATTGTGAGAGATAAGAGGAGGTCGAATGAACATTTCACATACGTCTCGAAACGAGCGTCTGGAGGCCGTTTGCCCGTCGCATGCTTGAATAGTAATTATTCGAAAATGCATATTCTCAAACATTATTGTTCACATTCTTAGATTCACTATGATAAGTTGTATTTATATGCTTTCCCATCACCCTACGAGTTGATGTCACCTCCTAATTTGGACAAGGCTGTGTGGACTGCCTTAATATTTAAAAAAAAATTTCAAAAGAAAAAAAATCGTTAAATCCTTAGTATTTTTAATAATGGTAAGACAACATTCACAACAACAAAGAAGATCGATTCGCATTCCTTTCATTCAATCCAGAGTCAAGAAATGGGATCGATACATGAAACGGCATTTTGAAAAGGCCAAACAATGGTATCCACGTAAATTTCCAATGTTGTCAACAAAGACATCAAAAACAGACATTTCTGAAAAGGAAGCAAGACGAACACACAAGCAACAACTTCCAGAACTTCTTGCAGAGCTTCTCAGAGATCATCCTATTTCAACCACAACTACAACGAATGTTCAATCAGAACAGAGAAAAGGACATAAAGCAAAGGCGCACCTCATGCATAAAACTTCCAATAATGGGAACTCTTGTCAAATATTCGATCCTTGTGACGATGGATATGAAGTTGATGAAGAGTTTGAGGAGGAGCTTGTGTGTAGAGAGCAAGAGTCTCGTCCCATCAAGCATTATGATGACAACGACCACTCCTATCACTTTTCAAATCAGTATCCATGTCTGAACCATCATCCATTTGTTATTGAGCGTTTTAAGGTGAGGGTGTTTTACTCATAAGATGGGCAGCGTGGAAGATTCTTGGCTACTCGTTTCTAGAAACGAGTCATTTCAATTTTTCATTGTAAATAAAGTCGTAACATTCTAAATAACTCTTTTTCGATTAATATTAATTGAAAATGCATAATGATCATTCACCTTGCAAGTTTGCTCTCCAAATCTATCATACTACTTATTGAAGAGTCCCAGGTTTAAAGAAGAGTGATTGTACTTTCTTATTGTACTTTTGATGTAAGGGTTCACTGATCTCCTCAAACAAATCATCCACAAAACATGGTAATTGTCGAATACACGACCCATCTTCAAAACTCTTCCACAACTCCCACTTGCAATCTTTATCGATACTAAATGAGATGGCATCTCCTGAAACCAAAAAGTCTTGAACGGGAGCAACATGATCAAACACTCTGCGGAATATTTGATCTTCTTCAATCTTGCAATCTGAAGAGAGTTTCAGAATGGGTACAAGAATCTTATTCATATCGAGGAATTTGTCATAGATTTCATCAACCTCATCCTCTTCATCACTAAGAGGAAGGTCTTCCTCTTCTCTGATCCATTCATCTTTTGTGACAAAAGGTAGACATCCAAATAGTGCGTGGGGTTCCCCTTGTGAAAATGGCGCATGAATATGTTGTGTTAACACATCAAATAGATCGTCTTCATCGACTCCTCGAATTGCAGCACCATACTTTTTGTAGTCATTCGAAAAGTAGGCATCAGAGGCAGCGGGAAGAGAGAGTGCTTCATAAAATTTAATACGAAATGCATTCTTCTCTCTTCCATTTTCATATCTTTTTAGTTTGTGTTTAGGACCTTGATAATGCAAAATGAAACCATGTGGAGATTCAACATTCGTGTGACAAAAGAAGTAAAGAATTCCGCTCTTTGGGAAGATATTCTTCAAAATATTACTAGTGGTGTGGTAGGAGAGACCAAAAATTTCATGTCCACATTCATCCAAATTCAATTGTAATATTAATCCCATTCTGGAAATTTTGTCTACAAGTTCCCGAATTTCTTTTCCATCAGATGCTGTAGGTAAGTCAGCTTTTCCTGCCATCTTTGAAGAACCAATGGGAATCTCTGCATCAGGGCAAAAACTCGTATCGATGAATAATGTTGGTGTTAGTAATGGTAAAAATCTTTCTTTTGAGATTAAACTCGATTTGGATGGATCTTCAATGTGACATAAGGTTTTGAATAAAGAAAAATCCTTGATGAGGGGACGAATATAATTTCTATAAACAACGATATAGGGCAAATGATATGCATCAATGTTCATGGAAGAAAAAAAGGGATACTGCTTGCAGGTATTTACACACACGTCTTTCCATATGAAATTCTGCAAACACATGACATTGGCAAGATTGTTGACAAGTCTGAACTCTAGTAGCTCTTGAACTTGTAAAAATCGTAAAATGTGATAAATAATCTCATTAGGTAGGAATCGTGTTAGAGAAGTCTGCTCTTTGATATCTGGAAGCAGCGTTTGGGCCTCCTTAAACGACTGTATTTGATTTTCATCCAAAAGGTGTCTTCTTCTTCGTCGATGTTGATACAGTGGGAACTCTAACAAGCCAGACAAATAATTATTTTGTTTTAGCAACACGGAGCACTCATCAAACATTGTTCTTTTCAGATTCATACAGTGCTCAAAACAATACTTCACGTGTTTGAAAAATACACAGTCGGTTTGAGTTAAAAACTCGAGAATGGACTTTTCATTCGTCGATAGTTGAGATGGCTTCTTCATGATCATAAAATCTTCGCTCACGACTACAATACATCTAGAAAGTACCACTTGATCAATGTCATCAATGACTGTTACTTTTCTTTCAGAAAATAGTTGAATCATTTCAGTTCTCGATTCTTCACTTCCATAAAGGAGTAAGACCTGCATCATATGATATTGAATAAATGATCTCAAAAACAACCAAACATCAAAACGTACGTACCTGTTCATTCTCAAATAGAGGCCAAGCAATAAGAGTTTCCTCATCGTCAAGAAGCGCTGGTACAGGCAATGCTGTGTTAATATAGGAATTCAAAAACTTCTCGGAAACAATTTCTCCGTCAAATATCTTTGCAATCTTCAAAACAAAAATTGCAAGTTGACAAATTGGTGTTTGGTTCATAAAATCTTGTTTGGTGCAAACTACCAATAGTTTCACATCAAGGTCGTCCGATTCCAAAAAATCACTAATCATTTCTAACTCAGTGTATGAGAGCCTAGATTTACAGGTTTCCAATGAATCTCCACCATGTATTATGTTTGATAGTGATTCACTGACTTGTACTGGAGGGTGACGTGCTGAGAGAGCACAAACTTTGAGAAAATCAAGAGAGTGTTCAATTCTTTGTGCAATTCTAAAATTCAAGTCTTCTTCTTTTGCAATTTTAACTGATTCAGAGAAGCAAAGGAAGTCCATTGTAAGATCATTTCCCAGAATGTTCTCTCTCAGCATATGAAAATGATTCATCAAATTTGCATTAAACTGCCGAAAATCATTCATTAAGGTTCCGGCCACTTGCTGTACCAAAAGCTGATTGATTTCTTCTTCTTCCTCGTCTTGATCACTCTCTTCATCATCATGATAGCTGTTCCTGCTCGAACTACTTTCATCACTGGATTGTTCCCGACGATCGTAATGGCTTGAACGGATTGATTGTTTGGAATCACGTTCAAAATTCTCTTCATCACTGCTGCTGTGATCATCATCGTCATTATGACCTCCTTCGTTGGGGCCACCACGTTTTCTCTTGTTCAACATTTTTTTTGTTGCTTCAATAACAAAACGGACATGTAGATACAACATTTCCACATTTGAATTGAACATTGTGTTCCTTGATGCCTCCTCGATATTTATATCACGCCAGAACAAGTAATAATAATAATTGAAAATTCAAAAGATGGTGGAATCAATCACACTAATACGTCCGTACTTATCATGCACGCAAATAATAAAAAATATTTATTGTCTTCAGAATTTTCAGACTTTACCATCATGCCCCAAAGATCCATTACCACCACTCTCATTTCAAAACTTTTCGGAATACAGTATCCTCTCATTCAGGCTCCAATGGCTGGAATTCAAAAGAGTGCCATGGCCATTGCAGTTTCTGAATCGGGAGCGTTAGGATCGTTGCCTTGTGCCATGCTTACTCCAGAGGAGACTCGGAATGAAATTACAACCATTACAAAATCATGTTCAAAGCCATACAACGTCAACTTTTTCTGTCATCAAGAACCAACACCTGATTGGGAAAAGGAAGAGAAGTGGAGAAGAAAGCTTGAATCCAAGTATTACAATGAATTTCAAATTAAACACAACGATGAAAAATCGGTCGTTATAGGACCCAATCGAACACCATTCAATGAACAAATCGCAGACATTTTGGATGAATTTAAACCTCCCATTGTAAGCTTTCATTTTGGTTTGCCGCCCCCAGAGTTATTAAGCCGAGTGAGAAGATGGAATTCAAAAATTATTTCCTCAGCTACAACGGTGGAAGAAGCACTTTGGCTTGAATCACAAGGCGTCGACGCCATTATTGCACAAGGTAGTGAGGCTGGAGGTCATCGTGGCATGTTTAAAACCAGCGACGTTTCGACTCAAATGGGACTCTTTGCATTATTGCCTCAAATTGTGAAATCTGTTAAGGTTCCTGTAATTGCTACAGGTGGTATTGTAGATGCCGCAACAGTAGCAGCTGCCATGAAATTGGGTGCCTCTGGTGTTCAGGTTGGAACTGCCTTCATGTTGTGTCACGAAGCAACAACTTCAAAGGTTCACCGAGAAGCACTCGACGATTACAAAAACCATCCATACAGCACACATACAGTCATTCAGAATGTACTCACTGGAAAACCAGCTCGTGGCATTGTGAACCGAGTGGTCCGAGAAATGGGTCCTCTGTCTGACGAGGTTCCAGCATTTCCAAGAGCCTCTCACTTCCTCACTGCCCTTCGAGCAAAAGCAGAGTCGATGGGAAGCAGTGATTTCTCTCCCATATGGTCTGGACAAAATGCAAGTGGATGCAAACCGGTATCGAGCGGTGAAATTGTAAAGGAGTTGGTGAAGGGCTTTGAAGGTATTGATTTGTTGTAAAACTTTTAAGGAGAATGAAAGGAGGTTTATCAATATGTGAGATTGAAACTCTGTTCTCATCATTGGCTGGGCTATTCAATTTAGTTGCAGATATTGTTGAAGATAAAAAAATTTCCACGACCCACAACAACACCAAAGGCAATTCCTGTCAGAACATTGGAACCGCGGAAAAGAGAAAGAGAGAGACTTTAGATGATGAACCAAACAATTATTCAAATATTGACTTACCTACATTGTCCGAGCGCTTCATGAGGACTATGAATAGCTGATAGAACAAGATCACGTGTGCTTCGCCTAAGAGTGTGCAAAACAACAACACGGAACAGCAATCTCTGTTGAGAATTTTGCACTTTTTTGAGCTTGAATAATTTAGTTTCGTATTCAACCAACCCAACCCAAACAGACATGGATGCTTTGAGATCTAAGGCCGAAAAAATGTTGCAAAGCTATTTGTGACCTTCAATCTGTGCATGACAAGCATCCACACCAAAATGTAACTTTTCCATCTCATTCACGAGAGAGATAGTGAAGACGTACGCATAATTCGATCGTTATTCCGTTCTTTTGCATTATTTATAAACGGGAGAGCTGAATCGACATTTTTCACTCATTGTAAAAAACACAACCAAGTTGACCAAAAATTTTTAAAAAACTTGTTGAAAAAAAAATAAGTCAAAACAACGAGTATGTATCACTCACACTTCTAGAATAATTGAATCACTAATAATAACAATTCTATACCTGAAATCGACACTGTTTACCTATGCAACTATTCTATATAACTCTCCACATTTTACATCACGTATTCCATTCTCGTAGATAAAGATGGGTAGACGTCCAGCAAGATGTTACAGATGGCAAAAGGGTAAGCCATACATCAAGTCTCGCTTCTGTAGAGGTGTCCCTGATCCAAAGATTAGAATTTACGACGCCGGTAGAAAGAAGGCTGACTACACTCTCTTCGGTAGCTGCGTTCACCTTGTTTCTGACGAAAAGGAACAAATCACCAACGAAGCTCTCGAAGCTGCTCGTATTGCTGCTAACAAGTACATGTTGAAGTATGCCAACAAGGACAACTTCCACTTGAGAATTAGAGTTCACCCATATCACGTGCTCAGAATTAACAAGATGTTGTCATGTGCCGGTGCGGATCGTCTCCAAACTGGTATGAGAGGTGCTTTCGGTAAGCCATTGGGTACCACTGCCAGAGTCGAAATTGGTCAAATCCTCATCTCCATCAGAACCAAGGATGCTTTCGTCAAGACTGCTTGTGAAGCTTTGAGAAGAGCCAAGTTCAAGTTCCCAGGTAGACAAAAGGTCCTCGTCTCTAGAAAGTATGGTTTCACTGATTACACACCAGAGCAAGTTGCCAAGCTCCAAGCCAACAAGGAAATCATCTCAAAGGGTGTCCACGCCAAGCACATTAGCTCAAGAGGTTCATTGCAATTGTGGTATCAAAACAAGCTTGTGGCTCTTACGCAAAAAGCAGAGACTGCTTAAATTTATTAATAAAAACATATTGTTAACAATAGACTGCATCCCACTTGGTTCGACTGTACCCTGCAAGCTGAAATCCAACTTCAAATCTTCCGAAAGATGTCTTACAGTTCAGTTGTAATATCTTTTGCCGTGAAGATTTCATTCGAAAATGTGTTAGTGGGTACGGATTCGATTCTGGTTCAGCACATCTAATGAGTTTATGAATTTCCCTAAAGATTGTGGAGTTTGTCACATGGGTATTTGCAAGGTTACAACACCAGCTTCATTTTATCCCATTTTAAATATATTGAATTGTCTTTCCTCAATGTGACCCCAATAATATACTCCCAGGTATTTCATGATGTGAATCAGAACTGCAAAAATTATAAGAGAGGAAGAGTGTGACACTTTATTAAACTGAGGTGGAAGATGAAGATTGTTGTTTTGAAGTAATTTCGCTCTGATAATTCAAGTTAGTCAGCATTAATAAATCGAGGACACCTTTCAGTTGGCACAATCTTTCCTGTGTTTGAATTTCTTGATTGATCTTCTTTCTGAGAGTTCTTAATAATGTGTCAACTGTTTCGCTCAATCCAATAACTTGGCCATAATGTTTGAGAACAGTCTGAGTGAAAGGAACTAAAACAGGAGTAAATCTTGGATCTCTAATGTACTGTATGATAAATTGGAGAAGACCAGAGAGTTTTGCTTCATCCATGGTGTTAATTGCATTCAGTACTTCATTCCTAACTTCAAGTTCAGCAGTCAAGCTCATGACAATGACTGGTTGATCCTTAAACTTGGTGACCGCTCGTTGCAGCGCAAGCTTGTAATTATATTTCGATAATTGTGACTTGAAGTGTAACAAGTTAACGGAGCGCTTTCCAGGTAGGAAAATTTCATCCTGCATTTGGAAGATTTGATTCAAGAGTGCACTATTGACAAAATTCTTGTAATTCTCCTTGGTCATTTCCTCTCTGTACATATCGGCTCTGAGTACTTTTCGATCAATTCTCTGTGACTTTAAAACTCTAGATGGACCCATCAATCCCAAAACGATTTGTCGTTCGTCCTTAGAAATAGCAGATGATAAAATTGGGCCGTCAAATGAAATATTATGAACCTGATTATAGTTTTCATCGATCTTAAAGAAGCACGTTAAATGATCCAATCCACTCGTCATTAAATAATTTCCTCCTCCGCTCGCAAGTGACATGCTCGTAATAGTTTTTTGATGAGATCCATGCATGGTCATCATTTCTTTTCGTTGCAATAAATCCCAAACTTTAAAGTAATTGCTTCCACAACTGTACAGTATTGGAGCAGTTGGGTGCTTGACAATACATTCAACTGGAGCTCCGTGATCGAATTGCATGACACAAGCGCTCTGATCTGACTCTCTCACGTCCCAAACCTTAATCAAGTGATCATAGGCACCAGTGGCAAACAAATCAGGAGAAGAAGAAAGGTCTCCTCCATCAATACCATTCGGAGTGAAAATGCATCCAGCTCGAATATAATCGGAGTGTTTTGAGAATTCTCTTGTCTTCTTTCCACTCAAAATATTGAAAAGTCTACAAATGCCATCATCACTTCCTGTCATGACTGTGTCCGAGTGTTGATTTGAAAGAAATCTCGTCACTTGAATGGACATGTTATTGGAATCTTGTCCTCTACTCTGAGTAAATATAATTTTCAAAGGTTGATTCAATCGATTTGCTGTCAGTTCTTTATCATAGGATTGAAATAATTTCACTACACCACTATTGGTACCCACAGCAAACAACAAACCATCTCCGGGTCTATAACTAGCACTATATACTTGCGATTCTCTCTGAAATTTAGTATATCTAATAATCTTTTTATATTCATCATCAATAATTTGTACAGCATTCTTATGAGTAATGAGAAATTGTCTATTCTTGCTCGGGTGAAACTCCAAATGAGTGGCTAATCCATAATTTTTAATATCAACGGGTGTAAATTCGGAGAAGTTTTTCATCACATAGTGTTCATTTTGCAGCGTGTAGTTTCGGAGTGCACGAGTTTCATCCAACTCGAGATGAGTCTGTTGTCGAGAAACTTTTTGAAGAAACATTTTTTTTGTTCAATTTTTTAGTGAATGAGCCTCAGAGTTGTCTTTGGTGAATGGACCACAGCAGAATGATCATCATCACGCGAGAGAGATTGGATTTTCAAAGAAAGAATGGATGATGATGACTGGCCGGTAGTCTCAAGAGATAGATGGACTCTTACGAAGAATATTTCATTATTAAAAAAATTATGGAAGTTATTTTGGAGGCCAGCATTAGCATCATCATCACCACAAAGAGAGATTTCATTTGAACAGTATCCTCATTGAGATTTGAATTGTATTCAACTCCACTCCATACTTTGGTTCATTGGTGTATTCATATAATAGATTGATAGTAATATTCATTTGAAATGAAAGAAAAAACGAAAAATCGGGATGGTTGCTGGAGAGTGGATGAGGAGCTGGCTAGCCCTAATTCAGAAATGTGCTTAATGAGAGCAGATGAAAAGGAACTGATCATGAGGGGATTTTCAAATACAATTGTGAATGATGATGATGATATGAGGCCTCTTCATAATCTTGGAGGTGCTTCTAAGGTGGAGTCCGAGCCAGAAAAAGCGACCCAAACCTCGGCAACCACATCCACCGCTCCAAAGCAAGAAGCCACGTGCAGCAACAATCCACATCACATGCACTCTTCTGATATGATAAAACCCAAATCTGAGAAACAATCACCAACAAGCAGAGAGGTGAAAGTCTCTTCAACATCACCAAAAAGTCCATTATCAACTCTTCCAAAGCACTCTTCTTCATCCAATAGGTCAAACTCGTTTCGACATTACTCCACAACCATAACAACAACGAGACGATCCTCATTAACTCAATCACATTCCAACATCTCTACTGATATTTCCTCAGGATGTATTCACACTGATGGATGCATTTCTAAGAATTCTACATCCACTTTAGTATCATCAAAAACTCCTAAAACAATAACATCCCCAAAAGATTGTATCATTAATTCATCATCAGGAAGAAGGAAGAGCTTTAATAACCTTCAAATATCATGGAAAGAGGCAAAAGCAGCTCTCAAAGGAAATTTGGAAAGATCTTTTGCAAATTCTAGGCACTCATCTTCGTTACATACTAAGGATAATAATTGTTCATGTAATGAAGCAATAATCTCAAACAACACATCGCTCGAAGAGACCTTTTATACTCCGAACAACGCTTGTAATGTAAATACTGACTCCTCATTCGAAGACATCATGTTACCAAGCAGTCCAATCTATGGTCAAGCATCGTATGATCAGATGATCAGCTGTATTGAACAAGAACATGACCTAGAAAGTGTTGATACTTATAAATCGGATGACACATTACCTCAAGAAGGAACACATTGGGACAACAGTGACATATTACTGAGAACAGGGTTGCTATTAAGGGATCCAGCTCTTTCACCGTCAACCGAATATCTTATGAACAGCAATTATATGAAGCTCAAGCTCAATTCTCCGAGGACCCTGGCCTCTCTTATGAAACAAATCGAGATAGCTCCTCCAACAGAACGGTTGCCACATAGCCCGATCGCAAAATCTGCAAGAAGCTTTATTCTTGAAAAGTAAGTTGATTGAATCTCTGGTTATTGAGCATAAATTATCGTGTATTGATACAATTTCTTCAGAAAACGGGAGTCACAACGAAGAAAATCCATGCCTTCAGTTTCATTGTCGTCACTTCCACCGGTACATGTTGTGCCGACAAAAGCAAACACTCCAAGTTTTGAAAAAGAAGAAATAAAAGAAATAAGGGAGGTACAAAAAAGGGCTAAAAAAGAATTAGAGAGAAAAAAGTCTTTAAAACTTAATGAGTTCAGAGAGGTCCAAAGAATGCTTTACAAAGAGGAGTTGGAAATGTCACGAGAACAAGAAATTGCCCAATCTGAAATGTTTAAAAAACAAAAAATCAAAGAATGGAAGAAAAAGATGACTTCTTCTCCGTTCAAGGTTGACTTGGAAGCACAAGCAAAGCAAACAGAAAAACAAATACGAAAAGAAGAGAAAATTCAGGAGAGGCTTCGAAAGATTGAACAAAAGAAGAAGGATGATCTTCGAAAATGTACTCTCATTGAAAAGATACTTGAACGTAGTGTGGAAAATGTGCACTTGACAAAGAGAAATATATTGGATGAACAAAAGTTGCAGAGATGGAGAATGGAATTGGCAGAAATTAATCATCTTTGAATGGTCTCTTTTCTTGTTGAGGAAATTCAAATATTGACTGAATTGTTTCGGCTTTTAATGTGGTGCCAGATAGAATTTGTAAAAATTTCCAAAAGTTTGTCAGTCAATCCGCTGCCTCGTGACGTGAATTGATTCTTCAAAGATGTTTAATGTGCAATAATTGTTCGCACATTAAACGGATATAGTATGAAGAGAATCAAAGCCAAAGGTTCAATAATGAATTGTGTCATCCTTTTGTAAAAAATGTCTACTCACGATACAAGCATAACTTCTGATGCAACTGGAATCAAGTCAAAGCTTGACTGGACGTTTGAAGACTTTGAAAACCTCCTCTCAAGCAAAAAGCTTTTTGAACCATCCAATTCCAAGGCCTTTTTTCAACTCGTTGTTACTCTTGGACTTATTATTTGGGGTGTTGTGAGTGTTGTCAAGTTTGATGAATCTTCCTATTGGTACTTGTTGATGCCTCTCGCTTGGCTTTTTTTGGGATTCTGTGCCTGTCGTTTAATTGCTGTCGCTTATGGATGTTCCACCAAGCAATTTTTCAATTTAGGTACCATTCCAGAATGGATGAATGACTTGTTAGGGTTCATTTGCATGTTACCCTTGTTATATCCTTTTGAAAATGTCAAGTCTTTGAAGAATGCTGTTTGGAGAAGTCAGGAACACAATGGTGGTAAATTTACCTCTGAAAACAAGGAAAATGCATCTCAACAAGAGAGCGACAACCCTAATGAGGAGGAGGTCTACTTTATGTTTTCTGCCTTGTTGCGTATTGTTAAGAGTCCATTCTGGTTCTTCTCTTCCGTATGGGAATGCTTGACCACTCATATCCACTTCCCAATGGCAAGCACTAGTATTGTGTTGAATTCCATTGTTCTCTATGTGTTTGGTATTGGTGCTGTATACATGTTGATTTGTTGGGTGGGTGTTTGGGGTCTCATCAAGTTTTACTTGGCTCCCTTGACTGCCTTCCACTTGATTAATTCCATTCTTATGAAAATGAATGAAAGAATTCCTTTGGAGAGCAAGGATGGAAAGAATGAACAACAACAACAACAACAACAACAGAAAACAGCAACTAGTGCAACAAAGGCTCTCCTTTCACTTCCTTCCACTGTGTTGGAATTTCTCACTCATTACTCATTGAGTCATTACAAAATTTCGATCAAATGGTATCAGCAATTCCATGACATATCAAACACTGAGTCAAAGATCGATTCTGAACCATCCTTCTCTCTTCTTGCCAAGTTATCCAATTCCATTCCATTCTATCATTGGGCCAGTGCAAGAGCTTTATTGGAAGAAAAGCTCTCCACGCCTAACAAACAAGGACAATCAACAGCTAAAACTCTCAATCTTACTCAAGTTGCTCGTCATGGAACCTTCTCTGATTTCTTTTCTATTTTGTCACTTAAGGGAGGAAATTCGACTCATCCTGTGACATATTCTGAATTGGTGGATTATTTGGATTTACGTAATATTGATTATTTGATTTCTATTTACTTGATTGGATCCATTGTTGGTTCTATCTATGGCATTCTTGCATGTCCTTTCAATTGGAAAACTTACTTATTGGCTTGGATTGGACAATACTCAGCAGGTATTGGTATCTCCACAGGTTATCATCCTTTCTTTGCCCATCTTTCATGCGAAGCAGTATGGCCTGTTCGTTTATTGATTTTAATTATTGGTGCAGCAAGTTTTCAAGGAAGTGCCATTCAGTGGAGTAGCGATCATAGACGTCATGTAAGTGATTGTTGTTTTATTAATGTGATACTTTAACATTTGTTGTTGTCTCTATTGAATCATTATCCATACGTGTCAATAAATTCGATGTTGGATTAGCATAAATATATTGACACTGACAAGGACCCATACAATATTAAGAAGAGTTTCTTTTATGCTCATATGGGATGGTTGATGAAGACTCGTCCTGTGGATTATTCAAACGTTCCGGATTTGACAAGTGATCCAATGTGTGTATTCCAACACAAGTATTATCTTTGGTTTGCTATTTTAACTGGATATATTGTTCCAACCATAATTGCTGGATTTGCATGGGGTGATTGGATGGGAGGTTTTTGGATTGGGTAAGCATTATTATTGACATTTCATCTAATAATTTTCAATTCTCATTGTTCTGTATGAAATCCTAAACAGAGGAGTACTTTCAAAGACTTGGCTACAACATTGCACTTTCTTTATCAACTCTCTGGCTCACACATGGGGAGACGCCACCTTCAATGATGACCACACTGCTCGTGATAGTTATATTGTCAGCTTGTTGACATTTGGAGAAGGATATCACAATTTCCATCAGTAAGTATTTTTCATCATTCATTGATACTGACTTGAAAGTAATTGACAATTTTCTCCACCTCATAGCACTTTTGCTTATGACTACAGAAATGGTGTGAGATGGTACCATTATGATCCTGGAAAGTGGATTATTTACACTTTGAGTTTGTTTGGATGGACCTACAATTTGAGAAGATGCGACGATGAACATTACGAGAAGGGCAGAATTGTGATGAGACAAAAACAAATTGATATGAAGAGAGAAAAAATTGATGAGATAATCAGACAAAGAAAGGCTAAATAAATAATTGTCTGTATTTTAAATGTTCACTGTTCATACGTATTCTTGGGGCCTTTATTCAAAAAAAAAACGTATTCTTAGATTAGAATAGTCATTGTCTCAATAATGATGGACTAATTTACATCGAAATGTATTATTTAAATAAATATTTATTTATTCTTAAATAAGGATTCACTCGCTCATTAATTTCGAATCACAAATTGCTTTTGGAATAATTCTTCGTATTCTTTGCATTTATCCTCAACAATAAAATTTGGGCTCTTTCGTTGTTTCAAATTAATTCTCTGCAGTATTTCGTAAGTGTTGTAGAATAAAGTTGGCTCATTTAAGGTGAGGGCTGTTGGATTTAGCTTCAGATTTGGTTGCTTGTCAAAAAAACGTACCTGTTTCAAAAAGTCTATTGTATGGAATTTTGAAAGAGTGCATTTCGCATTGTTCCAACATCAAGTCGAGAGCTCGCTTGATATCTCTTCTAGAAAGTAAAATTTCACACAATAAATCAAATTCTCCTAATCGCTTCAACATGTCCAAAGAAATTTCATAGGCTGGCTTGTATTTTTCAGAAATATGAAGCATTTGTAGTGCTGTTAGTTTGCTATCTCCAATCACCTTAAATTGAACCAATTGATGTAGCATTGAATAGTTATTCGATTTGACTAAAAGCTCTATCAAGAGTTTTTGAATAAAATAGTGTACTGGAATGTTGCCCTTTTTTAGACCTCTAATGTACTCAATAATGACAGTCACTAATTCCATAGAAGACATTGATCCGCATTCATCAATAGGTAAAAATATATACTTGTACATGTCGGATTGTTCAACAATTGGGTACGAAGATGCAGTGGCTTCTTGTGTTTGCTCTTCTTCCTCGATTTCTGCAAGAACATTAATGTCAATCAAGTCAATCTTAGTTTTGTTATTTGATGCAATCTTCTTAAGTCTTTCAGAGAATTTTTCTTGCTTCTCGGTTTCCAATTTCACCAATTGATTCCAATAGTACTTGTTGACCAACTCTAAAATTTCCGACACATTCTTGATATCCTCGTTCTTTGATTCAATCACTTGTCTTAGAGCATTTATCAAAATGGGTTTGCTATTAACACGCCTGAATAAGAATTTGATTGCATCTTTGCGGTTTCGAATATTAATTGGCATGTGAGAGATGGATAGTTTGAGTTCAAAAATGAAACCAAGCTCCTTATCATAAATGTAATTGGGAAGCCAATATGTCCAAGATTGTGCCTTGTCTGTGAGAGTTTTAACATGAACAAGATTCAAATAATTGTAAAAACTTACACAATCTTTCACAAGCATTTTCCACAGAATCACCTAACAAAGATTTTGGTAAAGAATGAGGGGAAATGGAAAGTGGGGGAGAAATGGGAGAGTCTTGTTTTGTGAAGACGTCATAAGCAACTGAGGACTTCTCGTCCAAGTTGTGCACAATCAAAAGAGAGTCAACCACATTGACAGCAATATTTGACCCAGAAAAGATGTTAAATATACGTTGTTTGACAAATGCTTGAGTGTTTTGAGATTTGTACTTGTAAATATGTATCTCATAGTTTGCAGAAGAGACACACACAAGACAACACCGACCATACCTGTAATTGATTGAATCAAGTTGACATGATAAGGATTTGATACTTACATGGATACGAGGAATGTCTCATTTTCTTGAAGAGGTTGATCTTTGGATTCAGGTAATTCCACCTTTGGAAGTTTGTTGAGCTGCCCATTTAATGTAACAATATATGGATAAAGGCCAGTATTCTTGCCCTCAATAGCCACTACTAATAAATTATCATTTGGCTGTGACATTTGGTATTGCCACATATGAAACGAAATAAAGTACACTTACTGAAAATTTGCAAAATCTGACATTCTCGTTGACTGTTTTCAAAATTTTGACAGGCTTGTGATATTCTTTGACCTTTTTAGAAATTAGAAATTAAACTGAGAAATGAACATCTACATACCCATATGATATCGATTGAATAGGAAGAAACCACCAATAAGCAATTATCAGTAACCCAAAAAAAATTTAAAATTACATTTGGCCGCGTTTTCTTCTCCATTAGGTCATAATGGGTAAAATACTCTGAGCTCTGTGGTTTTGACACATCAGATGAAACAACTGAAAACACAACCAAACGTCTAGAATCATATTGAACCGCAATAAATGTTCTCTTGATTGAAGCCTTGGCAGCACTGGGCACAATTCCTTTCAGATCTACAAGAGATGGAAGTCTGTGACAACAAGGTAAGATGATTGTGAATTTTGAAATGCTCACCTTTTTGCAATAGTTTCACCTCTCACAAGAGGAATTAACATAAATTTTTTGCTATTAAAAATTGCTACTTCACGATTGGTTTCATTGAATGATAATCGATTGTCTTCTGTTGTGAATGAAGCAGATACTCCACCAAAATTATCAGGAATATTATTCAGTTGAATGTTGCAGATCGGATTGGACAAGAATAAATAATGTTGAAGACTTCCCGATGATTGTACATAATCGGTTGCGGTGTTTACTTGATCTGGTATGTTTTGTTCTGCTTCATTTGTGGATGATGATGAAGAAATTGATGATGACTCCGATGCAAGAGCAGCTGCGTGGAGTGATTTGTTGCTGTTGGGAGGTGAGGCTAAAACAAAATCATTGATCTTCATTTTTTGAATTTTGTTTTTGAAAAACAATTCAATTTTCGGTGTCAATTCACCAAAACTTGGTTTTGATGGAAAGTGTTTGGGGGTTTCCAAGTAATGAAATGAACTTTTTGATACCATCTTTTGTTATGGAACAATTCTTAAGATTGATTTCTTCAATATGTGGACAGCATTTGGAAATGATCAAGAGCTCTCGATCTGTAACGAGAGAACCAAAAAGTTTAAAACTTAGTTTCTTTACATGCTTACCGATGGTCTTCCAGCATGTAATTTCATTTTTAAGATGGTCCTTAATATCGATATTTCCTTCCTGAATCGAACTGATTGGATAATATTGGTCCCAACAACTCTCAGGATAAAGCTTTCTAAGATAGGTTGTAGAATCTCTTAGAACTGCAGTAATACGTTGTTCTGAATAGTATTGCTTCCATGTGTTTTCCTTCATGGAGTAGGGAGTTCCATGTCCTAGTAGAGTATCTAAATCAACTTTAAACCGAATATAATACATGACGTCAAAGAGCTTTTCACAATCTGGCAAAAATGAAAGGTCTTTCTCCCATTTGGCCCATGTAGAAAGAGAATAGCGCACCAAATAAGGTTTGGTAAGCTCAATGGTTAGCGAATACAAATCAGAATTTAAGGCTCTTGTGCACAGGATGTATATTTCAGGGATTTCATACTGTCTTGAAAGTTGTGACAGCTTTTTGATGTTGAAAATTTTGTCGTTATCGATCATAAGTTGCAAATCTATCAGAAATGTGCGAACGTTCTTTGATTGGAGATAGTTGGCCAATATTGATACAACATCACTTGTATACTCCAAAGAAAAAACGCCTAGCACTGCTTGGCTCAAAAATTTTCGCACAGGGTGATTGACATCGCCATTATTAACATCAACTTGTATCTCGAAAGGAATTTTCTTCTCTTGCCCTAACGACAACAGGGTAAGAGAAGGTTCCAATTTTTTTGATTCTTGTTTTGGGCTTGCATTTTCATGATCCAGCGACTGTAAAATATCAGGTATTGATATAGTTGGTATTTCTGATCTTATGGGTTTCTTTAGAGGCGAAGTATGTAATCTCTGTTCTACCAACTTCTTAACGGCTACATCTTGCCTGTTGATTTCACTTCTCGATTCAGAAATCATCGAGGAAACTACCTCTTCGTTCGACAACTCTTGCAAATAGGTGTCATTATGGGAATACAGATTTCTAATAGCATTTAAATGTTCATCACTTTCGACACATTGACTTATAAGGATATCTTTTTCTTGGCATGCTTCATCGTAAATTTCCATGTTAATAATTAAGTCAAAAGTATCCTGTCCAGAAGATGCAGCATTTAGCATCGCCACTGCATTTTCTATAGAATCGTTGAAGAGAGAGACGGAATTTCTTATGATTGTTTCATATGAAGCATTGCATTCAATTTCCACAGCTGTCTTTTTGGTGGGTCCCTTACTTTCAGAAGATTGAATAATTTCTTCAAACTTGTGAATAAATTCGAATTGAAACTGTTCTCTTTCTTGTTTGATCAATTCAACAAAACACTCTGCATCATAGGAGATTGTCACAGATGAAACAATCGTGTCTAAGCTCTCAATAATGCTAATCATTTCTTCCATTACATCTACTGTGACTTGATACTCTCTCCAATCTATAGCTTCTACTAAGGCCAGGTCAACTATTTCGTTCACAATGTTGCTACAAACATCTTTAGCGGTCGGCATAACAGCAGAATCAACATCAATAAAATGTTTAAAATTACAAGATAACTCAAACTCCTGAGCTGGTATATTTTCAGCTGCCTGATCTATTGTCGACGTTTTGTTTAGTCTTTTGTCTTTTTCTTCTATAGCAATCTTGATGTTCTTTTTGTTTTTATCCTTCTTCGATATTGCATTATATATTGACTCCCAAGCGTTGGAGTCTCCAATTGCATATTTCTGAGAGAGTTCACAAATTGAGTTTTTCAGTTGGAGGATGCTGTCGGACGTGCTCAGGATAGAAGGATTTGTGAATGAAACGTAACCTTTCATTGCCCAATTTAATATTCGTGAAGGCCATCTAAATGGCAAGAATGTTTTGTGTGCTCTCGCGAGGGCATTTTGCTTTTCATTACTTGACAGTCCTCGTCCGATTTCATCCGTTGTAAACCCGTCTGGTTCTACACCCGAACAAACTATCTTATTTACATTGGATTTGTACAAATTTGACGGCAAATCCAAAAAACAGTATGAATGAATGTTCTCGAAACTTCTCAGTGATCTCCAAATGTATTTTCCAACCCAATTTTCTCTCAGTTCTTCCTCATCACATTGGTCACAATACACTATTAAATAGATTTTGTTATTGGGATCTAAAGTGATGACTTCTAGATCGTACAAGTATCCTAAAGTATCAATTCCAAGAGAGGTCTTTAGCTCGAGCAAAGCTCTGCAAAATTTTTGTTCGAATCTTTCATATTGATCAATTTGAGTTTCTAATGAAACTGGGTACTCCGTCTCGATTGGCTGACCAATCGTTGATCGAGCTCGAATAGTTTGTATCCATTCTGACTTGTCTTTTTCCAAAACGCCCCTAGTGATCCTGACATGTGGAATCATCATTCGCTTGTTTTCATCAAGCAACAGTCTGAAATCACATTTCGATGACCAACACCACCGAAAGTATCCTACATAAACACCATCGTCGAGAGGTTTTGTGGACGACATTTGTTTTGAAAAGTTGATAACGTTTTCAATGAATCTTGGTCCATAGAAAGAATCAGACAATCTCTCAATTCGTTCGTTATAATGGCTTAATATTCCGAGACCTTGATACAAGCGATGTTCAAACACAGTTCTCTCCTCCCAAACATAATTTGGATGGGTAATTAAGGATCTGTCCTCCAAATATTTACATGTCACTAACATAGCTACTTTTGTTTCTTTCACATCTACCACTCTGTCATATAAGACCCCCAAACTAATATTGAATATCGATTTTAACTTTTTCCCTGCTCGAATCATATCTAGCTTGATGGAAGGGAAAATATTTTCGGAAGGATCATCATAATTTGAAATCAATTCTGACCAGTTTTTACCCAAATCCAATAACCACTGAAAATCTGCAGAATCTGTTGAAATATTAGAAATCGATGCATATGGAAACCTCAGTTTTTCTGAAGGAAGCATGTTCGAGCTGTCCATGAGTATGTGAGTATCAGTGTAATATATTACGCTTAAGAAAACTCCATTGAAATATTTGGAAATATTTTCTTTGATAATTTGGCTTTGCTTTTCCATTTTCTTTTTTCCAATGTCACTTGTTGGGCCACCCAAGAATTCGGGAGGGAATGGTACATCTGGCAACTTGCCTCTTCCTTGCCAATTTTCTAAGACGGACATAAGGACTTGTATTTGATCAATCACCAAATCCACTTTTTCTGCTACCTCTCCATCTTTCATAAACCCTCTCAGAGAGAGCAGTCTATCCCTAATTTTTTGCTCCAAGCCTCCTTCACATTTTACAGGACAAATAATTGCCTCGTTGAATAATTCTAAAATCATTGAAATTTCTTTCTCATCATTAGCAGAAATATTTTCTAGGCGTTGCTGTAATGCTTGAAGTAATATTTTTCTATTAGCCGACTTTCTTATCATGGATCTTAGAGTAATAACATCTTCTGGAATGATTTTTTTTGCATCAAATGTCAATGATATCAAGTTTTGTACATCTTCTGATGAATAACTGGTAGGGCATGTGGATTCAGCAAATTCCACACTAGCCAATCTCATGTTCAAAATATCCTCATCGGCCTTGTGTTCATGAATTTTCAGATACGTAAAGTTGAGAGCTTTTTGTAACTTTTTCAAAGATTTTTGATTCATAAAATATATTTCCTTATCTCCATCAATGCTTAGTTCAAACTTTACGGTGCTTCCAGGTTCTAATGTTTTGATGTTAAAATTATCGGCAAGAGAGTAGGTTTTTGTGACGGATCTTGCATTTCCAGAGAATGAAAGTCCTGTTCTCATGTTACTTATTGTTGCAACCATATAAGACCCACACCAGTCTCTTGCTACAGCCATAATGATGTTATCTTTCTTGTCCTTCTTCTTGGAACTTGATCCTGCCACTATTCCTTCTACAGCTGCTAATACTTTCACAGTTCCCATTCCTACACCAGTAAATAAACTACTCTCTATAGATGCTTCTAGTTCTCCTCGTTTTTGCTTTACAGGACCTGAATTCTCAATCTCGACAATAGAATCCCTTTTTAGAAACAAAGTACCTCGCATAGTTTGTGCTTTTGGCTTTTCTGGAGTATTTGGAGCTAGTCCCAGTGATGCCTCGCTTGTGACTCTTTCAAACTTCATTTTCGGCTTTGGATCTGTGGAAACTGGCTGAGCAATATTTGCAGTTGCGAAATCTGAAAAATCATCGTCTCCTACTTCACTTTCTGCTTCTCCAGCAAAAGAACCTCTTGAACCTCCTTCATTACTTGTAGAAGATGAAAATGAAGCTCTAGAAACTGCGTCGTTGTTATTATTTCCAGAAGAAAATGAAGCCCTAGAAACTGTTTCATTGTAATTATTTCCAGTAGAAAATGAAGCCCTAGATATAAATGACTTTTGCGAGAAAATGGATTTAAGGCCTGCCTTGAAATTAGACTTATTTTCTTTGTGTGAAGTTGGCGGTGGAGGAGTGCTGTCATTTTTCTTGTCGAGAGACTTTCGCTCCTCCTGAGCAGGAGTTTTCGATTCAACGTGGGGTGAGCTGATCTCTCTAGGAGTTGTTGGCGTCTTTGGAGGCTCTTGTTTGGACGAATTGATATCAGTCTTGTCCATTGAAGTACGTGTGCTCTTATCGATTGAGGTTCGTGTCGTGGCATTAGTTGCTGATGTATTGTTTGTTGTTGCGGCAGGTGTTGAAGAAATTGTTGCATTGGTTGTTGTTGGTGATGAGGTAGAGGATCCGGCTGTTGTTGGTGATCTTTGTTGAGACTGCTGTTGTTGCAACAATTCAGCAGTCTCCTTCTCAACTTTTTCAAAATCCATAACAGGCAATTCCCACAAAACTTTCCCGTAAGCTTGATTAAGATAATATTTCTTTTGTTTTTCTTGATCAAAACACTCCAAATACAGAAAACTGAAAACGATTCCATTCATCCCAGTCATCAATTTGAAAGATTTCATCCGTATTAATCCCACTTACCTGGTATCGGCAAAAGATTTCCCTCTGGGATAGTAGTAAACCTTTCCCGATTCCTTATCTTCAAATCTTACAAAACTTTCGTTCTCCATACACAAAATAAACCTTTTGAGGCAACGCCAAGTGTAGAGCTGCTAGGGTCCTTATTCGTTTCGGTTCAGAGAATTGGAGGAGCCGGCTCACAAGAAACCCAACAACAAGCCCAATATTTTTTTTGAATAACAATAACAAACATGCGATTAAAATTTCCTTCTAAAAAATATTCATGAATTTTGCGAGTATTTCCTTCTCTCATTCCATTCATTCGTTAGCCTACAGTACTCACTATGGAAATGTGTGTTGTGTCGGAACCTTTGATTTGAATCATTGGTATCATCGTGGAGAGATTCATGTGTGCCATGTATCTTCATTTAATAATATCAGTGAGAATGGCGATTCGACATTTCATGATTTGAATGAAAAGCCTTTGATTAAACAAATTGCAGTACTGGATAATAAAGTGGGAGTGAATAAGTTAATGTGGTCCGAAATTTTTAAAGAACTGGTGGCATCAGCTAATCATGATGGAAGTAGGTTTGCATTGCTGAAAATTAGTTATTTTTTGATTAGTTAATATTTGAAGCTGTGACGTTGTGGAATGTCAACCAGAGTCAAAAAGTCATTTCAATTTTAGCAGACAAGGGGTACTCAATTAAATGTGTGGATTGGAATCAATTTGGTGACTCTGCTACTCTGGTCCTTGTTGGATCTACCTCTTCTAGGATTAAATTATTTGATTCGAGGAATTTTGAATATGTTGTAGAGCAATTTGCAGAGCATACCAAAGTTATTAATGATGTCAAGTAAGTGTTCTTCTCACTAAAACAACTTGGACATAAAATATAACTAATAACACAAGATGGAATAATAACAATAAGGATGAATTTGCTAGTGTCAGTGATGATGGGCTTGTGAAAATTTGGGATAAAAGAGTTAAGAACAGCATCAATACATTACTAGACAGAGAACAAGGAGGATCTCCTCTTAAATGCTGTGATTGGCACAAGCAAAACGATTGGATTTTGGCAGTTGGTAATGATAACGGCCAACTTATTATTTGGGATACTAGAAATGATTTACAACCTATACAACGAAGACAAGCTCACTCAGCATCTGTGCAGTGTATTTCATTCGACAGTTCAGATGTGTCTCGAATAATGACAGGATCTAAAGATCAAACATTGCGAGTTTGGAGTTCTATAACAAATTCAAAGCAACAACAAGAAGGCATTTATCTAACACAAGAACACAAAATTCACAGAGAATATGTGCGAACAGTCGACTGGAATATTCACAATCCAAATATTGTCACCTCTGGAAGTATGGATCAGAGTATGGTTGCCGTTCCTCTTGCATACATGACTCAAGTGAGAGAATATGAAGTGGAGGGCTCTCTAGTGGTAAGTGGAACAATTTGGTTAACACCATTTTCTAAGATTCACACAAATGACAACAAGACTGAAAAAACGAGACCTCAAACCTTGTCTAAACTTTGAAATTGGCAGTTCCTAGAAATACTTTGACTATTTTCTCCTAAAACAAACCACGAAAAACCCGTCTATTGAAAATAAGAGGAATGAGTTCAATAACTCGGCACAATTCACACAAAAACTTACTTGTTCGATCTCTTTTGGGATCAACACGAACACAATGCTCTCCAACCGGTGATGACTCTAAACCTCTATGAGGCCATTCAGGAAAAGTGTGGACAACCTCAAATGCTCCATTCGATGCCTCCAGACCCATCTCTGTAACCTTTTCATTTTCTTCTTCACACACAGAACATGTCGAATAAGAAATGACTTGAACATTTGGAACTATAGTTATTTCAAATAGCATGAACGTTAATGTTTTCTTTTTCATAACAACTTACATTTAAAGCAGTGTGTCAACAATTTGAGCTGTACTTGCTGTAACCTTAAGAGTCGATCCTTTTGTATGGAACTACCATGACCTATTCCACTTCCTGAGCACGAGGGATCTAACATGATGGCCTTAACGTTCTTGAATTTTGGATCGTTAGGATCTGTCTTTAGAAAATCTTCCAATTTACACTCGACATTTTTAGCCCCTGAAAGCATCATTCTATTACTGAGAGTTTCAAACCTTGCTGTGTCTCTTTCGAAGGCATAAATTTTGTTTTTTGAAAATAGAGCTGCCAAGTAGCTAGTCTTATTACCTGGTGCGGAGCAGGCATCAATGAGACAATCAGATTTTCCAAGCTTTCCGGATAGTTCCTTGTAAATAAGAAATGGTGGGAAACAAGATGATTTGTCATGAGCAATAATTTCATAAGATTTGATCATTTCCATATCATGCAAATGAGAATTCGATGGATACAGCGCCAATAAATCTGGCAAATGATTGTCTTCAACTATAGTCTTGTTCTGAGGATTAAATGCATCTCTTTCTGATGCATCAGAATAGTTCATGTAGGAATAGCCCAACTCTTGAAACTTTCGAATTACATTTTGTTTTGTTGTTTTCAATGTATTAATTCTGACATATCTGATAAGATCAATCTCTGGATTATCATGTTGGTGAGTCTTGGACTTGGCATATTTTGAATCCACAAAACTCTCATTGTCTGTATAACCAAGTCGTGTTTTTTCGTTATGTAAAATTGTTTTCCAATTTTTATATTCCAATTTTCCTAACTTGAATAATTCACTGTTTCAAATATCAATTCATGCAAATGAATGTCCCAAAATCAAGTCATATTTGTTCGTGCCATATGAACATTACATACTAATTGATTTTTTCATATCTTTTCCAAAGTTCTTGAATTGTGTCATCACCACTCTTCTCTCCAAATAATGCTTCATAAACAATAATTCGGAGCATTCCGTGATCCTTCTTCAAGCTTGGTTTCTTTTTAAACAAACCACTTCTGTTAATAATTGTATCAATAATGTTATGGTCTGATTATTGTTATTCCGATTCAAAACATTCAACAAAATTAAATTGTTAAATAATCATCATTGCCAACACGAAAATGAGGACCCATTTAAATACATAATATTATTATTCATTTAAATTCAAAATCAACACAAAACATTCTCGGACCTACATTTGAGTACTTCAATTCCCAATGCAAATGTCATTCCTTTCTGAATAATTGCAGAATTATTAAATGTTAATGTCTGAATATTGCCCTTCCCAGCCAAACATTGTTGAGTAATTCGTTCCACTTGTCGATACACCTTGAACAGTTGTCCAGGTGACATTCGGTTCTTCTCTTTTGGCATATTTTTTGTTCGTTCAAATAAATCATTGATGAATTTCAAAATGCTTTTAAAGGTGTACGTTGATGATGAGAAGGATTGATTCAATAACCTTGCAACAATTGTTGTTGAAGCTGTATATTACTTCAATGATTGGGTTGTTGTTTGGGTTTGTACAGAGGAGTCTGATGAGGAATCCAAATCTCTTCCTTGGTGCCGTCCCGGACATAACTCATAAAAAAATAAAAATAAAATTTTGAATGATGAGTCATTCCTCTCCTTCCGATCATCATCATGATCAGCAGCCCCATCACACTTCAACTTCATCGATTATGGATATTCCGTCCATTACGACAGGGACTACGCTCCTCAGCGAACTCACACAAAGTTTAAAATCTACCTCAAGCCTAGAAACAACAACGACGGTAACACCACTCATGAGAAACAACAACAACAACAACAGCAGCAGCAGTAGCACGAACGGCTCCACTCTGATTGAAACAAAAGAAGACCATAAATTTCAGAGGATTATATTGATTCATTTGAAAACAGGTATAACGATATTTGACTATTGTTTTCCGAATGCTTGGAATGCAAAGAAGACTGATATTGGAGGTTTTTTGGCCTCTTGTTATCAGTTTGATGCTACTGTAAAAGGAGGAGGTAGGTTAGAAGAGTTTTGATTGAATGATCATATCATCATCAAATATACAAAATATAATGATATATATATATAATTGTGTTTTACTCAAACATCATCCAATTGACATTATATATTTAAATATATTTTGTGATTATCATCATCCCATTATGAACTACTATGAATAATTATTATCAATTTATGACTTCCAACAACTTCAATGTGTCATCTCGTCTTGCCACAATAATAGGAATCAGAAAAATTGTTTTTCAACCACCAAGTGACAATCAAACCTCTCATTCCCCAGGAAGAATCATTCGACAGACTTCTAGCTCCTCTGCAACAACACCTGGACTCAATATGATTGGCTCCTCTTCAGCAACTGTTGGAGGAAAATTGAGAACGATCACTCCGACATCAACCATTCGAATGAATGACAATCAAAACATCACACCTCCATCAACAACATCAAGTACTCCTGGTAATTCTAGTAGCGGTGGGCCACCTCACCATCACAGCAAAACAAATAGTACAAGCAGTATGAATATTCTTTCGGGATTTAATACAATCCGAAGGAGAAGCGTGCACCATAGATCAAAGAGGAATAGAAGAACATGTTTGAATTTTGGTGATCCGATGGGTTTGAATTCGTCAAATCTCATGTATATTGTATTCGGATTGCCAAATGATCCCATTTCACCTGTTCTTGTCTCACACAGTCCCTCATATTATGTAAATGTATCAACACAATTGGAGCCAATGTGTTTATGTGCTGTTTGTTTCGAAGGATGCAGTGATTTATGGACCGAAGTTGCAAAAACATTTGCCTCTGAAGCTGTCCGTGAGTTTTGTACAGCATATAGAGATCTTTTAGAAAAACACAAAAAGAATTTTGAAAAATTGAAAATTGAAGCCAACAGAGACGAGGAATTGGAGCGACAAATAGTCGAAGAATTTCAAGTATTTGAGGAATTAATGAATAAGACAAAACAACGAGTACTAGATGCATTTTCTTCTAGACTTGCTTTGGAATTATCCAATAGATCCAAAAACGGAGATACCTCAATGTAAATTAGTGAACCTTCAAGGTCAGATGTTGTGGATGGCAAAAAGGGGAATCCAGATTTCATCATGGTATTCTCGATCTGTATATATATGGTAGTTAAATCCTTTGTGTAGAGTATTGAATATAAAGGATCAGCTGAAAAATTTCCAAAAATTTCTATTCTTTATTTGACTCAATATTGAGTCATATAGCCTTACAACAACCAAAATGTCCTTACAACAAATGACCATTGTTGGTAAATTTCGAAATAAGGTGTCACTTCAAGATAGTCTTGGATGGCCCTGATTTTCACATCTCATTCCCCTCAAGATTCATGTTTCTCATGAGGGAAGTAAATTGGGACAACCGAGCTCGATTTTCCAGTTTCGTTTTGTAGGAGTTGAGTAAATCCATTAAATCCTCCACGTCTGTATCGGGCTTTTCAGGAAGTAATTTTCGTTTTTCCTTTTCATAGAATTGAATTTCTCGTTGTGAAAAGGATTTTGTTAACAATGCACTGAAATTCGTGTACACCTGATCCATAGTGCTGGTTTCGTTCATGGCAGAAATTCCAAGAATGCGATTGAGTATGTTATTATCATATCCACACGAGTTATACATGTGGAGGTGACTTTGAATAATTTTGTCAAGTAAGGCACGCGGAATAAATGTTGCATGATCTTGTTGAATTCTTGCATTAAATAAAACCCAAGGAAATATCAAGTTGTGAGGGTCAATTCGTGAAGTGTAAGGAGTTTGTGTATTTTCATAATCCAACCATGGTATAAAATAAAACTTTGCTAAATGACCAATACACTCCCAAGAGAGTGAATGTTCCAAAAATTGATGTGAGGTTGAGAGTAGTGACAATATCAGACCATTGGGATAACTGGTTTGTCTTACTCTCGTGGGAATTTCGCTTGGATCTCGTTGTTCATGAATGCGAGAGTTGTTACCCGTAGCAGTGGAAACAATTTCATAATCCAACATCTTTAAAAACATTAAATATGCTTTTTTGAATTCCACATTAAAAGGAATATTAAGTCTGGATGTCATTCGTGAATGCTTGTTAGGTTTTTTAGCCTTCAGTGCGAGGACTCTTTTCAACTCATAGAGTGCCATATCCATCGTCACTGTAATCTGCTCATCTTCTCCACATAATTGTCGATAGAAATCCATTGCTTCTTCCTCTGTTTGAATGTGTCCAAAAGTTGCTTCATACACACTAGTGTGAAATGTCTTTTCATTCAGAAACTTTTTTAGAGGTCCACCAGCGCTGATTAAGGACTGAACGAATGGTTTGACATCTTCCTGTATCCGTAAATGAAAAGAAGAGATCATGGCCTTACTTCTCGCAACGTTTCTTTCAGCAACAAGTTGTTGTTTTTGTTTAATGTTCAAGTCCTGATCACTTTCATTCCCTTCCGATCCATGAACTCTGAACAATAAATCTTGATCTTGATCCGAAAAGTATTCAAATCCTTCGTCTCCTTTTTCAATATGTAAATTTTCATTCTTGTGTTTGAAAAATGTGTTAAACTTGGGCATATAAAGAGGATAATATTCCTGAGCCATGTTGATCGAATTGTCAGATGATAATACAGACTCTTGGCTACTACCACTTGGTTGAGCAGATTGGAAAGAGTTTTGTTGTCCTTTGAACTTTTCTACAAACTCATGAACACATACAAATCTCTCCAATTCATCTGTGAAAGGTGGTGGTAAGGATGTTACTTTTGGTAGTGATATAAAAGTATTACCAGAAATACGTTCATTGTGATGGGTTGACGACGATGAGAATGGAGGCAAAATGGTGTAATTTTCACCAATTTTGTAATATTCGGAAAGGTTTCTTATTTGATATTTGGCAATTCTTTCATCATGTAAAAAAAGAAATAAAGGAATCAATATTTTCCATCATGAGAGCGAGTTCGGATTCATTTTCAATGTTCTGTTTAAAATAATTTTCTAAACCGTTAATAAAATAATCTACGACAAATTTCGGAAGCAGTTGTTCGAGTCTAAACCGTTGAGATGAAAAATCTTTGCTTCTTGAAGCATGGTCCATCTCTTTGCATTTTTTTACGGTGTTTTAATTGTTTTTCATTATTTATTAAATAATTTTTACTAATAAATTACATCGTTTTTAAATTATTTTTCTTTCACAAGAGGATACCTCCGATGTGTCAAGAACAAGAATAGCCATGTCCTTACTTTTTGGATAATTTCCACTCGTGTAACAGAAGGTGTCTCCAATTTTTGAGCAATACTGACCTTGAGAAGAGTCAACGGAGCAGTGAATGTGTCCATGCATGGTCATGAGTGGCTGGTATTGTTCAATCGCCCTCCTTAAAGCCCTCGACCCACAATGAATCCCATTCACATTATCACAACATGTGTCATAAGGGGGCATGTGACAAACCCACAGTTGTTTTCTACATTTTTCTTTTGTAAAATTGTATTTTTCTGCAATCCGTTCCAATTCTCGTTCAATAGAAAATGCCTTAACAAGCTTTGGGTCGTTTGGATCGAATTTCAAATGATGAAATCCGGGAACTCCCTTGAAATGAGAATCTTCACTAGGATTCTCTTCAACACATGAGCATTCAGGATATTCTCCATTGAGAATGACATCAAGAAATTCACTCTCATTGAAAGTAGTGTATCCTTTCAATCGAATGTGATACCAGTCCAAATTTTGTGCCAATGTGTCACTAATATTGCTTGTATCAAATCTCTCGAAATCTTTCTTGTGTCCTTTCATGAAAACAATGGATGAATATGCAAATAATTCCAAATCTGTTTCATCTAATTGAATGACTTCGTTGTACAATACTTTAATATTCGGAATGTGTTGAGTTTTCTCTTTCATAAATGCAACATCCGAATACAAATCTGCGTTTCCAAAACAAATGTATACATTTCCTTTTTTAAACTGTTTTAAGATCGGAAGCAAATGATTCGCAAAATAATCTCGATGTTTCTCAATTCCCTTATTGCAATCAAGGTGAGAATATTCATCAAGATTTGAATGTTTTTTGTTTTTCAAATATAAATCTCCTCCAATGATCATACAGTTAATATGATGATCCTCATGATTGGCATAATCCACAAGTTTTTGATATTGAAATAAATTTCCATGCAGATCCGATGAAAACACAATCCTCAACGACGAAGGACTTGGAGGACTCATGACGATGGTCAATATTTTTTTAATTATTGATGCGTGTGTGTTAGCTTGGTTTAACTAGGATGATCCTCATTCATTGATATATATAATTGGCATAAATGAATAGGCTTTTAAAATTTAAGGAAAGAATTGAATGGTCCATTGTGCCAGTATTATTGAATGGGATGACACGCGTAGAGAAGTACGAGAAAAAAAATGTTTTCCTCAACGTCGAGCGTTTGTCAAGAGTATGAATTTCAAGTCCTCTCGGAGAAGGATTTCAAAGTCATGGCATGGAAGAATGGCTTGGGATGCACCAAGCAATTTTGCATTCATCCTGGACATTGTGAATCTGTGAATGATGATTTTACGTGGAGACTTTCAAGTGCCGTGATGACTGGTGGAGGTCCTTTTTCAATTTTTGATGGATACTCCCGAGTTCTCATATTATTGGATTGCAAAGATAGGAAAGATTTGGATGATCATCATCAGGCAACAGAATTACAAGCTGAAACTACGTTGTCCAATCGTTATCAATTCTTTCTTCAACATTATGAGAGTGAGGATAAGATCACAAGAATGGAATTAAAATTGATGGAGCCTTATGTTTTTTCTGGGAGTTTAAAAACAGATTTTGAGATTGCTCAATTACAAACAGATTCTAATATCAAATTGCAGATCACTGATTTTAACATCATGACAAAAAATAGCCGAGCTCGATGTGACTTGGTGAAGTGTATCAATACGTGTTGTAACAATGTTAGCTTGATGGCAATGATTGAACTTGATCACAACTCACTAATAGAAAGGTTAACCTCATCGGAGGAAAGACAGTGGAATCTATTCGTCTATAACATTTCTAAATCCTCCATTCACATGAATGACCTAACACAACAATCGACTTGTCACAGCAAGCGAAACGCAACAGAAGAAATTGCTCCCTCATGCTTGTTGTGGATTAACTTTAAATCTTGCTCGTTCCACACTCTAACACACATGCTTCAACCATTAAGGCTTTCTCAAAAACAAGATTCATTACAATGCATTATTGCACTGATATCCGTAATTGATCAAACCATTATTACTCAATGAATATGATATCCGTCTATTGTGTCTTTTTAAGTGTTTATTCGAGCAAAACACCAACAATCTTACCAACTTGAACACCACACAATTCGTACTTCTTATCCTTCCAGTATTGGATGGCTTTCTTGAATTCATTGGTGATATCTTTTTCATTGTGGAAAATATTGATCAATTCATGAACAACGACTTTGACAATACCCAAAGGACCGCTTTGCAATTGAGCAGCAAGTGATTCAATCTTTTCGATAATACCATTCACATTGCATCCCTTCAATGCAACTGCTAATTCCTTCACACCAGCACCAAATTCTCTCAATCCAGTCTCAATCAATTTGACATTAATTCTTTTGAATCCATATTCGAGAGAGTAAAATGCGTCATCGAAATCGTTCAAAGTGATATATACATCTTTGGTACACTCGGTGACATTGCCAACTTGGAAGTTAGAATTTGTGAATTATAAATTGTTAAAGAAAGCAGATAACACGCATAGTAGTAGTAGTATTGATTTTTTTGATATAGAACATCATTCCGTTTCCAAAACACAGTTGATCGCATGATCATCATCATCATCAACCAACACAGCAGCGAAACTTACCATCGGCTTCAATACCGAGAGCAAAGCCTTCAACGAAAGCAAGGATATTAAGTGGTAGAGATTTGGCTGGTGACGCTGGCATGAATTTTCTCTGGGCACTAACAGCCACGACCATCATCACCAACACGGCAGCGACTGCCACAACAACACATGAAACAATTTTCATTCTCTCGGAGGGGTTGGTTTGTATTTTTTGTGATGAAAATGTTTTCGGGCCGAGTTGCGATTGGGAGTTATTGGGAGAGAGAGGAGTGTGTTTCGGAATGGACCTCCTGTGGTGGTGGTGGTGGTCCAAACAAGGCCAGTTTCATGAAAATGTCAGGAGAATATTTAATTGAAGTTTCAAACCGTGATAAATGATTATAATATTGTTCTATTCAAGCAAAACTCCAACGATCATTCCAACTTGCACACCACACAGCTCGTATTTCTTGTCCTTCCAATACTGAATGGCGTTTTTGAATTCATTTGTAAGATTCTCGCTGTTATGGAAAATATTAATGGTCTCATGCACAAGGACTTTGATGATACCTAGAGTGCCCGATTTAAGTTGAGCAATGAGAGACTCGATTTGCTTAATAATTCCTTTAACGTTGCAATCTTCAATGCCTTGTTTAATCTCCTCAATTCCTGCGGCGAGTTCTTTCAGACCTGTTTCAATCAATTGAGGGTTCATCTTCTTAAATCCGTACTCCAACGAGTAAAACGCATTTTCAAAATCATTCAATGTAATTTTTGCATCTTTGGTGCAACTGGTAACATTTCCCACTTCCACACAAACAGTGGATCAATCGACATGGTTATTATCCTTATATTAATGCGTTTTCGATTTCGAAGGTTTTTTACTTACCATCGGCTTCAATACCAAGTAAAAAACCTTCAACAAAAGCAAGAACATTTGATGGTAATTGCTTTGGGATTGGAAGAGCAGAAGTATGACTTTGGCAGTTCATCATCATCATCACGGCTAAAACCATTAAGGCAACAACACCAACAGTGAGGCGTTTCATTTTTAAGGATCAATTCAAATCAACCAAGCTTGCTTGCTTTTGGACACTCCTAAAAGGGGTTTTGAAACAACCCAAAACCACCCTTGAAAAAAAATGTCTTGTATCTTTGCATTTTTGGGGCAAGCAGGAAATCAAATTGGACATGAATTTATGAAATTACTGAACGGAGAGTGAGTATTCATCATGATGATGCTATGTAGATGATGTTGATTGGAATTTAAAAAATTAATGGTGGAATTCTTTTTGGAAATGATGAAATATGGACTTTTTAAATTAAAATTGATGAACTTCAATTTTCGGGATGACAACAATCCTTTGAACAGAAAAACAGCAAGAAAATCTAAGGGATTTTTTGATACCTATTTCAATACAGCAAGCTCCAAGGCTCATGTAGTGATGGTTGATGCAGAGCCCAAAGTGATCAAAGCCTCATTGGACGACGAACGACAATCGAAATTATCATTGTATGACCCTCGGAATGTTGTATACTCGGAGGTAAGCTCTACAACCATTCATACAACATGAGAAACACTTTAAATGTTCCACAAATTTACGCTCTCTCATTCATTCAATCTTCCTTTTTGAAAATAATTTAAAAACAGAGTGGTTGCGGAAATAATTGGGCACTTGGATACAACTTTAAAGGCAAAGTCAAAAACTTGACGAGCAATATTTCTCTCACGGAAAGCAATACGCTTGTTGATGAAACGATGGAACGAATCAGAAGAGAAGTTGAAAGTTGTGACGTTGTGCAAGCAATCTTTGTATTTCATTCTATGGGAGGAGGAACAGGAAGTGGACTTGGTAGTCGAGTCGTTGAAGAAATTAGGATCAAATACCCGTCTTACTATATCTTCACCATTTCAATAGCTCCATTTCAACATGGAGAAACTCCTCTTCAACACTATAACTGTCTACTCACCCTTAATCACATCCAGCAATACGCTGACGGGGTTTTCTTGTTTGTGAATGACGATTTACTTCGTTCCATTACAAAGAATATGAAAAGACAAAATGCTGGTCATTCGACTCTAATGGATGTTTCTTACTCGGTCTCTGATATCAATAAGTACATTTCATCGAGCTTATGCGGATTGCTTCTTCCTGTCTACTCGAAGGAAACAAAACTGTATACTCCATTCGATGCCTTCTCTCTTGTGAATCAAGTGGTTCCAATGAAAGATGTAAATTTTGTTGAATTGCATACGAGTGCGTTATTGACCCATAACGCAACACAGTTCACTTCATGGCAATACATTGCCGAGGATTTAACGAGACATGTACCAATCTATGATCTTGAAAATAGCAATATCAAAACCATCTATGCCAAAGCCGTGGTGAGGGGCGGACTACAAACCTCACATGATGTGGACATTATCAAAAACGTTTTGCAAAAACAGGCCTTTTCCCCAGTAGATTGGACTAAGGGAAGAAAAGAGGAGTTTCATACATTGGTTTCAAGTGATGAAGCTCTCAAAAGTTACAAACTTCCCTATTCTCTAACTGTGTGTGCAAACAGAACAAGTTTCATGCAGCTCTTCAATCGAGTTCTCACAAAATCTTACACCATGATGCAATCTAGAGCGTACATCAACTGGTATCAAAGACATGGTCTCGAAATAACAGACTTTGAAGAGGCGATCTGCAACTTGCAAAATGTTGTTGACAATTATGTTGAGCTCATATGAATGGTGTTGAGAACATCATCACTCCTCCATAGAATTTAGCTTGGTCGCTCTTTCTCCTTCTAATAGTTGCGTAGGCACACTACTAGTAGTGCATGATCATCAACTTGTCACGACCTAATGTACTTCCGACCACGAATCACAATCCAACTAATGATAATGAGATCGCGGTACTATTTGTTCCAAGTTTGTGCATTTTACAACCCTATCAAATGACCTTCCATATTTGTCGCAAATTCAAAAAGGGTTTTCTGACTATCGCGATCTCGTGCTCGTACATGGTATGTGTCGAAAATGAATGCATGTACATCTTTTTTTCTTCTTTAGTTGAAATATCAATAGGCACTCTCCCGCAATGGCTTTAAACCACACAAAGGCGACAACATGATGGGTGTTTCACAACAGAAACATACCATTAAAAAGTATTGACAGGGAGACGAATCATGCTGTGAAAAAAACAACATTGTTGTAGTCCATTGGTGATTGTTCTTGAAAGTACGAGTACTTGTAGAAACATTCAACCGGAAATTGCGAGAAAACAAGCACAGAGAAAATGAGTGAAGACACTATACGTTTTGTGGACGAGACAAAACAAACACAAGACACCTACTCTTATCTCAAGCCCATCGGAATTCGGAAGCTTAGAAAACAAATCAATACCAAGGAGTTCAAAAAGAATTACTTTGTCATTGATACTAGGAAAGATGAACCCATGGTTGTGCACTATGATTCAGCTCAAGGAATTGCACCACCACCTCCTGTTGGCCAACAAGCATCGTCGTCGTCGATGAGTTCCATGATGGTGCTGTCTAGTTCTTCCTCCTCGTCCAGTAACAATCTCAACTCTTCTTCCATTCCTACTCCCAATAGTGGCAGTGGCAGTGGAAGTATAATTTCAC
The DNA here is from genome assembly GCF_008403515.1 of Naegleria fowleri. NCBI lineage: Eukaryota > Heterolobosea > Eutetramitea > Acrasida > Naegleriidae > Naegleria > Naegleria fowleri. Next base: position 258,175 of record NW_025407933.1, read on the forward strand.
CTCTCAAAACATCAACCAAAACACCTACTTTTGAATTTCAATCCATGTGTTTGAATGGTGGTGGTGTTGGTGGAGGAGGGAACACCTCTCTTCCGTCATTCCACTTTAATACAGCTTCACCTTCTCAGCAGCATGCAGACTTGAGTATGGGATATTTTGGAATGAATTCGTCGACGATGGATCCTATCATGACTACCCACACACCTGCCTCTACGCCAACGAATGGACATCCATTTCAATTTATGCAAGCTCCATTCCTTCCTCAACAACCTCTGTCACATCCATCGAGTATTAATCATGTCTCATCGTCCTCCATGAAGAGAAAACATGCCTTCTCCTCCTCCAGTAGTAGCAGTAGTTCAACGTATGTGAACTCGAGAAGGACTCTCTCCATGCCGGATTGTTTGGTTAATTTCTCTCCTAATGAAACAGCCATGAACCTTTCAGAGTATGAAATTCAATCATCACTGAATCAACAACAACAGCAACAACAACAATTACAAGCAAATAAGAAATGCAAACTAGGCAATGAAATAAGTCCAACACATCATCACATACTGAATGGAGAGCAACAAATCATGTTCTCTAATCAAGCGTGGACAGATGGAAATATGGTTCATCTGAATCAACAACCACAACCGATTTCAACGTCACAACAACCATATTTCGACTTTTCAAATCCTCAACAACATCAAGACTGTTTATTTGAGTTTGGTGACAATAATGAATTAAATTCTAGCTATCCACAAAATTCCATGACAAAACACATCTCCCTTAATCACTATCCTCAATTACACCAAACACAAATACAGCTTCTAGAAACTCTGCAAATGATTCTCAACCAAAATCATCCTCAACAGCTTGATGATGATGAAATTGGAGCTGTTATTCCACAGTCAAACGCCTCTCCTAATACAACTTTGAATGAGCAAGAAAATTCTCAACTCCATCACAACCAGAATGCACCCATGATGGTGACAATGGATCAACAACAATCCTACGTTGTGACAGAAGAAAATAATCAGCAACCGCCTGAATATCAATATCATCAACAATTGTGGAATGATATTGATGAGAACGGAATTTTCAGCCCAGTTGATCAAACGGAATTTTTGCTTCAAGATCTCTCCGGTGACACTACGAATCACAACAACCTTAACAACTCCTCTAGCGATAGTATTGTCGAAAACTCCTCACCTCAACCCTCAAACGAATAACTTCCTCAATTTTGATCTCTCTAAAGTTTTGAAACATTCATAATATTGTAAATAATAACATTCATAATAAATATATTTAGTCCTATTTAAAAATATACAAATCATGTGTGAAAAGTGAGTGGAAAAAGCTGTTAGAGTTCTCTCCAATTTGAGTTCAAATTATATCTAGCATCCTTGTAATGAAAGATGTCGTTGTTATCGAATGTCACACCCAACAATATGAGTAGAGTGTCATTTTGGGATTAATCCTTCTTCATCAAAATTGTTTAATGGTGCTCTCTCAAAGAACCAAACAGAATATCGACAATACGATTTGAAATTCCATAATTTTTCTCATCACCTCCTGGAGCAAAATGATGAATAAAGTGATGCGTCTTTAGAGTTTGCCATCTTTTGCTTGTAAAGAAAGTTCTAAATGGTTCAGGTGCTCTTGCTGCATTAGCGGCATGATGCAACCAATAATGATGCATATCATAAAAAACATAACCCATAAAAGCGCCTGCCACTACAGCATGAGCTGCATAGCTTGGCAACACTGAGTGAGCAGCAAACACAAATGGAGATGATAAAATTGTGAATAAGGCCACAGGTACCACTAAACGATCCTTATCCATTGGTAACTTGTGGTGGAATCCATGCAATAAAAAGTGCACAATATTTGTCACATAGAACCCCATCTTACCCAACATATCGAAATGGAACAAGTACTTGTGCAACAGATATTCCAATCCAAACCACACTAAAAATCCCAAAGCAAAACATCCGACCATTCCGATCCATGAAAATCCCTGTAAATAACTCTGTGTGAGCATGAAGGCAATCACTGGCAACCAAACCATCAACACAACCCACCACTGAGTATGTGAAGTCAATTCCAAATACTTGTTAGCAAACAATGGAACCGATTCCTTAAAGTAAACAGGTCCCGAGTAGGAGACCCAATCAAAATAGTCCTTCCCTAACTTGCCAACTTGATCCAACAAGGGTTTTGAGTAGTCGATGGGATCCTTTCCCTTCAACAACATGTTCTTGGTTTCATCAGAGGTATCAGTAGCACCTAAAGCAGATTCCGCCAATGCTCCAGGTCCTTCAGAAGTGTTATTATTGATTTCGGAAGAACGAAGACCTTTAGCAACTGATTTCTCTGAGAAATCTCCATCATCACTTCCATCATCATCACGCAATCTTCCAATGAGATATCTCTTCAACATGGAATAGGCCGAAGAGGAGTGCTTGTGGAGAGAAGCCTCTTGCAACACGTGAGTAATATCGGAACCTAAATAATCCAACAAAATGTCTGTGCCTCCAGGATGAGTCTCGCAAAACTCAGTAATCTCATAGACGTGTTGATGAACAATGACCCAGGCATCGTGTTCGGTGTTGTGTTTGGCGACTTGTTCTTTGGTGAAGTATTGTAACGATTGGTTTGATGATGAATCTGGAGAGGTTAGGAATGAAGAAGTGGTGGATTCATGAGGAAGAGGTGAACGTTGAACAGTTGTGGAAATCATTCTCTCGATGGTTATGTTTTGTCGTTAATGAATGATAATTTCAGGTTCGCCAATGTAAGAGAGTTGGAAAGAAGGACCCGAAATTCTTGGTCAAAAAAACGCTTAATTAGTAATTCAATGAGAACCCAAGAGGAAGAAGAAACTAGCACTTCTCGAATCAATGTATCTAACGAATGTGATGGGAAGCAACAAGAACAACAGTTGTTTTCTTCTCTGATGAAAGAGTGATGTATTTGGTGATGATGATGATGATGATGGAAAGGACTCTCAATAACACATCAAAGAAGAAACAAATTCTTTGGACAAACAAACGCACGCGTGGTTTTTTACTTCGGTTACGGAAACCACCTTTAACTGGTGCTTGGTTGGATAAAGAAGTTTTTTTATGTGTCCTCCAACGCTGGGGTGGCAGCTGGCGTACCTCAGGTACAAATTTGTGCGCTAGTCCGTTGGGAAATGAAAATGAGAGTGCGCTCAAGTTGCAGTGAATTGAAGGAAATTGGATGACTTAATTAAGTCTCGAGGAGTGTCAGTTTAGTTTGGATGATGATTCAATTTGAAGGACAGAGAATTTGAGCAAGGAAGTGTGAGGTTGAGCTTGATAGATTGGCAAGCTCGTTCGATTTGTGAGCAAAAAGGAGCTGGAAAAGCTTGTAATTGTGCGCCAATTCGAATCGAACGTTGGTGTGTTGGTGTCCTCATTTGGACACCACTCATAAACACTCCAAAACAGCGCTCTTGGTTCGCAGGATTACGCCATCTCAAAATGGACATAATTGGGTCTCAGCACTGTACAACGCCACGCACGATTTCAATAGGTAATAATGAATGCCATCCTTTTATTTCTTTTTCTTTTGGTTCCATTTCAATAGAGCATCTTTTACAACCTTCTCGGCCAGTTTTGATTTGTTTTTCTGAATTTTGGATGCACTTTTCGATTTCATTGCCGAGTCTAGATCCTTTGTGCTTTGCTGAGATGAAGAAGGATTGGGTGTTTTGCAGTTCTTAATTCTTTGCAAAAGAGAAATAGGTGTACTGGGGGTGAATGGTTGGAGAGATTGTGATAATGTTTGATGTTCTTCATCTTTTCGCTGAGAGGATTGTTTAGGAGTATTGACATTTGTTTGATCTTGTTGGGATGACTTTTTAGATGGTGTTGCTGATGAGGTAGTAGAATTGTGTTCTTGGGAGTGTTTCTGAGAGGAAGAACGTTCTTGTGATGAAGGAGCTGCTAAAGATTTGGTGTCAGATTTTTGAGCGAAAATAGATGCAAAGGAAAAGGGTTTTGAGTGCACTTCCTTAACCAATTCAGTTGTTTGAGGTGTAGGTCTGATGTTTTTCTCAGATGCTTTGCTTGGTGTGACGTTTTTGGATTGTGGTGTTTGGGAAAGTTTTTCGTGTTTTCTCTCTTCTGGAGAAGATGTCACAGGTTCTTCTTCTGGTAGTTCCAAGGTAGGGTTTTGAGTAAATAGAATATTGTCGTTGACGGCTAGTTGCTGTAATTCTTCATCCTCGCCTTCGTCAACCATCAAATTGCTATCTTCTTTCGTTTGTTCTTGTTGAACAGGAGTGGTTTTTTGGGATGCTTTTTGCTCTTCATCTATTTGATTATCTTCATAGGAAGCATCCATTACTGGTGACACACAAGCGATAGAAGCCGCCTGCTTTTCAGAAGAGAAAAGTGGCTGTTCATTAAGATCGTCAGATTCTATTGAGAAAATGTACTCTTCGTCCTCATTCTCTTGTTTGTTGTCATCTTTTGTGTCCATAGGTACGACAGTCGTTGCATCATTGGGTTTATCATTTACATTGTCAATAGCCATAGGTTTGTTGTCGTTTGTCACTGCTGCAGCAGTGTTGGTATCTGAATTGGTGGTGATTACGTCAATTACCTCCGGAACAGAATCCACAAGTTGACTTGACGACGATGGCTCATTGGTATTTACAAGTTGACTGCCTTGTGATGCTTTCATTTCCATCTTCGCAAGAGCGTCATCAAAGACCGTATCATCATCTTCAGCGAAAATAACCACTTTTTCATCAGCAGCACTATCATCATTTGGTACGGCTTCAGGAAGTGTTAAATTGTTAATACCATTGCTGGCATTCGAATGTAAATTCTTGCCTCCATTAAACGAGAGAGAAGAAGCCACAGAAGTAATGACTGAATTTTCCACAGCTTTCTTTCGGACCGAGCCCGGAACAGGAGAAACAATATCGTTGTATTGCTCATGTCTATTCTCACTCTTCTCCACTTGCAAAAACAAAGATGGATTATTTCCACAGATTACTTCAATTATTTTAGATTTAACTTGCAATTTCGATGAAAGATCTTCCCAATTTGTGGGTAATTCAAATTTCACTGGCATTCCCGATTCTTTATCCAAATACAAGTGTTGAATGGCTTTTATCGAAATACTGTCCTCTGTAGGATAAAACTTTTCGTATTCTCTCTCCAAAAACAATACTAATTCTTCATGTGTTGATATGGATGATGATGACGGAAACGAGCAGAAGGCTTTTCCGTTGCTTAGATAAAGGTCCAAGTGATAATTTCGAGACATTTTTTGGCGCGTTCAAATAATTGGTCGCCTCTGATCCAAACAACATTAATCATTTTATTCCATTGTCTCCTCATTCTCAACAGTTGACAATCTTTTGGCCACTAGTGCCTCATTCTGATGAAGACATTGATTTCGAATGGTATTGGATGATTTCTTTTGAACAGATTGTTTGTGTTTGCTGTTGTAGCTAGAGGCTCTCTCAAGTTCTCTCTTGATCATTTCCTCTGATCCCATTACCAATGCATTATAAAAGAAGGAAGACTTATCCTTATTAGAAACGTTAAAGAGAGAAGAAAGGAAATAGTCCTTACTCGAACTCTCACCAAAATACATCAAACCATATTCATTCACTCGAGTCAAGTTGTTCGTGATTTTTGTAATGGTCAAACATTTCACACCCCAAACATTGTCTGCCAACTCAATGGTGGAATTACTTTGGTCAAATCCTTGAGATTTCAAGCAGAATACGTATTCATTCTTTTCAGTGTCATAAAAATTGCTGCAGAGAAGATTGAGAGTCTTGTGAGAGTTTCCAAATTTGAATAATGAATTTCCACTCGAGAGTTGAATCTTCTCTTCATAGCAATAAAAATCTCTACCTCCACTTCCAGAGACACTAAAGTGAGGATCAAACAGTTCTGTACCCAATTGTCGTGACATTTTGTTTTGTTTCTTACATCCCTTCAAACATGGATTAAAATTGCACTGTTCAAACATGTGAAACACTTCATGATGAGGATATGGAACAAAGGTTTGATATTTCCATTTGTAAGTTTTTTCCAAAGAAAGATCATTCAACACTCGTTGCAAATTATTCTTTGGGGAGCAGGCTTGCAATGTAAAAACGCCTCCTCCTCTATTCAAATAATCCTTATGAATTTGAGCAGGAATGAACTTGTTACTTGAAACTGTTTCAATACTGCATGGAATGGTATACACAATTTCCCATGCTGGTGAATCATTTTCAAAATCTTGCACCAATGAAAGATGATCCATTGAGAAGAAGAGTGCACTCTTCATCTCAACCTGAGTTTTGAATAAGGGTTCAGTAGAAATTTCCATTGGAGAACCAATCGCATGCAAATATTCTAATACTGCCTTATTACTCAATAGAGCGAGATGTCTCGACACGGAATGTCTACTCTTTGATTGAGGTCTTGAAGGTAATCCCAATGATTGTTGAGAGCTTGTGGTAGAGTCTGAGACATTGAATGAATAGGGTTGATAGGAACCACTTGTGGATGAAGTGGTCGTGGTGGTCGTTGTACTTTCCGAATCGGCATCTTCATCTTCTTCATGACGTTCCTCGTCCTCCTCTTCATCATCGTCTGCAGCATCATCCTTTTTTGACATTTTCATGGCAAAAGCGTCACTTTCATGATGTGAAGAGGTCGTATTGGGAGAACTTGAAGCCAAAGAAGGCGAATAGGGAGCCTCTAAATTCACTGATGTTGGCGTGGATGGTTGCAAAGCATGATACAATTGATGACTCTGATTGCTTTGGTTACTGCTTGCGAGAGTGCCAGTCGAATCGTCGAGTGTGCTACTGCTCACAGATTGCACCGAGAGAATCATATTGGATGAAGAGTTTGCCTTTCCTTGCGAGTTATTGCTCGTTTGTCGTTTGATTCGAGTGGTTGAATGAATCATGGGGACTGCTCCAATGTGGAGCATATTCCCTCCTTTCGAGGTACTAGTACTTGAGGATGGGATGGATTTCAAACTTCTCATTCTCTTGGCTACGTGGCTCTTAAAGTCATCACTTCGAACAAATCTTGGGAAAGCCTCTCTCCTTAAAAAGCTCTCAATTTCCTTCTTCTTTTCATCATACAAAGACTGTTCATAGTACGAAGGGTTCTGTTTCATTTGCAAATACAGTGAGAGCAGCGGTACAAATCTTCCACTGCAGTCTCTCTCGAGAAAGGATTTGAACAAGGAGAGCAAGGTTTGAGAGGATGAGTTTGGAGAAGGCATATTGTTGTCATTGTTGTTGGCTAATGACGAGGACGTCTTCAAACCACCACTGCTCACAGGTGTAGGAGGAGTCGCAGTACTTGTTGGTGTGCGAATATTATTATTATTGGACACAAACTCTGGAAAGTTGGTGAAGGCTAAACATTGATCAAAGTCAAAGACATAGCATCGAAAGAGAGAACGTTCCTCTTTAGTGAGATGAATATTGTTGTTTGAATTATTACTTGTTGTAATCATGATGTTGTTAGAGAGGTGGATGATGAAGCTGGAAATTGCGTGTCACTCGCAGCGATGAAATACTGTCCGTTGATGAGAGTGCAGTTAGAAGTAGCAGTAGTACAATTTACAATTAAAGAATGAATTGTGTTTGAAGAGGTGAAAAGACTCAGGGAAGGGACAAGGATGTTGTTGTTTGTTTTATTCTTTTTGAATCATGGTAATAATGAGAGATGATGATGACAGAGAACCGACTTCAGCCTGTTAATACCAGAATCATCATGCACTTCAGCATCATCCATATGAGATTGCTATTGTCCAACAATGGTAATAGACGACCCGTTTCGTCAACAAAAGCGAAACGTCTCAACTTCATTAAATTTTCATGTGGCAGCTACGATCCAAAAACGATCGATGAAGACGTAAATATTCTTCTACCATGCTGTGATGATCTCTCTCGACTTACCTGTTGGGTTACAACGTTATGGAAAGTCATGCATTACAGAGCTGATTCGATGAGATTCAAAAAGTAATAGTAAGGATTGCTTAATGTGTTTGGATTCTCCTATTTTATTGCACGGGCAAAGCATGAACACACTTGAAGAGATATCATAAGGAATGACATATCACTATTCAGGCTTGATCAAAATGATTTTAAAGATATCATTACTACCAGTTCATCATAACTATTTAATGGAGAGTAAAACTATTTATCGTTAATAATTATTATTATAAAAGGAACGCTGCTCGTTCAACCAGCAAAAAATGCCTCCTAAACGTAAGAATATTTCCTCTCGTGGCACCAATCAACCACAAGAAGAAGCCAAGCAAGAGGCTCATGACGATGATCATCAGCATGATGAAAATGTGAATGATAGAGATAATGATTCTGTAGATCCACACTCAGAGAGTGATACCAAAAAGATCAAGCTTTCGGGAGCGGAAACATCATCTTTGACATCCAATGAAAAAAGAATGAATGCTTTAGCGAGCCGATTGGATAATTATGACGAAAAAGTGATATCGGAAATATTTGAAATTATTGAAGCCGAATTACTGAATGAAAATAGTGGTGTCTTTTCGGTTTTAGAGTCCTCTAAATTTATTGAAAAGTATGTATTGCTTAAATTAATGATTTGGCTTATAATGTCATTTTCTTGCAGTTTCATATTCAAATATTTGGATGAGTCGAGACGCTCTTCAAAAGAGTTCTTATTAACATCAATTGTAATCGCAAATCAGCAATCAGATTTCAAAACCGTGGCTAAACATCCCAAGTTTGATATGCTATTCAAGTCATCGATCACTTTAAATTGTGAAAAAACAAAAGAAAAATTGATAATGATCGTATTTTTGATTAATTGCTTCTCGCATATTGATTTATTGAATAAGCTTTGTTTGGATTTAGTTTCTCTTCCTCTATGGAAACATGTCAACCCTTCCAGAAGGAACGCCGAGATTGAGAAACGCGATTTATCCAAGTATTGGAAAAAAATCTCTAGCAAAAAGTCGGCCGAGGATGCTTTGAAATCAGACTTTTTGCCATCGTTGGTGAACCACTTTTTAAATACATTAGAGACTCTTCAGTTAACTGATCTGGAAGAGCACACTAAAGAAGCCAACATGATTTATTGTGAACGATTTTTAGAATTTTTAATTGACTTGCTTTCACAACTTCCCACAAGAAGATTTTCAAGATTTTACTTGTCTGATGCTCATGTGTTAGAACGTTTAAGACTTTTCATTCGATCAGGAACCTCGTCCAAGAAATTTTCACAACTTGTTGAAGGTTTCGATTTTTATTTGAACTTTGATATCAATGATGACACTGGCGTTGCCCTCTCGCCTATTGAGGCTATTGGTGTTCACTCCGAAAACGTTCAAAATTTGCAAAAGACTGCTCTGAGATTTTTCCCTGATCAATTAAGAGATCTTTACCTGCAAGATTTTGCCACGATTCAACAACGTAATTTTCTAGAGAAAACTCTAAAGACACTAAGAAAGGAGGATCTATTAGAATTCGCCAAGAAACTAAACTTTGTAGGGCCATTTGAAACTGGAGACAACATTTCCATGGAATTGCTGATAGAAATCATCGTTGCAAATCACGAGAAAAAATTATCCCAAATAGAAAGAATTAACAATACACCGATCTATCCTACAGAAAAAACTATTTGGGAAGATATCACTTTGACGAGCTCATCTCCGCCAAACATGCTTTACAAAGGTTCCAACATTCCTCTTCCCAAGCTAAGCATTCAATACCTTTCTTTATATGATTATTTATTAAGAAATTATACGCTCTACAGACAAGAGAAGACATTTAGTTTGAAACGATCTCTGGAAAGTATAATTTCTGATTTAAAGTATACCAAGAATATTAACACTGGAAAGACAGACTTTGTATCTGGATTTAGAATGGCATTGCCTTTGTCCAAACCCTTTGAATTGGTACAAGTAGCCGCTCCAAAAATAGGAGAATCTGTACCATCTCGAGTGGAAGGCATAATTTCTATTGATTTGTCACGTATAGAGTCTGAAGATGTTAGAAAAGAATGGGAAAATATTAGAAAGAACGATATTCTATTTCTAGTTCACATCAAAGCGTCCTCTCAAATGGCTTTTGACAATGAACCAAGATTTGACAAAGGATATGGTGTTGTTTCAATTCGAGGCTGTGAATTAATCAGACAAGAAGATCAAGAAGGAAATGTCATTAATGCTCAAACAAAATTAGCGGAACAAGATGAGACTCTAGAATTCGATCTTTATTCACCTGAAAGAAAATTGATTGTTCTTCTGGATCCTGTTCAATATGTACTCGACAAAGCTGAGCAAGAAAAATCAAAGACTGACCTGTACTCACATTTTAATATTGTTATTCGGCAAAAACCAAAAGACAATAATTTCAAAGCAGTTCTTGAGAGCATTAGAGATTTAATGAATGAAGGCACAGACCAAATTCCTGGTTGGATTATGGACTACATACTCGGATACGAGCCAACTATAGAACAGGAAGCTGTTGTTGGCGAAGTGACAGTAGATTTCAGTGATACCTTTATTGATGAGAATCACCTTAAAGAAACACTTTCTATCAAAGAGACACCTTCATCTCCAGCTGAATCAAATTATTTTAAAGTTTCCTTCCTGAATGGACAAGCTAATTCATACCGCTCTTACATTCCTCATGACGTAAGAATTCGCTCAAAAACTCACACACAATACAGATTTAATGCCCAGCAAGTGAAGGCAATCACTTCAGCATCAATACCTGAAAAGGGATTGGTGTATGTTCAAACGCCACCTGGTTGTGGAAAATATCAAGTCTTGACAAAGATCATAGAGAATCTATACCTCAACCATCCACAACAAAGAATTGTTGTGATCACGAGATCGAACCTTACACTGAATTCTGTATTTGAAAATTTAGAAAAATCTCGAGTACATGAACGCCATTTACTTCGACTGGGAGGCGAGAAGAATGAATACAGCAAGTTTGGACGTGTTAATTACATGCTAGCACAACGATTGGAGGCATTGAGAGCTTTTGATGTTCTTGTATCATCTCTTGGAATGGCGCAGTTCTCCAATACCTCTTGTGAAACTGCTTCACACTTTTTTATTGGAAAAGTTTTTCCACTCTGGAAGACCTTTTTAGAAAAGGCACAATTTCTGAAAGAAAACTCAACACCAAATGACATTTCCTTCTTTGAAAACAACTTCCCGTTCATGGAATACTTTAAGCAAGTGTTAGGAAACGATAAGATTTTCCAATCTACACAATACCAAGAAAATATGAACAAAGCATTTGAACTGTTTTCTGAAATTTCATTACTATTCGAAATCATTTGTGAATGTAAAGTTTTCGAGAATGTGAGAAATTACCATGGAAGAAGCAATCATATTCTTACCCATCAGTCACGAGTGGTTGGAATGACCTCGACTCATGCTGCCATCAAGAGAAGTTCATTCAAGCAGCAAAAATTCGAGTATGATACATTAATCATTGAGGATGCAGCTCGAATTTCTGAAATTGAATCTTTTATTCCCATGAGTGGTTCTTCACGGCTTTCTAAAATTATTCTCTTGGGTGATAACAACCAATTATCACCTGTAATTTATAACAAACAAGTCGAGTTATTTAGTAACGTGAAACAATCCTTGTTTACACGATTTTCAAGATTTATTGATGAAAGTAAGATGATTACTCTTCCCTATGACTCTACAGAAATTTCTCCAAATTTAGTACCTCTATTCAAATGGAATTACTCGGGAATCTATGAGTATGGTGTGGTGAAATCATCAGATGAAACGATGAAATTGAATGGATTCAAATATAACTATCAAATGTTAAATGTTGAAGATTATCAAGGACAAGGCGAAATTCAGCCATACCCACACATGTTCCAGAATTTAGGGGAAGCAGAGTATGCCATTGCTCTCTACATGTATCTTCGTTTAGTAGGTCATGAAGCCAATTCCATTACCATTCTCACTCCCTATCAGGGTCAAAAGAGTCTCATTCGATCCATTGCTAAACGTAGATGTGGTTCATTGGGAGAACCAAAAAAGATAACAACCATCGATAGATATCAAGGACAATTGAATGACATTGTAATCTTGTCAATGGTTCGAACAAGCACTCCTGGATACATGAATGATCCAAAGAGGATGGCTGTTGCTCTCTCTTGTGCGAGACGAGGACTTTTTGTGTTGTGTCGAGTTTCAAAATTTGCCAACTGTAAACCATTCACAGATAATTCTCTTATGGACCTTTTCACTAAGGATGGTAGATTGACTCATGCTCTGCAGATTGACAATGAATCACCAAACTCTGTGACCAATGTGTTTGAGTTGGGAAAGGTGGTGTACCAGCTTGCACAAAAGAATGGTTGATCAAGCCAATTTGTTCTTTGACATTTTACAATTTATTGTGAAATCTCGATTAATAATAAAACTCAATGCCAACTTGGTTTGTCATTCAACAAACGCGACAATGAAGGCAAAGGATATGCCTTAGGAGGCTCTGATAACAGAATATGCAAAGGAGGTAACGTTTCTCTTGTCATCATTTTCGGATGTGGATCAGTGTTGTGCATGAACTTTTGTGACGCTATGGTACGCTCTTCTGGATACTGTTTCAGTAGCAAGCTTGATGCTGAACGACCTCTTGGATGATTGACATTGTTATATTTATATGGGTCACTCATGAGTGGTGGAGATGGACTCGATGCAGTTGAATAATGATATTGTGTCATCGAAGGAGGATAATCACTTTGATCACTTGCTCCTCTGTTGTTGTTGTTGTATGGAGTATTCACATTCTGATTTGAGGTTAACCTTAAAAACGCAGATGGCAATGGAGGAGATTGAGTTTGCAACAAACTTGAGGAAGACACTTGTGTGATAGCCACACTGGTAACAGGATGAATACAACTTGGTCGAGTGTAAGGTGACAATATTGACAAGTCAGTATTACTACTTGGACGTTCAACCTGAGATGAAACATTTCTAAAACAACCATCATCATTGTTCTCACTCGGATGATTATCAGAAAATAATTTCTTCTTTCTGTTATGAATTGCCACTTGATTTCCTTCATAGTAGAAACAACAATAATTTGAAGAGTTGGATTGAGAACATGGTGTTTCCAAAGAAGGTATCGATCGATGATTCAGAGAGGATGCCAATGTCATCTTCTTGTGTGTGTCTTTCATGTTGTGTGGTTTTGAAATTCCCTTCACCTTTTTTGTGATCAATTCTTCTTCTTGTTTTGTTCCATGTTGAGTGTTAGTCAAGGAGGTCTTCATTGTTAATGCATCATCATCATCATTCTCCTCACCTCGTCGAGTTTTCTTCTTCCTTTTCTGACTTGTCTCTTGTTTTTTGAAAAACCAATGCGAGAGATGATGTTGTCCAACTCTTCTCGTTTGTACCTTGTTGCTATTCTTTCCAAGATTGGTTTCTTCTTCTTCTTGGAATTGGATACCCGAATGAGAGACTTTGGATTCACCCGACGAATGATCATTGGTCGTTGATGGTGTTGTGGTGGTGGAATGACATGATGTTTGCTTGGTTGGAGAACAAGATGAACCTTTGGTTGTGGCCGTGGTTGTGGTTGTGGTGGTAGTGATGGTGGTGATTTTAACCTTTGGATCCTTGACAAAGAAGTTGAACGATTTTGTGGATGAGGAGGAAGAAGATCCTTTCGAATGATATTCAGGAGTCATGATGTTGTGTTGGTTGTGTTGGCTGTGCAAGGAAGGTGGTTGTTATACAACAGTGATAATATGATGATGATAATGGCAATGATGAGGATGTTGATGGTGGAATAATAGAGGATGGCAATGATGATGATCGAATTCAAGAATGATGATCTTATTCAAACTATAAAGATATACTTGTTGTTGAATAAAATTGGTGATGATCAAAATTTACGCAATAATGGGGGAATCAAAACGCGCACTTGCCACAAAGAGGAATATGAAAAAGTCTATTCGATACAAAGAAGGACACCTATGACTGCAGTAACAGTTTGTTGAAGACCAATGGTCAAGTGTCCTTGTTGCTACAACTCTGATCTCTACTCACTCGAATGAACAAAAGAAGACGAGTATCTTGTTTTCTAATGAACACAAGTCGAGTGAATTGGTTGGTTGTTGGATGCGAAAAGGTTCAGTGAGGACGCACAAAAAAGTGAACAATGTCAAGAGAGACCTCAACAGGCTGAGCGTTGTGGCGATTTTGTTTTGGGTAAATCTGTTGTTGGTGAGTGGTGGTTCCTGTGTGGACCGAGCCCTGCTCAAGTTGTAGATGTCGTGAGTCCATGCGAGGACAATCGCACGCAATGACCAAAGATGGTCAAACGATTAAAATTGGACGTGAAACAGTTGACCCAATGTTGTTCCCATCTAACTGTTATTTAATTACGACATGCGAAATTTTAAGGGGACCATAGTTGGAACAAACGTTTCTTTCATTCACCATTCTTTGAAAACACGTTCATGCTAAGGGTATAATGACCATGAAGAATTGGGTGGAGTCTGCACATTAATTCCTGAAATGCACCTGGTATGGAACATGTCTGGAGTTCACCAGACTCAACTTGTAGTGCGCTCGCTCAAGGAGAAATCAATATGAAAGGCGACAAACCCAAATTGCAAATTCTTTAAGGTATTATATACTTGTTCATTCAAACAACAACGAATCCTCAAGGTCTGACATTGATGGCGTTGTCGTCGTTGTCGTTCACATCTCCTATTCTCTGTTACCGAGATCTAGGTTCTTTGAAACCGCAGCAGTAACAAACAAAACACACACGACATAACAGATCTCACTTCTTCTGATTGTAATGCCACTCATGAGAACTGGCATTCAAGTTCTCCTGTTCTGTTGTTGTTCTTCTTGACATCATCACTGACATCATCAGCACTCTCCAAAAAATTCAAAGATCTAGATTTGCTTCATCGTCTTTGAGTGTTCACGTGTCGTGTCACACACCACTCTCTTATTAGCAAGTCAAATTCCGTCCATACCCTCACTGATCTCAGTAATGATCATCTTCCACTCTTCTTGATTGTCCTCTCTCTCAGTTTGCTTTTGATACTTTCGAACCAATCCAATTCAATGCCTCGCAACATGACCTTCATGACCTTCCCAACAATAAAGCCAACCAATCTCCTCCAATTTCTTCTTCAATTCCTTCTCATCCTCATCTTCACAACACACTTCACACCCATGGTGATGATGGTTCATGCTTGGAATTACACATTGGGAACTTTGGGTGTTGTTCCTTCCAATGCTTCACAATTAATTCTTGTCAATGGGACCTCTTCTCAAAATGTTTTATTACATGTCGTGGTGGTGCTAGTGGTGGCCGAATCGAATGTGAATGGTGGTGGTGGTGGTGTTGGGAGTGGTTCTGCATCTCTTCAACAAACAAATGTTTCTTACACGATGATGAACACTCAACAACAACAACAACTCGTTGAGTCAGCAAGTCCATTGCAACCACTTTTACTTTCTGTTGTAATTTCGGAAAATCCAGTGGTTCCAACACCGAGTGTGCCGAAACCTTTTCCTTCGATTGGTCCTTCTCCTTCGATTATTGTCAATGTAACTACAAGTCCAAAACCACCTGTCACTCCCTCCTTACGGCATGTCATTCATTCAACAGTCATCACGAGTCCATTGAAATCCATTGCTATTACTACCATTCAAGAAGAAGAAGAACATGCACGATCACGATTCGATGTGTATCGATCATTGATCGATCAAGTAAAAGAATGGAAGAAGAATCACAAAGATCGTAATTCCATGAAGAGAAGTCCTTCGTATACGTCAATCATGATGGACTATTCACCCATTTTTGGAGCTTGGGGAGGACCTCAGTCAACAACAGATCAAATCATGTATTTCATTTCAAATAATAGTGGTATTTATTCATTGGATAATGTGACGATTGCGAGTAGTAGTGGAGGAAGAAATTTATTGTCGAATGGAACTGTCAAGTTTACAGAACTAGTATATGGAATGAAGGCAAAACAAGGGAATGGTAAGTAATGAATGTGGGATTGTACTCTTTGTAATGGTGGAATGTAAAATCTTTATGACAGATCCACATGACATTTATGTCATGACAAGTGGCAAGTTGTGGTTGATCAAGAATGGAGTTGCTTCTCTATTAATTTCAGGATTGTCTTTAACAGAGAACTCAATTGATGGATCGAATGGAACAGCAACCATTTACAGTGTGAATGGAAATATTCAAGATATTGAAATTACTGAAAATGGTGATGTAAGTTTTTTTGGAATTCCTTGTGTGAACCAAATCAATCAATACTTTTAATGATCTCATTCTCTTACATTTGAAAATTCTCACAATGAACACTTACCTCCTCCTCATTCTCTCTCAATTCTTTAATTATTTTTAGGTTTATTTTCTTGAAAAGAGGAAATTAAGAAGATTTCGAAATGGTAGTGTCAGAACAATGGTGAACAATAGTGGAATGATGTTGAATCAACCATCCTTTATGACCAGTGCTTTTGGAATGCTCTACATTTCAGACACTGGTAATAATAGAATTCTTGCATTTGATCTGACAAGTGAAGTTTTTACCACCATTGCTGGCTCAAATTCTGGAATTCCAACGACAGGTCGTACAGATGCAAAACTCGGAGATGCTCTCAGTTATTCATTGTCACAACCAAAAGGAATTACTGTGAATAAGAACAATGGAATCATTTACTTTATTGAAGGGTCGAACATTCGAACTTTGACTCCAACATGTGATTCTGAAAAGGAAGAACCAATCATGGAATTTCCTTTTTGCAAATGCAAGAATGGACTCTATTAGAATGGAACCAACGTTTGTGTTGAATTACCATCGAATGGTTCATTACCAAACATTCCTCTAATCGCTGTTCAAAATATTTCAATATTTGGCTTTCAGGAATATGCAGCGAGAATATCACATTTTAAAATCCATTGGATCATTGAATCATTTTCTTTGACAAGTGATTTCCAAAATGCAGTGAATAATTCATTTACAAATTATAGGTACACATTTGAAATTTATTTAGGAAATGATTTATTACAATCCTCCACAACAACAACAACACGCACTGGACGAGCGGTCTATTTTTACAATAATCGATAATTTAAATTTGTTCCTCCCATTGTCATTGATGCCATGTTAAACACCACCATTGGAGATCGAATACTTTTTAACATTGGGTTTGAAAATTCAAAATCTCTCTTCTCCAAAAATTTGACCATAATCGATCCACCTCAAATGTCAACTTTTCAAATTCTTGGGTTTTATCCTTCCACTGGAGTTGCATTAACTACAAACTATACAATGACCATTTCTCCAATCAGTACTTTAGGAATTTTTGCTCCAATGTCTCCTTTCAGTTATGCCTTTGGATTTTACAAGCCATGGGGAGATGAAAATTATATTCGTGTGACTGATTTTGTGACACCTGTCACTGACAGTACTCCAATTTCAAAAACATTTCCTTTACCATTTCTTGGAGACAATCTTGCTGTCAAAAAGGATGTAAATGTCGTGATTTTTGTACGAGACCATGCTGGAAATATTTATCCAACCAAAACTATTTTCACTTCACAAGTGTCTGCCAATGTTGATTTACTTTTACAAAATCCAACTACTGAACAGTTAATTCTTATGGCTCATGATACTTCACAGAATTATTCGAGCATGTTGGATAAGGTGCTTGTCACTTTTCAAAACTATGATGTCACTCTTCCAGTTCTACATCGTGCCTTAACAGCAAGTGTTGACATTTCTCGCAATCGTTTAAAGAAAGTGACTTTTAATTTAATGTCAACTCTTGATGATATCATTCAAGAACAACAACAAGAAGTTTCACAATTTGGATATGTTAGAACCAAGACATTTGACAAGTCTCAACTCATGCTCAACATTATTTCTCACATGATGATTTCATTTAACGAAACAGAAATTGTGAGAGAAAGGTTCACATCCTTACTGTCACAACAATTAATTGCTCAACCACAAACTAATGAAAGTCGTCTCATTCCTTCTCTCGTTCTCAATTCACCTCATGTGAATGTCACACTTTCCAAAGTGATTGTTGATTCCTCTGTCGATAAGACTACCATTGAGAATAATGATTTGGGTGACATTTCATTAAGTTTGAAGAATACGAATCAAGTACCAATTCCAAATGGACCACGAATGATTGGACTTTCTTTTGTTTCTCTTGTCATGACAGAACCATTTTTATTGATCCAAAATAATTCCAAGTCTCTTTCAAACATTTATGATTTTAAATATTATGAAAATGATCAATTGGTGATTTTACAAAATTTACAATCACCCATTGTGTTGAAATTTAAAACTATGGAAAATGTGACAACATCTTCTCAACCAACATCTATTGCTTGTAAATATTGGGATGATGTCAATCGAATTTGGAGTTCAAATGGATGTCAATATGCTGGTTTTGATTCGGCAACAAGTATGATCACTTGTCAATGTTCTCACACCACCAAATTTTCTACCTTTTTAGAAATTAATGTGACAGCCATCATTGAAAATTCAGATGGTGTTACACTTTCTAATATTATATCTCTGTTCAGTGCACAGATTGCGTTTGGATCATTCTTCATTCTCTGTTGCATTACCATATTTATATTACTCATTATTTTACACAAACATCAACCAGTGAAGAGTAGATTAGTGACACCTTATTTGGGAATTTTAGCATTATTTATTGAATCTGTGCTTATTTATGTCACTCATCGATCCTTAATTGTGTCCAAATTAACAGGAACTATTTCAAACATTGATGAAAACTCTGACGCTTCCTATTTCAATCACATTGCAACAATTATTGTGAATACTCTCAATTTAACAGCAATTTTCTCCTATTTATTACAAGTGACACGAATTCAATTCATGCAATATCTCTATAGAAAATTACAATCCAATTATCATCAACACAATTCTAAAAAAAATCATTTCTCATTCGAATGCTACGAATCATCACTTCGAAAGTTCTCTTTTTCACATTAATTTCCATTTTTACATTCATGAATATTCTATATTGGACTTTGTGGGTTGTTTTGAGAAGAGTAGCAACAATGACTTCCATATCTAATCCTAATACCTATCTTTCGATTGTATCCATTTCATATTCGGTTGTCATTTTAAGTTGCAGTGCAGTCATTGCATTCATCTTGTTGTTCGATTTTATTCCATCATTGACGAGAGAAGTGAATTCACAGAGAACCATTTTATCAGCACAACAACAACCAAAACAACAACCAAAACATGGCGAAATGACAAGTTTACACAAAGATTCATCCTCTCACCAAACACCAAAAAAGATCAAAAAGAATCCTTTCATTATTCAAAATTTGAAATCTCCTTTCAGACCTTTATGGAATATGGATCGACCATTATTCTTTAGAATGGAAATGATGTTGTATTTGATCATGTTTGTGTTTTTAATCATTCAAGAGGGATTGGGATTGTATGTGATGAATTCGAGATCGAATGGTGATGAGAATTCTTTGATGAACAATATTTTCACACAAATTCAATTCTTGTTCGAAATTTTATATTCATTGAGCTACTTGATGGTATTTGGAGGATTTGCATGTGGTGTGACTCTCTACTATAGAATTCAAAAGAGAAGAAATCAGAGAAATCATTCGGAGGCACATGATGGAAACAATGGTCGGCGTCATGATATGAATTCTTCTGAAGATGAGAATGACTTGTTGAACTTACTGGCCGATGAAAGAGCAAGTGAATTGTTCGAACGATTTTGTGCGAAAGAGTTTTCTGTCGAAAATTTGTATGCTTGGAAATATTTGCACCGTTGCAAGGAGAAATTGTTTGGTCAAGATCTGGCCATAATTACTGAAATTGTTCTCACTTTGAATGATCTTTATATTCAGAGTGGATCTGACTATGAACTCAACATTCCATCCTCTCTGAAATCTCAATTCAAGGTCATGAGATTGGCACTGCAAGAAGCATCATCTTTCGACACCACTAAACACAGAGAATTGATTGAGAAAGTTTATTCGAGTCTTATTGAAAATTTACAACTGAACTTGGGTGACACATTCTCGAGATATGAGCATACCATCGAGTATCTTTCGTACAAGGAAATTCATTCTTTGCAATTTGAACTCAATTCCAATGTCAAGATTGTGGAAGAGTAAAAACACGTGTACTACCACATGTTTATATAAATAATGACAATTTTTATGAATAATTATAAGGGAACAAAATTTGATGTTGTTTAAGCACTCCAAACGTCCTTTTGATATCTCACGCCTAGTTTTTCAAGATAGTCCATAGCAGCTTTTTCGTCCATCTTACCATACTTTTGAATGCTGTTCAAAATGACCTTTTCCACATCCTTAGCCATATATTTGGCGTCACCACAAATATAGAAATAAGCTCCATTGTTCAAAAGATTAAACAACTCTTCACTTCTTGCCTCCAGTTTGTGTTGGACATAGACCTTGCTGCCTTGATCCCTTGAGAAGGCAACATCAAGGAGGGAAATTACACCATCTTTAAGGGCATTTTCCATTTCATTTTGATAAATATAATCTTCAGCCTTCTTTCTACAGCCAAAGTAGAGATGACAAGGGCCTAATGACACACCCTTCTTCAACATGGCTCTTCGTTGTTCAAGGAAGCCAACGAATGGAGCAATACCAGTTCCAGGACCAACCATAATGACTGGAGTCTTTGGATCAGAAGGTAGATGGAAGCTGGATTGGCGTACGTAAATGTAAACCTGTTTGCCAACGGCCAGTCTTTCAAGATAAGATGAGCAAACACCTTCTCTTTGAGTACCATTTGGAATCTTGTATCTCACAACAGCAACCACTGCAGAAATGGATTCAGGATGCAATTGTGATGAAGAAGCAATAGAGTAATAACGAACTTGCATCTTTGGAACAATTTCTAAGAATGCTTCAATTGGTAAGACCACAGATTTGAAATAGTTCAAAACGTCCAATGTGATACGGCTCTCCTCTTTCACAAACTTGTGATATTCAAGCTTTCCTTCCTCACTGTTAGAAGCAAGCAATTTGAGCTTAGCACGTTCACTCTCGTCAGTTGCAAAATGAGCCATCACTTTGAATGCCTTCTTCTTTGCGAGATCGCTAAGCTCAAGGTAATAGGTCAAAGCAATTCTGATCGTCATGGCATCCTTTGGGAAATAGCTTGCCAATCGATTATCCTTGTGATTTCTCAATTGGAATGGAGTGTCAGCCTGTTCGTCACTAACACCTAATTTCTTGAGATAAGCATTTACGAGAGCTTCATTGTTAGCTGGATACACAGCAAGATGGTCCCCAGCCTCATATTTGATACCGCTTCCCTTGATGTTGAAATCTACATGAACTGTACTTCTGTTATCAGTTCCGGATGACTTTAACAATTGTTCGTTTCTTGTAATTGTTGAAAGGAATGGATGTTTAGCATCTGGTGAGTGAGTAGTTGTCTTGAATGGTGTCATGGTGATTGGTTTCTTCAAATAGTCGAGAGTGAACTTTTGTTCGTAGTCATCCTCCTCTTCTTGAATTGATGTTGAGAAAATTTCCGAAGCTCTCAACAACATGTGTGTCTTCCATTCTTCAAAATCTTCTTCAATATCTGCATCAGCGTCACCTTCTCCTTTGTCAAAGAATCTTTCACCTCCTAATTCCTCAAATCTCTTATCGAAGAATCTGGCCATTGCTTGATAAATCTTGTATTGTTTGTTACCCAATCCGAAAACGGAAAATTTAACACCAGAAAGAGAGTCATTTGCAAGAGATGTATCCTTGTAGTATTCATAAAAGTCACGTGCATTATCAGTTGGTTCACCTTCGCCATAAGTTGCAACCAATAAAACAACAAGTTTTTCTTGAGACAATTCTTCTGGTGAAAAGTCAACCATATCTTTTGAGATGGCATTGAAGCCATACTTTTTAGCATCTTGTGCTAATGTATTAGAGAATTCTTCAGCTGTACCTGTTTGAGAGCCGTAGAGAATAAGCATTTTGGGCCTTCCATCATCGACATATTCCTTGCTAAATTTAAATAGAAAAAAGTCCATCAGAAAATATAGTCCGATATCCGAATGATGGTGATGGTGATGATGATGAAAATACCAGAAACAATTCATGATGGAGAAGGTGTTCGAGAGGTGCAAAATACAGAGATAATCACATGGTCGAAGATGATATCACCCATTGTATCACGGAAATATAGTCCGGAAAATATTCGTCAAATATTTATAACACGTGTTCAAACGATGAGAGAGTTATTCTCTTTGGAATACTTACTTTTCCAAAACTTCTTCTTCTGTTTCTTCACTGCCGTCCGACCTAAAAACAAACCAATAAACGAAGAAAGCTCCAATTAAACCCAAAAGTCCATACAATAATATAGCAGCCATATTGTTCTTGTTGTTGTACAGGATAATTACTTCTCAAAAGATAACAACAGTGTGTCTGAAGTTGCTTTTTAAAAAGAGTAAATTTACAAAAGTGCACTCTTGGAGGGTTTGTATTTGTTGAAATTTTTTTGGACAATTTTCTCTTTCAATTTAAAAGAGGATGATTGCTGTTGCCGTCGGAGGAGTAGACTTCCGACAACAAGCACTTGTACGCACATTGGTTCATCATTGACGTGGACCAAGAAGAGTTAAAATAGAGGACACAGCTTCAGTCCGATACGCGTGTGTTTCATAATGAGCGTCGGGTTTAACCATGTTGATTGAGAGATAAACACGCGAATTAGATGAGCGATGTTCATTTCATAGAGTGTGATCATATAATGCTGAGGGTGGCTTTCAAATTGAGGAAAATTGTCTTTTTAATGTGCAAGCAGTGAGTGCTCTTACTTGGTTTCTGCAAATAACTCTCTACCAATTAACATTCTTCTAATTTCACTAGTACCTGCTCCGATTTCGTAGAGTTTAGCGTCTCTCCAAATTCTTTCAACTGGATAATCCTTGGTATAGCCATTACCACCCAAAGCTTGAATGGCTTGTGAGGCCAACCATGTTGCTGATTCAGCTGAGTACAAAATAGCAGCAGCACAATCCTTTCTCAATAATCTGCTGCTTGGTTCTCTGTCACAAGCACGTGCCACTGAGTAAACAAAAGAACGGCAAACGCTGAGCTTGGTGTACATATCGGCGAGCTTTCCTTGCATCAATTGGAATTCACCGATTGGTTGACCAAATTGTTTTCTTTCATGAACATATGGAATTACAACATTCATAGCTGCTTGCATAAGTCCCAAAGGACCTCCAGAAAGAATACATCTCTCATAGTCCAAACCAGACATTAAAACTTTAACACCTTCGTTGACATTTCCCAAAACATTTTCAGCAGGAACTTCACAATCTTGGAAAACCAATTCACATGTATTACTTCCTCTCATACCACACTTGTCAAGTTTTTGAGCAGTACTAAATCCTTTGAATCCTTTTTCAATAATAAATGCAGTAATACCCTTTGGACCGGCATTAACATCAGTCTTGGCATAAACAACCAAAACATCAGCATCAGGTCCATTGGTAATCCACATCTTGTTGCCATTCAAAATATATCGATCACCTTTCTTTTCAGCTCTAGTCTTCATTGAAACAACATCAGAGCCAGCATTTGGTTCACTCATGGCCAATGCTCCCACATGTTCTCCACTAATAAGTTTTGGCAAGTACTTGGCTTTTTGCTCCTTATTACCGACACGGAAAATACGATCGACACACAAGTTGGAGTGTGCTCCATAACTCAATGCAATACTACCACTTCCAACTGACAGCTCTTCAACAGCCAATGTATGTTCAAAAACTCCCAAGCCAGTTCCACCATATTCTGGATCAACAGTAATTCCCAAAAGACCCAAATCTCCCATCTTTTTCCATAATTCCTTGACCGGAGCATTATTGGTCTGATCGACTTGAGCAGCAATTGGAGCAATTTCTTCCTTTACAAATTGTCTAATACTCTCTCTCAACTGGAGTTGTTCCTCGGTGAGAGTACTATCAATGACAACATTACTGAATTTTCTAGTAACGCATGATGATGATGATGAAAGAATACGTTGCTTGTGTAAGGTGCAATTTGCTGATGATGATGAAAGAATACGTTGAAGTGATTTTGTGGCTCTCATTTTTTTTAATGCGAATCAACACTCACTCCTGTTCGGAGCTTTGTTTTACAATGTCTATCATGAAGGGTGAAAAGACATTTAACACGTTCCAAAGGTTCGACAACTAAACGCGTAATAGATGACCGATTCCACCTGGGGTCAATCACACTTTCAATGAAATAGGGGGGTTTGAAAAGTCAACATGAAATAAAACATTATTCAAAAGGTCACAAAGGAAAGTTATGAAGGAATGGAGTCTCTGTTGGATCTTTCTCCTTTCACTTGAACTTGGTCCTCTTTTGCTCCAAAGTATTTGTTTCTCCAACAGAAGGAACTTTTTCTTTGTATTTGGAGATCACATCATTCACCAACTCTTTCAAAGGTGCTTCTCCTTGTTTTCCAACTTTTTCAACATCACTCGTCCATTGAACATAATAATCTTTCAAAGGAAGATTTTCTATCTTGCTTATTAATTGTGTGTCAGTGGTTGCAAATATCGCACTACTTCTACTCATGTTAAATCGTTCTTTGATATAAGGTAGGACATAATTTTCAAGTTCTCCTTTTGCGTCACTTGCTTCAGGTCTTTTTCTTCATCACCACAAGCACAAAGACAAAATTGTTAACAACCTCAATTACTTCCACAAACTCAAAATTTCATTCATTCTTGTTGTAACTTGTGGTGAGGAAAAGAATCATCAAGTTGTGAGAACAGAAATTGACGAATTTAGAGGATTCCCATTCCTTTGTCATTGCTGGTGAGCATTACTTTTCAGGTGAACCCATTCATACAGAATATATTCGAAGAATGGCACAACTTCTGTTAAATGTCTTTCATGTGGTCAAGAGTCGAAGAGGAGTCATGTATCAATCGAAGGTAATGTTGAGAAGAATAATGAGTGAAGGATGTATTCAACATGGAATTCAATGGATCCTAGTGTTGATAGCCAACATTAGAATTGTGTGATACTTCATCATGATGAAGAAAGAGTGAACTAGTGGAAAAGAAGAAAGAGGAATAAAAAGTTGTATCATCCTCCTTTGAAATTGAACGTTCTCAATTATGAATTCATTTCCAAAGTCACGAATGTTCGAAATTTGGGAATTCACCTCATTTCCAAAGTTATCTTGAGAAAACTTTAAAAGCCTTACTTTGAATTCTCATCGTTCATTACAAGAGGCCACATGACTTTCCTATTTCGAAGGAACTTTCATCAGGCAATGAGGTTTTTGATCATCGGTCATGGTTTTGTTTAATTACCCAAACAGTTCAGTCTCATGTTAATGTTGTCAGATGCGCGACAAGCTTGATCACAGTTTAGTGTTCATCAAACAACAAAAAAAACATGATTTTCAAAGAAGAAGAAACTTGTGTCCCCAGCATGATGAGAAAGCAACAACACATCAAGACAGAGACTTATAAACCACAAGCCATTCTAATGCCACTTCTGGACTCAAGAGACCATTGAGTGATGTCACTACGAGATGTAACCAACAACAACAACACTTCTCTTCCGATAGAATCAAACAAGTTTTCACAGAGAATTTCAATTCTTTCTCCTCCGTCACCAATTCCAACCAAGACAAGGAAAATCATTTCAAAAAGCAAAAAATCAGTGACTCCAATCGAACACCACCACTCAAACCTCTCACCAAGATCAACCAGTCAATCATAACCACTTTCACGACGACAACTTTGAACCACAAATTGCTTCATTATCCTCCACCAACCCCTCTGTCACACCTTCACACAAACTGGAATGGTTTTAAAGACTACATGAGAACCTCCTCCGCGTTGGAAACAAACTACGACCATACGTCGATCCTTCAAAACTGTTCGTACCAGGAACAACATGGAATTATGTTGAAAAGACACTCATGGGAAAATATTATCCAATGGTTGGAGTTGTTAGTACTCACTCATTCTCGAATCAGGGTTATGAATTTAAGTGTTTGTACGACGGCTCAAAGAATGACATGCACATGGATTATGTATTTTATTCGTATAATAGACAGTCACGCATTCTCATGGCAATGGGTTTAGGAAAGGCAATGATCTATGTGAAATTTGAAAAAGGATATTTTGATACAACAGATGACATCTCTAATTTGAAAACCAATGCTTGTACGAACGGATTTTCTTTTAATGACGTTCATTATACATTTTTCAACACGAGTAACTCGTCTCTCAATTCACATGATGGAGGATGTGTCTTCTTAACTTTAACCATTGATCGACCTTATTTAATTTCCTTATTAGGAAACTTTGAGGAGTGTAAAAAACAAGGACTCGGTAAACTAATCGCTCGTATTGCCCTCAGTAACGGGAAAAGCTTGATGAGCAATGAAATGTTAGAAATTTTCATGTTGAACGATGAAGAAGAATATCCTTGCACCGATGGATGTGGAATGATGCGACAAGATAAATTTGAACAAACTTTACAACACACAAACGCACAACCCTTTCATTCAGACATGTTCATTCCTTACTTTTCAGAGGATGAGGTCAAACGAATTTCTGCCATCCAAATACGTGTGCATGGATTTAAAGGAGTCCTTTCCAAAGTCCCATTTTCTCATTGGAAGGCCTTACAGAAGAAATTTGAATTTTCCGATGAAATTTCATGTTTGATGCGCCCATCGATGAAAAAGTATGAAACACAGGTCGTTCTGTATCCATTTATTGACGTTTTGAATGCATCTTCAGCAATAGAAGGCTCCATTAATAGAACTTTTATGTCTTGCATCTTAAACCTTACAAGCAAGAAGGACGAAATGAGACAATTCTTTAAAAGGAATTTAGAAGAATATCTCAACGAGAAGATACATTTAGATCCCTCCAATCCATCCGATTTAAAAAGGAATGTGTTTGAATTTATGCACCAATTATTCATTGAAAAAGCACATGGAAAACAGATTCGATCCAAGATTTCCATGTGTGGCCTCAGAAATTGAAACATCCATCCACCACATGTGTGAAAAGTTAATAAGCAAAAATCTTTCTCTCAAAATGCAAGTGATAAAGCCAATCGATTGATGGGAATTATGGATGAAAGTCTTGAGAGAGGTCTCAAATCCAATCAAGCATACCTTCATTGTGACTTTTTAAGCAGCAAGGATTTGTTCAAAATCAAATAAGCGCTCATTTATAGAGATCCTTTGGTTTATGAAGGGGATTAGTACCTCATCAAAAAATGGGAGGAGGTGATTTGGATGGGTAAGTGAAAGTATTTACAACACTTCTGAATTTATTATACCATTCTATTCTCATTAGAGATTGATATTGTGTTATTTTAAATCAAGAATTATGTGATAAAGAGCCAGAAGTTATTGACTATGATGCAAACAAACATTCTTCAACAACAACAATTACACAGATTCAGAGTAATGACTTCAAATTCGAAACAGTTCGAAATGAAACCATTTGTCGCTATTGTTCGACAAATTTTGAAATTGCAACCCTCGATAAGCTATGCATGTTTGTTAGGCCTTATGATAATCCTTGTTTAAAAAAGATTCTTGCACAGGCCTATCATGATGCCATTGGTTCAAGTAAGGGTGAAGCCATTGAACACTCTCAGATTATAACCAATGTTAAACTTCACTATGGGCCGTCAGGTTGGGTGTCAATTTGCAACAATGTGACATTTAGAAATGGAAAAATAATTTATTCAGTTCCAAAGCATACAGATCGAAAACACAACGTTTTTGAGCTTGAAATGTTGGAAACGATTGCTAACAAGAATAATTCAGAAATATCACAATGGGTTGACCTTTCTACCAACAAGTATTTACAATCCGTTGACGACACTTTGAAATATTTTGAAATTACGAACCTACCTAGTGCTCAAGATATCGAAAGATGGAAACACAAATTTCATATTGGATATAGAGCCTGGAATTGTTATTGGAGTTCGAAATATCTCAGTGACATGTCTGTCTCCATTTCAAAAGACGACAAACACTTTTTGACCTCTCTCAAAAAACGAATCTCATCATTGAGCAAATCCATATTGACAAACGCCGATTTCAATGGTACAACAAGTTCGTGGAACATGAGAAAGGAGAAAATTTATTAGCGAAAGCTTGCGTCTGGTTGCAAGTCGCTCATGAAACCGATCATCAAAAAGCAAAGGGAACGAAGGAAAATTTCAGAACATGCAGCACTTTTCGCATCATGTTCTTGCTTTCTACAGCTGCTTATGCCTATTTATCTGCAAAATTGGCAAATGACCAAAACAAGATAGAGGTTCCTTCATTGATCAAATAATCTAGTATATGAATCAATTCCTACAAAGCAATAGTTCCGTTTTCTTTGAGAGTGTTCATAAAACTCTCAAATATCGGATCGTCGGTAGGTTCTGGAAATCCCTCTTTGCTATTCGCCTCAAACAGTTTTAAGGTATCAGCATAATAATATCTAGCTCTTTTTGAAACACTTTTTGTGACAAGTGATTTTGGAAGTATGCCTTTAAATTCAGCGCCTACAAATTGTATAAATCTGCATTGTGATCCAGGTAAATCTTGAAATATCCATCCTCCAATATTCACTGCAAATACAGTTCTTTTCAATGGGGCTGCCTTGTCACTTTCACATGATCTCACACATAACATGGTGCACTGATCAGTGCTGTCATTCACCATTGAGCATGCAAGAACAAATTCTCTTGCCTGAAAAGGAAAAGGAAATGCATACACTTCCTGTGTGATACATGTCGCTAAATGTTCTTCATCTTGTCTTTGTTGGTAATCAATTTTTGAGAGCACTTTGGTGTTCTTGTCAAACTTGAAACGCATTTTCGTGCTTAGAAGGGTGTTAATGACAGCACTCTTTGGATAGGGAAAGACAATGTCATCTAATCACATGGAATTCGCAAAGTATTGCAATTGAAAAAGTTGAAGATAAATGAATCAACATTCATGTGTCATACTTACATTTAAAAAATTGAACTCCACCATTATTTGAGGATGTTGCCTCATTGCCAAGTAGATATTGATTGTTTGATAAACTCACTGTGTAGTTTGATTTTGATAGAAGCGTATTCCACAAACTGTTATTCTTCAACATCATATTTTTGATTAATTTGCATTGCTTGACAGTGATTCTAGGAATATTCATTTCAGTGAGAGATTCCACAAAACTCGTGTGACTAAATGGTTTCAACTCTGCGATCGAATTTAGGAATGCAATTCCCTTCGTCTGAACCAAATTTTTAAATTCACTCCATTCCACAAATTCTTGAAATTGAGAATCTTTTAAATTCAAACTCAAATAATTTTCAATTCTCTTAAATTCGGACATAAATCTTTTGATCATGGCATACATTTCCTCCTCGAGTGAATTTGATGTTCCATGAACATGAGGATGTTGATTATGATTTGCGGAATGAGTTGAGCTTGTCCCAGTCATAAACTTGTCCTTCTTCAATTCATTTGAATGTATCAACAGTAACCGATGAAACCACTTCCAATAACAACAATAACGACGATACTAACAACAACATTAATAATTATTGCAATTCTTCCTTATCATCAAGTTTAGACTCCAATTATGATTCCCATCATGGATTGGATAGCATAGTTTCCTCACATCCTCAAACTACGCCTTCTCTGCATCATCACAGTCATTATCTAAATTCAGATTCACTTCCTCATCTCAGAAATATGTTACGAATGATTGAGGAAATGGATTCCAAATACTTTAATAGCTTCTCCAATATTGAGCTCAATTTACCTCTGCACTTACATGAACCCTTTACAAAATTAATCGAAGAATGTTAGAATTGAAATATTTCCTTAATTTCCGAACACTCATCATGAAGAGTAAACTTTCTGGACTTCTCTTTTCATTGAGGTATTGCAGAAACAAGGAACAACTTTCTGAATTTTCCAGAACGGCATCATAACTGAAGAGGTAATCATTCAAATCATGATATTGAACGGAAGCACTGTTGGAATGCTTTTTCGGGGACGCAATAGAAAAGGTTTCACCTCCTCCAACACTCTTACTTGATGGACTGCAGCTACCACTGTTGTTACTTTTAGAGGAGAGGAAGGGGGTGATTCGACGAGAGAACTACCAGAAGTGTTAGGACTATTATTCGATACCACGGACAAGGATGAAGAAAGAGAATTCGGAGGATGACGATCATCATTATCCCCTTTCATCATCCTCATGATGGGTGGTGAACTGCCCACAGTGATATTCGTTGAATCATCAGAAGAAGAGCCTTCGGGTTGTATCTGATGCTTCATCATCATGGGAGAAGAGATTGGAGTTGAGGCTGTTGTGTTGTTGTGGTGCCTTCATCCTCCTCCTCTTCTTCTTCAGCAATACCATTATTGGCATCTGAACTTGTACTCCCACTGTTGTTATTGTTGTTATTACTACTGCTGCTGCTGCTACAACTCGGAGAAGATGGAGAAGTACCAACTTGCATCGTCAAGATGAAGTCATGATTCTCTCTTGTCGGAATGTAATCATCAGCCACGGACTCAGAGGGAATGTTTTTCAGAGATTCCGAACGGACATGCTTCGCCAATGATGGAACGACTTGGTTTGTGGTGGTGGTAGTGGTCTTAATGATACTCTTGTTGGATGGATGCTGTATGATTCTCAATGATACTCTTCCATCATGTTCATCATGAAAAGATGGCAATTGGAGAGAAGGCAATTTCTCTTCCAATGCTCCATGTTCTCGATCTGAAAGGAGCATATCTCAAGCTTGTTGTAGTTGTTGGTCGTTAGTGATGATGACAGAGAGTTCTCTCTCTGGGGATATGAAACAATATATTACGACCAAAGTTGTAAAAGAAGAAAACACAAGAGAGGAAGATAAGGTTTTTTTTGAATAGGTGACAGGGTATAATTTGGAGAGAATGTGTGCGACACGCAGGATTTTTGGTAGGTCCATGATGTCACCTTCGAAGGATTGAAGTTGTTGTCCATGGAGATGACAGTCATTGTTGATGGGATGAGTGAGGAGAGAGATGAGAGAGATTGGAAGGGATAATTTTTACTGACCGTCCTTGATTAAAAATGGTACCTTCTGACAAAAGACTCACTTGAACGTCATCTGTCAATCAAAAAAATAATTACATTGCCACAAAATCCTCACTTCATCTCTCCCAAAATTTCTCCTTTTTACAACAATAAATAATAACATCACTTCTTCCCCATATTATTAACATGACCGAACAAGTGGACGATTTTGAGCTTTCTGATGACAACTCTTTGAAAATTATTGTTGTTGGTGATGCGAGCGTGGGTAAAACTTGCATGTTGATTTCATACAGGTGAGTATTAAAGGCTAGATTTTGACTAAATAATTATTGTATTCATGTTTCACACATCATCATTTGTTCACATTTATTATTTGTTAATTCATCATCATCATGATTTTTAATTTTTTGAAATTAAATCATCATTGGCGCTTTGATAATGTGTCATGATGATTTTTATTATTATCACAAAAGTAATAATGAATTTCCAACAGAGTACAACCCAACAGTATTTGGTGCGTTTTTATCAATGATTTAACTCTTTTTTATTGACTGTGTTAATGATGACTCATCTTGTGTGTTTCAATAATAATTTTGCTCACTATCCAACCATCATCATCATCATTACTTTCATGACATTATCCGTTCGGTTCACCACAACACAATAACATCAACAACGACATTGCTAATTAATAATGACGATCACACGATTCTACCTCCATTCTTGCCTCACTTGAACTGTTACCGCTATCATGAACCTTCACTTTGGTTCACATCAACTCTTTGATTGTTCGAATTTCTCACTCCTTCTTCAATGAATATATTATGAACAATACAATTCAATGCAATAACAATGTTGGAACTTGTGTATTTCAACAACACAATTAAACACATCCTGTTGACACTCACCAACTCGATTTTCAGATAACTACACTGCCAATGTGGTGTACAAGGAAAAGACAGTTACTCTAGGTTTATGGGATACTGCAGGAACTGATGAATACGATCAATTACGGTATGTGGTTGTTTACAAGAGTTGAGGAGATACATCTTGACTATTGTTGTCATCCATTTGACACGACTCAAAAATTTCCCTCCCATTATTCGAAATAGACCTCTTTCTTATCCCGACACTCATATCTTTGTGATTGTTTTTGATGTAACCAATAGGGATTCATTGGAGTCTGTCACGAGAAAATGGGTTCCTGAAATTAAAGGTACGTATTTGTGGCCTGGTGCAGTCAAACCATTGATGAATTGTTGAATTCCGAATTGATAACTATTATGTGAATAATGATGATCTGTCGATTGTATTTGCGTTGGAATGTAATGGACCTTAAATACTCTTATTAATATAATAACGAACAGAGCACACAAAGGACCGACCAGGAGGTGTACCATTCATTATTGTAGGAAACAAATTGGACTTGAGAAATGATCCTAAGGAGAAGGACAGATGTGTACCAAGGTAAGTCTCAATTTACTTTCGTGACGCATCTCTCATGTTGCATTGTTTGGTAAATTTCCCACCACCCAAAATATTTTCCATGCAAACATCTAAATAGAGCTGAGGCTGAAAAAGTAAAACAAAAGACTGGTGCTGCTCGCCTGTTAGAATGCAGTGCTAAAACACAAGAAGGATTGAAGGATGTTTTTGAACAATGTATTGAAGTAGTCATAGAAAACTATATGAAGAAGAAGAAGGGCGGAAAGAAAAATGAAAAGTGTACTCTTCAATAGTTGTTGTCAACGTCAATGCTTGAGTAATCCGAAACTTCACACGCCTACGGATTAATTATTGTATTACTGTAATTGTTGCATGCGCTGTTTTAGTAGTGCAACCTGCTCACTTGTTGATATATTCAATGAAGTGTCAGTATCATTAATTGTTAATGGAGTATTTGTTGTTAATGAGGAAGAAGTGGTACTTGTAGTACCAGTTGGGCTAATTCGAGTTTTGCCTGTCTCTGAGGTTTTGAGTTGATTAATTTGTGACCGTACATAATCAAACATTTTACACTCGGATTGATGGGTCAAGATTCGTATTCTTTCATCCATCACTTTGTAAGTTTCTCTGGCGATTCGTTGTTCTATTTTAGTCAAAGAATTCTTGAATTTCATTCCTACTTTTTCGTAGAACTTGGACTTGAAGTCGTCAATCTCTTTTTTCACTATCGTGTCTACATTTTCTTCAAGTAACTGCATTCGCTTTTTCAGGTCCTCTACTTCTTTCTGGACATCTTCCAGCTTCTTTGAAACCTCCAGTACTTGCTCTTTTGCTACCAAAGGTTGTTGAGTTTTTCTTTTGTTGATTTCTCCAATTCTTTCGGAGAGTTCTTCGAGATTCTTTTTTGTTTTCGCCAAATGGTGCTCTCTTGCCTTGACTTTCATTCTTCTTTCTTCGAGAACCAAATTTTCTTTTCCGACATTGAGGTCTTTTTTAGAAGAAGGTTTTAAAGTTACATTTTTTGCTTCACCCCCTTTTACGTTAGTGATATCCTTTAGCGGCAAATCCAGGGTTGGTGATGTTTTAGTCGTCTTGCTGTCTTTAACAGGAGATGTTTTCCTGGGTGACATCACAGGAATGTCTCGAGATGTTTGTTCTTTCTCTGTAGATTTGTATGAGGGCAATGAGGCTGCCAAAGGATGTTTTCTGTTGTTTGGTTTTTGTTTGATGGTAGGAATTGAGATGAGGGGGGAAGCAGATAACTCTTTCAAGGATACATTTGTACAATTTAACATCATTGTTCCATTCACCAAGTAGTTATCTGCATTCAACAGATGGGATTCGTTAGTATCAAACATCAGGTCGTCAAACTTGCTGCTGAATTCATTGTTTTTTGTGGGTGACAATTCAACAATAGGGTTGGGAGAAAGAGTATGAGGAAGAATTTCCAAAGATTCATGATCCCCTATATCAATTTTGGAAGTCGGTAAGGGTGATGCAATGATGGGTTTTGTTGGGGAAGTGTGTTGTCGAGGGGATTCTTTCAAAGTCTCTGCTGAGGTTTTGGCCTCTGTATTGGCCGGTAAAACCAAAGGCATCTCTTTCATCACAAGTAACTTATTAAGATACACTCGATTTCCTCCAAAAGTGTCCGTTACTGAGAATTTGAAATAGCAAAAATCGGAAGGTATGGACTGAATTTCAAACAAGTGAAACGAGACATTCTCCTCAGCTCGTAGACTTGACCAATGAATGAAGGGACCTTCCTTCTCTCTTGAAATGTACATTTTAATCTTTTTCGGATTGAATACATATCTCTTTTTGCAGTACCATCCAACACATCCAATAGAAAACGAATGAGGAGGTAGGAGGATGATACATTCTTGAGGAAGGCCCACCTCACTAATCCAAATTTCATCCTCCTCCTCCGAGAGAATACTCTCACATGGATAATCCTCCTGCTCAGAGGATGATGAAACCACACAAGCTCCTTTTCTTCGACAACACAAATTGGTGTCCTCTGGACCCAAAGACATGATGAGGAGGTGATTGATTAATTTTTTTGTAACTTTTAACCGCCAAAAATGTGAATTTTATTTTTGGCGGGATCCAGAATTACCTCTCGAACGTAACGATTGAATTCATGAGATTCTGAACTGTGAAAGTGCCTCCAAACCAATCTGGAATCTTGATCTTTCAACAGAAAAACAAATTTCAAAAACAACTCTTGATTTGGTCATTGCATCAAAACGTGAGGACAGCGAAACAAGTGTTCTCAAAAAATTGGCAAAGAAATGGAAGAATCGAAATGCGTATGATGAATTATTTAACAATCATTCAATGTATGTGAAACCTGATTATTGGATTTTATTTGCCAGTGATGAGACAGCGTTGAAAAATATTGTAAAATCATTGGACCGAAAAGATGTGAACGTCATGTGTAAATTTTTCAAAATTAAAGAGCTGTTAAAATCAAGCACAAGAAACAATGCCATGGAGTTGTTGTATGCTTTTTTGACTCCAATCATTACGCAAAATATTAGCGAGAAGGAGTCTTTGTTACTTTTACAATTTAAACCACCATTATTCTTGAATCCTTGTAACAAAGAGTTCTATATTGGAAACTTGTATGAGAAGAAAAATGTCACAAGAATTGAGGAGAAGAGTGACTCGTTGATTACTATTTTAAGTTTATTAGAACAATGTGGCACTGTTCAATCTTTGGATAATTGTGCATTAGAATTATTGAGATTTAATGACATTGGTAATATTGAAGAATTTCAAACCAAATTGTCAGCAATACATATCGAGCAAGAAAAGAAGGACAAGATAATGAATGCTCTTAAAAGCAAAGAAAACGCCACTTTCATTAACATGCTTGCAAAAGGAGCAAAAAACGCTTTGAAACAATCTACCGATGAAAAACGTGCCGAGTTTGCTCCAGAAATCAAACAGAAGGCGTGGGACCAATGTAAATCTCTCTCAGCGTCCAAAACCATCGAAGGTCTCAATGATTACTTTCGATTAGACATGTATGGATCAGTAATTTCACTTATTGGAACAAGTGCAGGCCCAACTGGTATTCAAGTAGATCACATGTTCCCAGATGCATTAGGTGGGCCTAACACATTAGAAAACGCAGCACCTATTCATTGGAGAGCAAACAATATCAAATCGGACACACCAAAAGAATTTTTAGATTTAAAACCAGATGGAAAGGACTGGTTCAACGAGAAACAGTTCATTGCATGTGCCAAAGAGTATGGAATTTGGTGTTTACTTGGTTTAACTCCATATGGAATTAAGGATGAGCAAGACAAGATCAAGTTGCTCGAATTGGACAAGAAACTCAAGGAATATCAACCACCCACCACTAAAAAGTCGACCTCCACTCAAGAACAACAATAAGAAAGATGAAGTGACATTGAATTTATTAAAACATGTTGTGTGGTTAAAAGCAAAAATTGAGCAAAATTTCTGCAACTACTACTTTCGCAACAGCCCTTCGATGGTCGATCGATATCTATAAACAGCAATAATTAAGAGTATGAAAACCAGCGCAAATAGTGGCTTTTGGTCAATATGATCATGGGTTCCTGTTTGTGATCTAGATTGCTCAGCTGGCTTCAAAGGGAAGTTAATCAGAGAGTGATATTTGGTGGCAGAGAGAGTTTCAACTTGAATATCAGATCCGAGTGAAGCACTTCCAATAATCGAAGATTTGTCCTTTTGATTTTCTTCCAATGCATTTTGCTCCTTAATATTCTTTACACCTACGATCGAATGTGTGACAGTGTTAAGCTTTCCTGTTTTTCCAGAAGATGTCAATCTTACGTAGAATTTGGTATTGTCCTCACGTAAATAGTTCTCCATGGGAAGGATGAAATGGAAGAAATTGGTGAGAGGAAGCTTTTGGGATGAGATAATCTTGAATTGTTTGGCATTGGAGCTTGACAATAAATCAATTTCAACTGTGATATTCTCTTGGCCAGAAATGTCGCCAGAAAGAGAGACTTCTCCAGAAAATTGCAGAGTAGTTTGCTTGAAAATGATGAAATCATTTCCAAAAACATCATTGTTAGATTCCTTTTGAATCACAATTTGTTTTGGTGAAGACCTTTCAATGTTATGTTGAGAATTTCCAACAGTAATGTAGTATCTGATGTTTGGTTTCAATCCACGTAATCTGAATTCTCCTTTTTGGTCAGTGGTAGCTTCTTCATATTCTCCAGAATCTTTAGAAATTGCTTGTATGGTCACACCTGGTTCAGGCTCATTTCCAATCGACTTGACACTACCAAATGCAGAAAATCCCGTCTTTTTATAGGTAAAGGCAACTTCTTCATCCTTTCCTTGTCCTAATTCGAGATACTTTGAGCTTGGTTCAAATTCGTATTCTTTGAGAGTGGCTTTGATAAAGTATTTGTCAGGCAACAAGTTACGAATTATAATCTTTCCTTCAGCTGGAACAATAGTATTACTTCTGTGTTTGCTTGATACAATAGAAATCAAAACACCCCCAAGTTGGGTGGTTACAGTAATGGATGCCAGTTTGTGTGCTTTAAAGCTGTTGCCCTCAATTGCCTCAAATGAGTAACCTTCAAGCTCTGCTTCTAATTTATATTCAGCATCGTCATAGAGAGGTCCAATTTTGAAAGAACCATTGTCGTCTGTTAAAGTCACACGTTCTCCAGAGTTGACTGAAATTTTGACTCCCTTAATTCTTGGAGAAACACTACCGGAAATGTATCTTCCCTCTTTTCCATCAAATGAAGGAATTTCAGGAATACATTTACCACTCTGGGTCATTTCCTTAGTAATTTTGAATACTCTCTTTTGTGGGAAGAATAACAAAGCATCACTTTGCGGTTTAATCTCAAAGGAGCTCTCTGAAGCTGTTGAGGTGAAATATTGGTAAATCAAAGTATTTGTACTTCTTGTAGCGGTAACGGTGGCTTGTTCTTGAGGTGCATCAAGGTTGGTAATGTGAACCTTAACATTCTCATTTGATGGTGTGTTGATTTGCCCTCTAATTAAGTATCCAGAGACCTCCAAGTCAATAACTTTTGGTGATGCGGTATCATATTCATAGTTATTTCCATCCTTAAATTTGAAGCAACTCTCTTGAATGGAAAGTTCGTACACACCATGTGTAGGTACACAAAGTGAATTCATTCCTTTTTGTAAAGAGGTTACAACTGTCTTGTCTGTGCTTGATTTGAGTTTAGAAGAAAGTTTAACTCCTTCATGAGAAGATCTAACTGTAATGCTATATCCAATTTGTTCGAATAGTATTTCTTGATCCTTATCTCTGAGATCAACAATCACTTCGTTAGAATTTGATTTCCAACACACGGTTTGTTGTTCAACACGAACAATATATCTCGTTGGTAATAAGTTTTCAAAGCGAACTGGAGTTGTTGTATCAGTATCTTTTTGGGAAATCTTACGGTTTTCCTTATTCAAAAGAATAACAGTTGCCTTTTCTGCTGACTTCAATTTAAGATGAACATCAAGTTTGAAGAACTTTTGAGCAATTTGAAGACCCTTCATGGGTTCGTTGTGGAACTCAAATATTTGGGGATGATAGTTAAATTGGTCATTTTCAGGCAAAACTTCCAATGTTGCAGTAGTAGTGGCTTTCTTTTGAACTGGTACGTCAAAGCAGAAATCATTCTTTGTAGATGTTTGTAACTTTTGATCTGCAACCTTAAGAATAACTTGTCTCTTTTGGCTCAAAGCAGTGTCACTGATCAAATTTCCGCAAAGTTGGACATGGGTTGGCTTAATGTTATCTATTTGGGCTTTTGATGGAAGAGGGGATACAGTGACCTTTGGGAAAGTGAAACCAATATATTCAGTCTGAATATCCAAGACTTCGTTTCCGTTTAAATCATCCAATGTAAAGAATCCTTCATTGTCAGTGGTTTTTTCTTTTCTTTTTTGCGTTTTCTTGTTAGTGATTATCAACTTGGCCTTTGCTAATGGTTTGTCTTTGGCGTCAAGAACTTGACCTCTCACAGAAAAACCAGTTACTCTAAAGCTTCTCTTAATAACAACATTATTTGGCGTTGAAAGCTTAAACCTAATCTCGGATGGATCAATGTTGAATTTTTTGTATTCAGCACTCACCACATAATCCCCATTCACAAGTACAGGTAATCCCTTGAATTCAAACACACCATTGCTATCAGTGGTAGTGACACAAATACCTTTTGCTGGTTCGCTAGGTTTTGTACAAGGTAGAGAGATTTCTCTGTTGTCCACAGCTTGAGCAGGTTTCTTAAGATAAACGGTAACACCAGCAATTGGTAAGTCACTCTCAGATCCTTCAATACTTGATGATAGCACAACTTTTCCTACAGCTTTAAAGCCACCAATAATAATTGGCTTACCCATTTGAATAGAGCCATCTTTGTTCACCGTCAAGGAAGTAGAAGGCGAAGCAAATATTAACTCTGGATGACTTGCGACCAACTCATAATTACCAGGCAATACTTGGTCGAAAGAGAGAGACCCATCTTGTTTTGTGATTGATTTTCTCTCAACTTGATTTCCTTTTTTCAAGGTAACTTGAATACCAGCAGGTGCTCCGTCCAGTAATAATTCGGAATCTAACTGTTGAACTTTGATGGCGCCCGTAGCTGTGATTCTATATCCAACAATATAAAAGTCTAAATTCTTCTTGGAAGCAAGAGTCTTCAAATTTCCTTCAATACCTTCGGGTTCAATCGAAAGAGCCTTGTTGGTTGAAACAGCTCTCAACGTATAAATACTCTTATCATCTTCATCATAAATCGGAAGAAGCCAAAATCCCGATTCGGGTGATACTTCAACCTTTTCCTTTACATAGCCCTTGTTGTTCATCAAATGAATAGAAATTGTACTATAGTCAAACGTAGTATCTTTCAATTCATCCTTTGTTTTGATAAAGCCATCAATGGTCGTCTGGGCATTGATTGAATAAATTAAAAAAGAAGAAAACAGCAAAAAGAAAATGACGGATTGTGCTGTCCGAGCAAGTTGCTGCATTTTTTCACAATTCCACCGGCACTCGCTGAAGAATTTATTGTCTCATTGTTCGTTATTATTATATAATATTTCATCGATGATTATTATTATATTATTATTATATTATATTTATAAATATTCGATTGTTGTTGATCGACATTATTTCGAAGTTAAATATATCCGTGTGAAATGAAGAGGAAATCGATTTGGCGCCCAATCCCGCTACAAAAATACACTTTCAAAAAAAACACAAAAAGGCTCATTCGAGGCTCACACAATTTTCAAACCACCACACATCATCATCACATTAAACCATGGGTCAAAATATTGATAAGAGAAGCTATAGGTGAGTGTTTGTTTAGCAACATGAATGATTGAAATTAATCATGATACATATTTGATGGAACATTCTTGGATACTCACAGACGCGAGCATAGCGAACTTTACATGAAGCTCATACAATACTATAGAGACGGAATGGATGATGATGCTCAAAGTCCAACGTCTTCTTCCGAGCAGCGGCAATCACAATCAGACGACGTTGTCAAGGTATTCATTAGAAAAAGACCAACCTTTGAGAGAGAAATCAAAGCAGGCGAGTACGATGTAGTAACGTGTAAAAAGCATGAAATAATTGTGCACGATTGTAGAATGCATCCATCCATGAAACCTAATCTTGCATATGTGGAGTCGTACAAGTTCCCTTATCCAAACACTGAGGTTTTCAATGAAAAATCCACAACCGATCAAGTATATGCCTCAGCTTTGAAACCGTTGATTGACTATGTTGCCAGTGGAAACGTTGGAACCATGTTTTGCTTTGGACAAACAGGAAGTGGAAAGACTGTAAGTATTTCTTATTGAATATGCTCTCACTTGAATGATCATGACGCACGCAGTTCACAATCACAGGATTGGTGAAACTCTTGTCAAAAGATCTATTTACACAATTAGGGAATCAAGGAAAGTTTACTGTAACTGCCACATGCATTGAACTCATCGGTGAGACAGCCTATGATTTGTTGAGTGACCACGCTGAAGTGGCCTTAAGAGAAGGAAAAAACGGAGAGGTCGTTATTTGCGGAAACAAGTTGTGTGCATTGAATAATGGATCTGAATTAAATGAGTTGTACAACTACGCAGCAAAGTTGAGAGAGACTCATGCCACTAAAGTGAATTCTAACTCGTCACGATCTCACTACATTTGCAGAGTATTCATTGATGACCCAGCCACTGGAAAGCAGTTTGCAAGATTAACACTGTGTGATTTGGCCGGCTCCGAAAGAAACGCAGACTCCAACGAGCATGATATTGAACGACTCAAGGAGACCGCTCAAATTAACAGTTCTCTGATGGCCTTGAAAGAAGTCATTAGATGTGTTGCTCTAAACAAGGAAAATGAGGGCAGTAAGGTCCACATCCCTTTCAGAACAAGCAAGTTAACTCGAGTTTTGAAGGACTGTTTTGAAATTGATGAAAAAAAGAAGCGACCCCATACTGTCGTTGTTGCCACTGTTTCTCCTCTCGCATGTGACACTGAACATACGATCAATACTTTGAAACATACTTGCCTCATGATGAGCAGTGACAGCAATATGGCAGGAGAAAAAATGGTTGTCCAAGATATTCTTGGAGCTGATCCCTACCAAAAGAAAACCAATATTTTGAAGCCCATTGCCAAAATGACTTATGAAGAAACATTGGAATGGATTGGTTCTATTCAGAAAGGAAAGTTCAAGAAGCACCTCACTAAATTCCCAACCTCAATGGATGGTAAAGCCTTGTCACGATTTCCTGATAAGCGATTGCAACAAATCCTTGGCAGTGAATCTCTTGGTTTGGACCTTAGAAAAGAGATTATGAACTACACTGATAAAATCAATCAACAAAAGAAGCAACAAACAGAAGAGAACAGAAATCTCTCCAAATAACCCAATGACCATATTTTGGTTTCTCTCCTATTTATTTATCCAATAACATTTCTTATTTAAATATGAAGCTTAATTATCTCGTTACTGTCATTTTCAAATGGAATACTGGTCACCTTTACCTTTGAGTTCTCAATGTCAGGTAACACTGAAATTGTGGAAGGAATCAATCTTAATGCAGATTCCTCTCGATCGTTCCACCTAAAAATCAAAATATGGGATCTCTCTGAATTATTGACATCTTCATCGCCCAAAATATCTCTAGCAATCTTACGAATCTCTACGACGTCAACCATCCTTAAATGTACAACCATTCTCGAGTAGTGGTAGAATGGATCTTTCAATGAGGTTTTTAGTCCCTCATCGTTTGGGTCAATCTCAATGACATCTTCAATGGGTTGAAAAGGATGTTCCGCGTGAGTAGATGGGGTGTAAAAAAGTGCGTGAAGAGGAGATGTGGGAGAAGATAGTCCAAACCTCAGCCTATGTCTTTGCTTTTCATTTAAACACTCCTCGACAAGACTTATTCTCGAAAGTGGAAGAACTGCCAACAAACCTTCGATATCATTGAAAGGTCTGCCTTTCTGGAATGTCACAATACCATCTTTGAAAAGACCTTTAAGATGTTTAAAATCACTCGCACATGGCGCATAATGGTAGCGATACGAAAACTCCCAAGAAGGAACTCCAAAGTAATAATAATGAAAGACCCAAAACAAAGCATGTACATATTGAGAAACGAGCTGCCTGACTTGTTCACCACCTCCACATTCCACAGAATGATCATACACAATATTCAGCTTCTTCTTGTAGTAATTTGTCTTCCATTTTTCAATATCCACATAGGGAGGAGGAGGCATTCCTTCCTTCTTCTTTAAAGATATGGAACTCGTAAGAACCTTAAATTTTTTAACACGTTCTTCTTCTTGGCTAATCTCAAAGGAAATGTTGTGCTTTTTTTGATGGCTGTAATCCTTCTTTTTCCATTGTTTTTTTGATACTTTTAAAAGTTTAGATCCTGTCTTTGTGGATACATTTCCGAATAGAACCAATTGCTCCACGATGGTCGTCTGAGTTTTTTGAATCGTATTCTCAATAATGAGAGTGAGTCTGCTCACATTCTGGAATGCATGAAGTTTCAACTTGAGTTCACAAGTGGGCAGTGCATTTGAAAGGTCAGTAGAGGAAAATTCTTGAGTGACTTTGTGAGTTTCCATTGTTACAAAGTCAACATTTTGATTTACAAAAAGTTTGACCACCATTCCATTCAATTGTTGTGCAGTGTTTCCCATTCGTAAAATTAAGCTGCAAAGACTAAGTGGTTGTTTAAAGTGAATGCCAAACATGATCTCAGAATCGATAGTGCTTTTCACCAAATATTGAGAAGTAAAGGTTCCTGACACACTTTTTGTGATTGATGAAAGCATTAAAAACTGTTTCAAATCTTGTGTAGCATTCAAACACATGACCTTGTCCAAGTCTATCATGGAGAGCAAATTTTTAAAATGTTCTGGATTCACACTTGATGAAACAAGTTCTAAATCACTATCATTGGTATGTCCAGCATTTGTTTCTTTTTCTTCCTTCTTTTTCTGTTTTTCTTCTTCCATTTTCTTTTTTTGGTTCAATAAATCCAACTCTCGTTTGAGTCGATTTGTAAGAACTCGAACTTCCAATTTCCCAGTGACCTGTATGAATAGTTCGAGCTTGTCTACGTCAATTAATTTTGATGTATTACTAGTGTCTGAGATGTATTGGTAATTAAAGGCGGTTGTAAATAAACTACGATAGACTTTAAATAAATATCCTAATGCATTCTCTTCTTTTCCAATATCGAGCGTTGGAATACTCGCAACAAAATCATTTCCACACAGAAAAAGCATTAGAACAAAATCGTCAATCACTCGATTCAAATCAAATTCGAGTGGAGGTGCAGACTTGTCCTCTTGATTCTTCATGTAATCTGAAATTAATTTTCTCACAACAGAAATGTCTACCACATGAAACTTGTGATCGAATCGATCCTTATCATAACCTTTAGCTTGTTTCAGCCTTCTCTTGACACGCCAGTTATGATAAAGTTGTTGTGAATTCATTTGTACCGATGACGTCCAATCACGTAAAATGTAGAATTGCTCTTCATGTGTCGTAAGTGCGAGAAATATCAAATCGGAATCCATTCCATAAATCATAAATTTTTCATGATGATTCGCAATTGATTTTTGACTGGTTGATAATTTAGATTTCTGCAACTCTCTAATGTGTGCAATAATTTTGTGTTCGCCCTCTCCCGGTACAGAGGAATCCGAAAATATAATGTTTTCAATACTTCTCCAATTTTGATCATCTTGAAGTTTTCTCTTGATGAAAAATTGTAAATGTTCCGATAATTGTTTCATGAAAGAGGTCCCACTTGTGATCGAAATGGAATCCAACAGAGTATCATTCTCTTGATTGGTGTGGTTGGTACTGCTAGTGCTGCTGCTTCTACTTGAATGTCCCAAAGTTTGTCTTTTTGGTAATCCACTACTATTCCTAAAGGAGACCCATCTTCTCTCTCGTTGTTGATTGATTTTTGCTGCAGGAGCAACACCATCAAGAGCAAAGTATAAAGTCTTTTTCGGAGGAAACCGATAAACAATTTCTTCCATGTACAACATGATGGATAGAATAAATCGTTCAAATGTTAATTCTAGTGTGTCTA
Organism: Naegleria fowleri; assembly: GCF_008403515.1. Lineage (NCBI taxonomy): Eukaryota > Heterolobosea > Eutetramitea > Acrasida > Naegleriidae > Naegleria > Naegleria fowleri. Next base: position 302,419 of record NW_025407933.1, read on the forward strand.
CTTGATCGTGAGTTGAAAAGTCTTGATCTTCCATTCCACTTTGCTCATTTCTGCTGTTTTTGGAAATTAATAATGGATCAAGTAATTTTGTTTGCAAATTGCAATCTTTAAAGGTATGAATGATCCCATTCAAATCAAGAAAGAGATGATCAATGGGAAATTTGTTTTCTTGTTTGATTTCGGAGGAGGATGAAGGAACCACTTCCCGAATCATTTCAGGGCATTCTTGCAATAGCCATGAGAAAAAGAAGGGTACTCCCATTTCTTGTTGCTTGATTTTTTTTTAGTATTCATGATCAAATTTTTATTATACGAAATCAAGAGTGTGTTTTAATTAAAAAACTTATTAAGATGTCACATCTTTACGAAATCAAGAGAGACATAGTGTTTTAACTCGAGGCCAAATTTGCCAGCGAGTTTGTTTTTAATTTTGCAAAGACATGGTGGTAACCGCTGAGATTCTCTCACAACAAAACACACAAGAAGCGAGAAACATTTTGGCTCGAGTCCACAGCGTGTCACTCTTAATTTAGAAAATTAATGCGTCTATATTTCAATAGACCGTCTTTGGTGATTCGATGCAGTTGTTTGTGAAAATACAACAATTCAGAATATCTCTTTGAGAAGATGTGAGGTTTGGGTGTGTTCAGACAGCGTTCGAGGTCAATTCTTGTTTAATCATCAATCATTAATATCACTATTATCAATCGTAAGCGGTTTTGGCCGAGTGGTTAAGGCGTTGGACTTGAAATCCAATGGGGAAACCTTCGCAGGTTCGAGTCCTGCAGACCGCGATAAATTTTTTATAAAAAATCTGTTGAAAATTTTTTTGATGTCAACGAAAAGGTTCAAATCTCTCACAAACGAAATATAGTTTTAGAGATCAAGGTTAAAGTTGTGCAAAGTATTTACGCTTACCAAAAAGACAATCTGTAGCTGACACACAACTCAAACCTTGCTTGCTCTGTCTTTCCTTCACATATGATGTTAATTCATTATATTTCTCATACCCGCATCATCCTTTGCTTTGACATTTCTTCGTCATGAAAAGAACAAAGCAAGCCTTTTCATCCCAAACAAAGCAGGAGGTCTGTTCATCCCCAAAGAAAATCAAAACTTCGGATGACTCTTTTTCAAAAAGAGTTATCGTGGTCGACGAGGACTCTTAATTGAATCAGTCAGCCATCAGGACTTCTTTTCTGATATCAATGAACATGAATCATTGTTCGGAGAACCCAAGATGACAACAACGTCAAAATCTTCCAAGCGAACTTGAAAAACTCACGGAGCTGCAAAACATAAGTGGACCCACGAAGAAGATAGTATTCTTATCTCCACTGTTGCATTGTGTGCGACAACGCAAAACAAACTAATATCATGGAAGCACGCATTGCCTGCTTTCCAGAATTCTATGAAAGAAGCGTTTGATTCAGGTTTAACCGCAACTGCTCTAAGGAAACGTTATTGAAGAATGAACGACTTAAATCCACCTATGACAGTTATAAAAAAGGAGGCTTACTAAAACAAAACCTCCTTGTTGAGATGGTGACCAACAAAATCAAAGCAGCGCAGAATGTCCAAATGGAGAGTCTTTATCAAAAAGTGATGACATGTACTTCAAACGAATTGGGTTTGGCACTCATTTCCAAGGATCCGGAAGACAAATACTTTCCAAAATCTATCGGTACCTTAGATTTCTTTTCCATTAATGTCAGAAACTTATCGATCTTTTACCTCGATCTTTTTGGATTGTTGGACTCCTCTTCAATTCAAAAGGAATCACTAGAAATTCTTAAAGCCTTTGGAAGAATAGTTGCATCAAACATGTGATTGCAATTCCATACGGTTCTGGAGAGGAATCAAATCTTCTCCAACATGGTACCAGCCAATGATAGTGGTTGGGACTCAACATAAGAAATGGATACCAACCCTGTTGGAGACAAGCGCTGGTTGGAACTTTGAAGAATATTCCTTATTATTGGTATTTCGCACCCAAGACATTTAGTCTTGGATATTTATTTGGTTTTACTTTTGGTGACGTCCATAAGGAAAAGAACAAGAATATCTTTAGTGTCAATCAAAAAGATATTCATGGTGAGCGTGTTTACACACTAATCACATTCGTTAGCAATTCATTTATTAAGGTGATATTGCTGTCAGCATGGAATGTCCACTTCAATTATCTACGAATCAAAGGAAGTGTTGTCTTTCCGTTTCTATGGACCTGGGTACATTTTACCGATGAAATTTTGAAAAAGAAGAGCAAGGATGGTGACTCAACATCAGCACCTCGTATTCTCTCACTTCCAGTTCATTATGACAACACTCCAAAGAAAGAAAAGGACATGGTGAAAATTGTTGTTTTAGATCCCAGTGTTCAATTCCTTGAAACAGCTAGAGGTGCAGTATATAATGTTGGAAGATCTTTAGCCAATCAGTTTGAAAATGCGGACTATCTTCAGTCCCCAAGCAATTTTAATTACCGCAGTCTAACACCTTAACCACTCGGCCACAGCCGTTTATGGTACCCTTGTCTATGAGTTTCAAACTAAATTTGGGAGGTTTTATAACTATGAAGGGATAGTTCATTGAACTTGTCGCTACAGTGATTTCATCATAAACTTCCACTGCTGACAAGCTTATAACAGAGTACCATCCGAGTCTACACGACTTCAGCATTTTGTAAAACAAAAATGAAGATCAATGTCCATCTAAAGGTTCGTTTACAGTAGACTGATTGCATCTCATCCGAACCTTTCATGATCATGAATAGGAAAAAACTTTTTCAGTGAGTTGTGGATCGGGAGAGCAACGAGTGATATGGCTTGCTCATGTAGCTCTTGCTCGATATGACAATAATTTTGGATTGGAACTGGGAGTTCCGAAAGGTTTAAAAACTGATGATGGAGAAGCTCTAGATCCCGAAGGAATAATTCATGAAGTGTTGGAAGATGGACAACATGTTTGGGTGGTACTTAAGGGTGAGTTGCAACTGAAGTATTCAATGCAGTGTTTCTCTGACCGATATTTAAATTTTGTATTTTCTTTTAATTCTTCATATCGAAATAATTTTTAATGACCTTGTGATTGAAAATCTTTTAAATTTATCAACAACAACTCAAACTTGAAGGATTTGAGGTGAACCCTATCAAGGTATCAAATAATTAATTATTTCAAGGAATTCTTTTTAATTGTATTCTCAATTCAAATAGATATTAGTTTTATATAAATAATTGAATAATGTAAAAAAATTAATTAACCTTCACAAAACATGCAGAAAATTTCCACCAATCCTTCATCGAGGACGGATATTCCCCATATGTATTCATGAAATATATAATAAACAAAACCCAAACATCCAAATCACATGCTATCCAAATTTTCAAAATAATTCAATTTCTGCAAAACAAAAATGAACACAGTGCTCACTGGTCAAAAGCTTTTCTATCTCGTGGACGCCAAGAATCAAGTGGTAGGAAGACTCGCCTCTAAAATTGTTCCCATCCTCATCGGTAAACATAAACCCATTCATTCACCTCATATGGGACAAGAATGTGGAGACCATGTTGTTATTATTAATGCTAAACATGTGGCTTTTACCGGCGATAAATGGAAACGTAAAATGTACAGATGGCACACCGGATATGCTGGCGGATTGAAGGAATATACTGCACAACAAAGACATGAACGATTTCCTACCTATGTTCTTGAAACAGCCATCAGGAGAATGCTTCCAAAAACTTCAGAGGCAATGCGTAAAACGAGAATGAGCCGAGTACACATCTATCCAGAGGACACTCACGGCTTCGAGGCTCAACAACCTATTCCTGTTGATTTACTCGGAGCTGATGCCGTTTATTCCCAAGTGGATTATTAATTTTGCCATCATCAACTAGTTCCCAAACCATCCATACATTCGAAAAACACGACCAGTACTAGTTTTCGTTAAACTATTCGGATGGAAACGAATGCATCAATCCTCCAGAATCACCATTTTGAAAATGATTGTTCCATCTCTCCCACTTTCTCTTCCTTCTCCATTTCCTCCAATAATAATCATGGGATAACCAAATAATAAACCCAAATTGAAATCTAATTCAATCCTAATATATTTTACAAGGTATAACGAATGAAAGTCATCTTTCTGGTCATCTTGTTGAGATTTCATCGGATGAATTTTATTATATTTACAGCAGCTCTTTCTAATTGAACCAAGGAAGTTGGCTCAGATGTTTGTCTAAATGTTTCACAAAAAGAGTATTCGTGATTCCTTCTTGTGTCTTTTCTACGGGATTGAACACCACTAATTCCACATATAATTTTGAATAAATTTCTTGTAAAGTATTCTGAATACTGCCAACGTTGGGATCAGTCAAGAGAATGAATTTTACTCCGGTTGGTGATTCAAAAAAGTGTAATTTGTAATTGTTGGTTTTAAAACTTTGAAATTGGCTTTCTCTGTTGGTGTTGATCGTCAATGAGTGTCAATTTTGGTGATGTCAACACCAATAGAGATGATTCAATTTCCATGAAAATTCAAAATTAATTTCCAAACATCATGATGATTGATCCGATCGGAATTTACAGGAATTACATGTATCTTTTGAAAAACAAATGTTTCACAAACACCTACGGTTTTGGTGAAATACCTTCCACAAATCTCTTCATTGAAAACAAAAATCCATACATCAATTTCATTTGTGACTGATGTTTAGATTCACTGTTCTTCTTATATTTATCGGAAGTGTTCCATTCTCTGTAGAAAATACATTCTCCCATGCGATTAAAGATACAACAACTGTAAAGCATTTTTTTGGATGTGAATTTGTGTAGAGAAGAACAAGCGGAACTTCACTCCAATGGATTTGGACAAGTTTATTTCTTTAACTTGTTCATGAGTGCCATCAACTTGTCTTTGGTATTTTCCTTCAATTTTTGCTTGTTTTGAGATCCTTGAGGTGTTGTTGCTTTTTCTTGCTTCTTCACCATGGTGTTGTTGTGAGTGGATGTCATGGATTCTTGCTTCACATGGTTTGTGTTGCTATCATTGCTGTTGTTGGATGTCACCACAGTCATAGTAGCTGCGTTACCACCAGAAGATGCAGCTGCTTCTTTCTTTAGTCTCTTATTGGCCTTTTGTCGTTGTCGTTTCTTCTTTCTCTTCTCAGCTTCCTTAGAAGTCGTTCGATGTGAGGTTGTGGTTGTCTCAGCTACTGTAGATTCTGTTGTTGTTGATGATTCGTTGTGATTAGATGAAGAATCAGTAGTAGGATGTTCCTTCTTTTTCGTCGTCAATGAAGAGGTTTCAACCTTTGCTTCAGAGTGCGCTGTAGCAGTGGTGGTTTCCATTCCATCTTCAATGGTCACCACGGATGCTTGTTGTTTCTCTGTAGAGTTCTGTTGCTTATTCATTCTTCTCTTTGCCTTAATAGGTTTGCGTTCATCCATTTCTTTCTGTGACGATTTTTGAGAATTGGATCTTGATAAATGTTGATTTCCTTGTGGATGACCACTCTCTGTTTTAGCAACCTTTCTTCGAGGTCCATCTACATTCTTATCCTTGTTGTACTTTCTCTTTTGAGCGCTAGTATTGGTAGTTGACCCACGATCAGAGAGAGTGCGTAAATCGTCACTCTCTGATTCTCTCACAAAGGTTCCAACTTGGGTGAATTTGGTTAATTGTCTGGTCAATGAGACATTTAAACGTCCTCTTGGAACAGGAGTCTTTTCGAGTGTCTGGTATGCCATATCAATATTCACCTCACTTGGTTTGTAAAGATAGGAAGCAACATTGGCATGCAATACATTGGAAGGTGTGATGGATGGATCTGAAGAGTTAAATATTAACTTGTTATCCATCTTTTTGAACATGCCAGATAAAATACTGTCTTGATTGAAGGATAGTGGTATGTGTGGGTCTTCTTCAGAGGAAGAATCGCTGAGCTTTTGTCTTAATTCTTGATTCACATCAGAATCGGTTGCCACATAAATAACATCATATCCTACCGAATTCTTTTGTTTTTCTTCTGATGACAATAATGGATCTAATTCTTTTGAGATGCTCTTCACAAGCGAAATATCAATCGAAGGAAGAAGAGAAACTGCCTTATAAATAATTCCTGAAAAATTACCGTCTCTCTTGAATGATGAAGGGAAAAATTCATTCAATCGTTCATCGTTCAATATGTCCAAATATGTTTGTGGTAAACAATTTCCCATACTTTCTTTTGGTAGAATGCACAGTAATTGTTCATAGGGTGTCAGTGGTGCTCCCTTTTCAAAAGTGCTAATTTCCTTAATCAATTCTTCATCTTGGAGATCTTTCATGAAATCAGAAACGTCACTCAAAACGGGTCCATAATGAAATGGGAATCTCCATGTCCAAGAGGGTGGATCATTGTATGAATAATAAGTGAACGACCATACTACACCTCGTAAAAATTCCTTCACTAACTTCTTTCTAAATTCTGTGGAACTGTTTCCAAACTTTTTTTCGTAATATTCTTTATGAATTTCATCCTTATACTTTAAAATCAAACTGGTAGGAATTTGCTCAAGCACAAAATTGGCATTACTTAAACATCGGTTCAAAATAGATGCCTCATCATAGGTTCGATTGACGGATGAATTCTTCTTGTCGATACTCGTGTAGAACTCTTTCAAAATTTTGAAAACAATTTGATATGAATCATGAGAGATTGAATTTTTCGAAACTTCTTTCCAAACTTTGTCAAACTTCGCTTCTTGAATACGTCCTCTACTTCCAACAATTTGGTTGATACCATCAATAATGTCTTCATGTTGAAACACATCTGATGCTTGTTTTTCAGTTGCCTTTCTTAAATTACTGCTGTACATTTTAACAAATAAGCCGAAAACAGATTCGTCTCGAATTGTTGAAAGTGCCTTAACGAAATTTCTAATATTGACCTTCACTCCTTGTTTGTGGTCAACCAAATAGTATTCTGAAGGGTCAATACTAGATCCCTTTCCTTTCTTAGTCGCAAGACATTGAATCAAATATTTTGAGTAAGCAAACATGATGATGGAGGCAGCATGATTGTGCATGACGAGAGAAGGAATATTTGGTAAAAAATCGTTTCCAACAGCCATCAAAAGTAAAACGACGTCTGACACTAGACTCTCATTACTCCATTTAACTTCTCTTGCTTTTCGTGTTTTGTCAAGAGTGATAATGGATGAAACAATAATTCGAGCAAATAGTTTTCCCAATGCAGAAATATCAAATATTTCCTTCTCTCTTCTCTTGTCTCTGACATTTTCCTTGTCTCTGTAACTATAAATATGTGGTAAACCAATCAAAGAGGTAAGCATGATTAAATCAGCATCTAAACCGTGCACTACGTGTACCATATGAGAAAAGGATTTTGGATTGATTGCTTTTTCTTTTTTCATGTAACTCAAAATTTTGTGTTCACCCTCTCCTGGAACACTACTGTCACTCACAATGACCTTGACATTTGGAAACTCTTGAACGATCAAGTCAGCTGCTTGGTGCACTGTTTCCATACACCGAACCATGAAAGGTGTTCCTGGAGAAATGACATTGTGATCCCAATGAGTTTTCTTTGCTTCCAATCGAGCCCAGAATCCTGGCTGAGTTGACTCGTTATTGTTTGTTAACGTTGCTTCGTTCTTTTCTTGCATTGTTTCATTTTCAGTCTGTTGATTTTGTTCAAGAGCATCATCCTTCATTTCATCCTTCTTTTCCTCATTGCTGACCTCTTTCTTTAAATGTTGAGTTTCCATTTGTTGCTTATATCGTTCTTGAATTTCATTGATATAATTTGATCTAATTTCATGATCATTGACTGCAACAAATCTACGATGACGTTGTTGTTCTTGTTTAGCTGCAGGTGCAACACCATCCACTGCAATATAAAACAAATTTTTAGGTGATACTGTTCTTGCCAAGAATAGTAATTCATCTACAATTCGTTGCATCATTTCATCTTCGTTTTGAGGCTTTTTACCCACTTGTGGATGACAACATGGATGAATTAAACCGTTAAGATCGATATAAAAGTTATCTACTTGTCTTTTAATAATTTTTTCAACGTTAGGCTCTTTGTTCGGAATATCAAATTGAATAGTTGGAATATCTTCATGAGGCTCATCATCACCATGTTGTAATTGTTGTTTATGTTGTTGTCGTTTAAGTCCTCTCAAAATGTTGGTATCCAACCAATAGATAAATCCCGGAACTCCCATCTACGTTGTTTGATATTGTTGATGATGATGATGAAATGAGTGTTGTTGTTATCTGTCAATGGAGCCAATCGTCGACGACCTGAAGAGAGATCCAATGCAGGGAAAGGATGACTTTTTTTTTGAATTTTTTTAGGAATATTCAAACAAGAATTTGAACTTGAAAATCAAAGCAAGTGCCTGTGGACAGACACCTCGTCATGATAATACCCTGTAGTGAAATGTCTCTACAAAGGTGATGATAGACAGTCATTTAGACAGGATGAAATGCAATCATCATCAATTTCTCTCTTTAAACAAAAAAATGAACAAACCGAGTTCGATCGTTGTGGAAGAACTTCATGAAGAGACCGATGATGAAGATATTCCCGATTACTCTCAGTGGTCTTTTAAGAAAGAAGAAAATAAAACTCCTCTAAATTTACTACCTGGTGGGGGAGATCAAGTTTTGGAAGAAAATGATCAAGATGAGGAAATTCCAAATTACTCGGATTGGTCTTTCCAAAAAGATAAAAGGCTTGATGATCAATCAAGTAAAACGAATTCGAGGAAAATTTTATCGGAAGAGGATGAAGAAGAGTCTTTACAAGAAGGAAAGAAAGAGCTTCCGAAAGATAAATTATCGGATCAGTTGCAGCAATCCCTTTCAAAATTTAGAAAATCAAGCGATGATGAAGAATTTTCTTTTATTCCAAAAAAGCAACAAAAAGCAAAAAACCAAACCAACATTGTCATTCAGAAAGATAAAAACAAGTATGATTTTTCAGATATTTTGTACAATTTGGATGAGGATGAAGACTCTGACAACGATATTGAAACTCTTTCTTACGAAGAATGGAAACAACGACAAGAATTTAAAACAAGAAACAAAGGACCTTTTGATTTATTGGAATCTTTAAAGAAAATGAGTGATCTTGTTTCACCACTCGATAAGCCACTTAATCCGCAAATGACAGAAATGGAGCATAAATTGATGGTACGTACTTTGTTGCACATGACTGTTCATTAATCCAATTTTTAATATTTTAGCTGGAATGGATGTTCCCAATATGCAAATACAAGCAAAAATAGCTCCTATTTGAATTTCAATTTATTGGAATTTTCTATTTAGAAGGGAATTGGTTGAGGATGAGAAAGAGGATGTTCGTTTCTTTGGAACCTTCATCATGTTTTGTGGCGAGCTTGGAGCACTCTTATCGAATGGTATTGAAGCTGTGACATACGGAGATACAAGGGGCTTAACTTCAGATGCTATCATTTGGATGGTCTGTAGTAAAAGTTCATCCAACTTTTTGATTTCTTCCTCCTCACTGTTTTCTGAGTTGTCATATGTCATTTTGTATTTGCTTGCTGTTGACAATAAATCACTATCTGTTGCTTGATCATCGAACTCGGTGGATATGTTCTCAGCACTGTCTTCTGTGATTGTTTCCTCGTCCGAAATGTCAAATTCCAAATGTTCAATATCTTGTACAGAGGAAATTGCTAATTCAGGATATGAGGTGATTCGTATCGTGGTTGGAGAAGAAGGCTCAGGAGTGGAGTGAATTTCTTCAACTAAATCCAACAAGTTGATTTCTTCTTCATGAACAGGAAGCACGCTATAGTTATAAATACTTTGAATCACATTGATACATTGTTTGATACCAGGTCCAGCATGATATCCAAAGAAATATCTAGGCATGCTGTTATTCATACGTAATTGCTTAATATTTAAACTCTCAACACCTTTTTGATTCCATTGAATAGGATCTTTTCTTTCTTTCTCAAAGCTGTTTTTAACAGTGACATCCAAAACACGAGTCGCTTCATACCATAATGGGCCTTCTAACATTTCAATAATGGTTGCCACAAATCCATTCTTCTTTCCAATATTATTCTTTGAAATATTTGCATGAAGAAGCAATGAATGCAGAATGGAGAGAAGGGATTTTTGATATAATTTTGGTCCAAACTGAAGAAGCTCAATGAAAAAATCAAAAACTTCTTTTTCAAATTTGGGGAAAAAGGCTTCAGAGAATGGCCTTCGAAGGTCAAGTAAAAATTTGTCTGATGAAGTATAATAACCTTTCGAATATCTTGAAAATACTTTTGCCAATCTCTTGAGAGATGCATTTTCACACACTTCTACAATGTTAGATGCAATGGACCAACACTTGAGTTTGTTTGTGTCATCAATGTGGCAACAAAGTCTTGGCAGTAATCCAATCATGTTCTTCATGATAAATCTAATGTAAGGTCCAGTGTCAGTCATCAAGTCACAGTCAATCTTGAAAAATATGGCCAAGATTTCAATCGATAATGGCTCAGAGAAGGGATTGAGAAGACCTTTCGTCAATAAATCCTGAATGTCTGTAGTAGGAGAGAGAATCTCGGGTCTTGAAGCAATGATCACATTTCTAATTGCATCGTCACTAATGTCAAGACGTTTTAACACTTGTGTTAACAAACGTAACGCATACACATAAATATGAGTAACATCACTATAGAGTAGCGCTGTAGAAAGCCAAAATATTTGTGGGAATAACACCAGTCGAGTTCTTTCCATATGTTTTACCACAACACGGATGGTTTCAATAATCTCAACGACAATGGCAATCTTTGTCGTATCAATTGGAACTGACTTGTCCACTTGAAGCGAATCACCTGAATAAAGTTCCTCCAAATACTTCTTTAAATCTTGTAAAATTATAACAAAATCACTCTTTCTTAATTCTGGTCTAAGAGTACGATAAATTTGGTATGAACGGACAACATTGTGAATCGAGCTGCTTCTTGTTGCCCAAATAAGAGATTGATATCCCCATTCGCTCTTAATATTTGGCTCATTCTTCAAAATAAAAACAACACGTTCCACAAGGGAGGTCAATTGCTTGACATTGTCACTCACTGGATTCATGCTCGGTTTTTCATCAATAGATCTTTGAGCATAGTCACCCAAGTCATCTTCCAAGTTGGAGAAAAACATTGCACTTGTGTTACCTGCAATTTGGCCCAAAGTCATGTCATCAATGGTTATATTATCTCTTGTCCATAGGTATTCATCTGTTTTGCAATCCAACAAGAAATGAATTAAATTTTTAGCTTCGAATAGGTGTTCGTTTTGTTCCAAGGTTCCTCCATTATGAGGTAATTGTTTCACAACCAAACTGTGCACCAGGTGAACCAATAAGAGCTTGGCATTGTATGAAACCAATTTGATTTTGTGATCCATTCTAATAAACATATATTGGAGGATAAGAGGAAGATGTTTTCTAAAAACAGCAGCATGATCATATGCAACTTCACTCAGTAAGATGAGAACCACATCACAACGCACAAGAGGTGGCGTTGCTGAACGTCCACCTTGTCTCTGAGTCAAAACAGCAATACTTTCAATATTGGGAGAAATCTCTCGGTAGTGTTTAGAAAGTGGAATATCATCTCTAGATTTTTGAATATATTCCACCACAAGTGAATCAACCACTTGTTGTGGTCCAGCACATGCACAATAATAGGAAATCTTTTGTGAAATGGAAAATAGAGTTTTGCAGTTAGGAGCATCAATCGAGAATTGAGTTCCTTTCTCAGTGAGATAAATCATGACTTTTCTAATGTTTGATGGATCGCTTGAGAGTCTCATCCACATTTCTTTACATTCTTCAGGAAATTGCTGGGCATAGGTTTTAGTTATATCAAACATGATATCTAAAACTCTTCTACTTTCAGGTATTTTAGAAAGAAGAATGTCGTCATTGGGCATTGCGTTTGAACCTCTGAATGAGCTCAGAATTTCCAACTCATCTAGATTCAGATATGGAATCCATTCAATCAATGATTTTAGAAGAGATCTTTGATCACCAGGAAGTAAATAGGCCAACCTCTGGAATACTTCTTCTAATACTCCGTAGGCATGTTGTGGATGATCACGAGCAAGTTTTGCAGCAAGTGATATTTGATTGCTGAAGAATTGGTCCTCTAATCCACTAGAAATGTAATAAGGATAATTTCCACTCTCTGTGTTGGAAGAGAAGAATCTCTGGCTGATGAAACTGAGAAGTCGATATGAAATATTTCTGTTCGATAATCTCTCAGAAACAGATTTGAAAATAATTAAGGTCAACATCACTGGTACTGAACAAGGCATTTCACACCTCTCGAAAACATTACATATTGCCACAAAGTATCCCTTTGACAACTTTTTGCTACAATTGTAGCATTGATCCACAAAAATGTCAAGTAATGATGGATTCGACAACAAAATGTTTTCAATAGCTTCAATTCCAATCTTTCTATAAACTAAAGACCGTGAACAAAGGATCTCATCAATCCATTTAAGAACAGTAATACCAAGTGATTCAAGCTCTAAATTTTCAGGCATAATTATTGTTGGAGGATTACTTCGGAGGACAGTGTCAAGAATGGAGAGTGAAGATCGAATGGAAGTGCTCTTTTCTCTAATCACCACAGTTGTGGATTCGTCATCAGCAGTATCCTCATCTTCGACAGAATCATCATGTAGTTTTGGATTTCTCTTGTTTTCCATACGTGTCATGGAACTCCAATTTTTGAGTATCTCCATATTTGTTTCAAAAAACTCTCCAAGCAACAGGCCAGCCACAGCTCCACACGATCGAAACTTCATTCTAGCTGTTTTCTTTCTGAAAATAGCTCCCATATTTCTCTTCTCTTCTGGATCTTTAAGTTTTTCAATGGTAGCAGAGAGACTGTTCAATTCTTCCTCTTCTCGTTTAATGCTTGATTTACCATAACCAGTCCATTGAATCACAAATAAGATCAGTTCCTTTCTCAAGTTCTTGTCAAAAGTTCTATATCCTGCCTTGGGAGAATAATAATATAACTTTCTCGAAATGTTGTCAATGACAATAAATAAGTGATGTCTGAGAGATTGCAAGTCAATGTTATACATGTTTCCTGGCTGTTTGCTATATTGGATTTGTTCCTCTACGAATGAAAGAAATTTCTCTTTGATAAATTCTTTTTCCTTCAATGTTGTATCGTGAATGTTACTTGACAGTCGAGAATAGACTCTAGAAATTTGCACTCTCAACAAATCTTTTCTTTTCCTGTTCTTTTTTTGCTTATCAATAGAGTAAGCTTCGTTCTCAAGAGGTTTGATGTTATCGAGAAGAATCTCCAATAATTCGTCGGGTACAGCTCCTAAGGCATTCACAGCTGCTGTTGATTGTTTTTCATAATTTGATTTTAGATGAGGATAAATCATTTCATATAAATCTTTGGCTGAAGAAATTCTTGGAGTTCTGAGAATACCCTTTGATGATGGTTCTTCTTCCTCATGTGGTCTGAAGAGAGACTTTCTTGCCATAGCACATGCAAGATTCACAAAATGACTCCACAATTCTACAATTCTTTGGATCTCACTGGTGACAGTCATTCTTGTATAGACGCTATCCAATAAATTGTTAAGTCTCATAATTCGTTTTGTGATTTGTCCAAGAGCAATGTAAGAAGTAGGTTGGCAGTATATTGATAAATCCTTTCCAAGTAGTCGCAACATATCTGTAAGATAATCAAAGTAAGACAATGATGGATCTTGTATAAATTTCTCAAAGGTGTCAGGCATTGGAAGTTCTTCAATTTTCCAAATGTTTTGGATATTCCTCATTCCTGCCTCTTCGATAAGATCTGCTACTGTAGCGGTTGCGGTATGTGTCTTATTTTCCCTTTCAAGAATTTTGTGTGAAATAGTTCGCACAAGAGTGAAAATTCTTAAACTGGCAAGTCTAATGAACGGATTAAGATTGCACAATAGTACAACTCCCACAGCTTCAATAGGAGCAGGGTCAAAGTATGTGCTACTGGTTGTAGTTTCTGGTTTCAGTTTACCAAATACTGTTGGCCTGGTCATAGTAGACTCTGTTGATGGTGGATTATTAAGATTAGCAATCCATTTCTCAAGAAGGAATAAAAACTTTTTTAAGACGGATTTCAATAGGTCAGCTCTGAAATCATCAATAGCCACAATCATTTCAGCAAATGAGTGTATCAATACTGGTCTAAGATCCGTATGGTTATCCATTAATTGTAACATGGTCTCCCATGAAACATCCCTAATGTCACCATACTGATGGACAATAAATCGACACAACATATCACAAAGCTCTTTTCTAGTAAAGTCACATGGAAGTACTCTCGGAATGCACGAAATTGAAGTTACAGCAACACGTAAACTGGCATACTTGTCCTTTGAAAGATTTTCGTGCAACGGTTTTGTGTGATTTGATTGCAAAAAGTTTCCATATACTTGAATACATAGCCTCAGAATACCACTCAGCCGTTCTGACATTTGTTCTTGATATTGTTCGAGAGCATCAATGATTTTTTCTGTTTTAGCCAAAAAGTTAGCTCCGTAAAAGGATGAAGCTTTGGATCCAAAGCTGTTACTTAATGTTCTATAGCTTGAAAATGGGGAAGTCATTCTCACAGAATGAACAGTGAGGTCTTTATCAAAGTCATCTCCTTCTGTTTCATTGCTCGACCTACTCTGTGTTCTGTCCAATAACTTATGAACCCAAGGAAATTCGGAGGTTTTCTCATCCGTTCCCAGCATGGAGGAGAGTTTCTTCATATCATTCACTTCAGCAATAGCAAGAAACGCTCGCAAAGCTAAATAAACGGTTCTGTTAAAATTGGAGCATTGATTCAGCTCGCCAACATTATTGTTAAAATACTTACTCTGGTAAAAAACTCACGCTGCTATCAAGCTCTAAATTTTTGAGAACCATGTTTTTCATTGCATAATCCATTCTGCTATTTGATACCATGACTATAATATCTACAGAGGCATCATAAATACTGTCGAGAGCTGGTATTGATGGTGGTATTTTTTTACCACTCAGAATAATTGCTATTGTCTTGGTTAAAATGTCAATAACCATAGATTGATCAGTCTCATTTGAGATTTTCAAGTAATAACCCATAACATGCAACAGGCAATCAAGTCCCATTAATTTTGTGCTCTTATCTTTGCATAATCTGAATACATCGGTTAAATATTCCTTGAATGGAGTAACAAAAACTGCTTTGGGATTTAGACAAAGCACAGCTGCCCTGAATGGAAATGCGGTCTTTTCAAAGTATAGTGTTTGTCAAATCGCGTGGTCGATGCATGAAATACATACCGTCTGATATGATGCTTTCTTGCACATTTTCTTTGCAACCGAGAGCAAGTTCTTAAGTCCCGTTAACCAATCACGATAATCAATGCCATTTTTGTATTCGAATTCAGCAAGAGGTGATAACATATTCGTTAAGGCCTCTGCACATGCTCTCTTAATTTCAGATTTCTTTGCTTTTGAGAAGAAATCTGTAATCTTTTTCAATAAATTTACACTCTCGTTCACCTCTGCTGGTTTGGATAACCTTATTTTTACATACTTCAATGCCCTAATAAAGCTTGCTGCTTCATATTTATATTCCAATCTTGCGTTTGCTTGTTCTAAGAAATTATCGGATATTTTTTGAAACCATTTCACAGACATTAAACCAATAATTTCAGCGAATAAATCCAAAACTTTTTTCTTGCTTTCGACAAGAGATTCCAATCCAGTAGTAATATTTACATGTGCTTTTTTAAATCTATCCATACATAAAAATTCTATTTGTTCGCAGTTTTTAAGAGAAAGCTCTGGTTGTCTAAAAGATCCTAATGTTAACAGAACTGTTAAACTTAATATATAGTCGGCAGCCAACTAAAGATTTTACAATTATTAACCATTTTCTCAATAGCATCAAAGAAGACACTTACCTCTTTTCTTTCTTTGAAATTTGCTATCAAAGTCTCTTGTTTAGCAAGAGAAGCTTTTTTAGAAAGATTTGTCAGTTTTTCCTTAATTTTTTCTTTCACAATTGTGGTAGGATTGCAATCAAGATGAACTCTCCAATTAATTAGTGCTTCAATCATGGTATTCAAATGATGTTTCGAAATCGCAGAAAATGCAGATAACAACTGTTCAAACGATTGACTCGAGTATATACCGGAAATAGATTCTGTTCTTCGGTGTGAAGACTCAGGAGAAAATGACATTAATGAAGTGTTCGACAATGGAGAAGCACTAAAAATTTCAGAAGCTCTAGAACTTGCGTTTAAAGTAACGTCACGAAGCATGATCGAGCCCCTAGAAGATCCTTCATATGAAGATAGCTCGTTTCCATATTGTAAATCTATAGCTGATTGAATGAATTCATTATATCCATTTGTTGCATGGCTAGAGCTGTTCCAATTTGTGGAGGTTCGTGGTGCTGCATGACTAAAAACTCTGGAATCTATTATGGATGTGACGTTGTCGTTCACCTTCTATTGAAAACAGTTGTGATGAGAAATTTAAATGATAACAAATACATACATTTTCGAAAGCGAACTCATCGATAATTTTCAAGGCTTGTTCTTTGAATTCTTGAAAGAAGAGCATTAAAACAAATTCTGTTGTATCTATTTTGTTTGAGGATGAATTAATATCATCGCTCGGTTGGCCTGTGCTTGACACTGATGGTATGGAAGGATTTTCTTTGGGAAGATTGGTGGGTGTTGACATGTTGTTCAGGATGGCACCTCTTGGTGAAACAGACACGGTGCTTGGATATAAATTTGGAGTATTATTTTGAGAGTTGGGTGTTGTGATTGAGAGCTGCCCTTTTTGATTGTTTGGAGTCATTGGCATGACCTCAATGAGAGGATTCGAATTTAACTCAATGGTCAGCGGTGTGTTTGTTAGTAATTGTGTTTGATTATTGTTTGTTGGAGTATCATTCACTGAATCCAGACTTGAAACAGAAGATGAATCATCATCTGAAACGAGGTCAGCGATATTGGATTCCGGAGAAGCAGTTCTATCCATGATGACAATAATTTAACTGATTGTGGCAGTGATGATAATGATGATAATAGAAATGATGAGACGTAAATTACAAAAATTTGTGAGTTGACCTCTACAGAAAACAATCTTCCAATAATAAATAACAATTCATAAATTGAAGGATTCACCTCTACTCGGAACTATGTTGTTGCTGTCAGCGTAAAGAGCTCCACACACTCGAGCACTAAACTCGACGAGATAGGATGAGGCTAAAAATTATTTACAATCAATTGTTGATCGATATGTTCGGAAAGCTCTATGAGAATCCAACCAGTTTTCTCTGTCCGTGTTCGTTGGTTGAAATCAAATCGTTAGTCCGAGAAAGAATTTTTTAAGTGTCGTGGTGTTTGTGGTCGGTCGATCAAACCAACAGCTTCTACAGGATGATCGTGAGGTGCTCTCGAGAGTGAACGTTGTCGTATGAATTTTTTCTGCTATTTGCTTCGCACTCCATAAAGTTTTGTTTCAACCACTTGTCGTCGCGTTTGAGAGTATTCTTTGAGAAACACTGCAAATTTCAGAACCACTCGAGTCCTTGCAGTCTGATCGGATCATGAATTTTCATTTGGAATCTCGTCCACTCTTGGAGTAACATTTGAATCATCATTTGGCCATGAATACTCGTTCAACAAAAATTGGCTTTAAAAAAAAGAAGAAAAAATACTTTTGTGTGTTGTTGTTGAGAGCAATTCCATTCATCATCCGATTGAGCAACAACAAAAATGCTCTCCAATAATAATAAGCCTTTTGCTGATGATGAAGATCATGATGATCAAGATGACAATTCTAGAAGACAAAATCAACTTCATCACAGAGAAGATTTCTTTGATGAATTTGGTAATTATCGGGGCGCTGAGTTAAGCAGCGAGGAAGAAGAAGAGGAGGATTTGGAAAATGGAGGCCGATCCATTGTTCCAGTCAATGAGTCGTCAATATCGAGACCATCAGCTGTTGTACTTCATGAAGAGAAACAATATTATCCATCAGCAGAGGAAGTATATGGTGAAGATGTGGAAACAATGGTTGAAGATGAAGATAGGCAACCACTGGAAAAACCAATCATCGAGCCTATCAAAAAGACGGTGTGGAATTTGGTTGAAAAAGAATTTAATTCTCCTCAACCTGTTAATTTCTCTTGGGATTACTTGTTAGAATTGATGAAAATTCCTAGTTCGATTAGAAATGTTTGCCTTGCTGGACATTTACACCACGGAAAAACTTCATTTATGGATCATCTTATTCGTTTCACACATACAAACTATACAAATTTTTTGGAAAAAGATTTAAATTATACAGATATTCGACCTGATGAGCATAGAAGAGGACTCAGCTTAAAGTCATCACCAATGTCACTCTTATTAGAAAGTACAAAATCAAAATCTTTCCTTATCAATATTATGGACACCCCTGGCCATACAAATTTTTCAGATGAAGTAAGCGCATCGATGAGAATTTCTGATGGTGTTGTTCTTGTCGTTGATGCTCTTGAGGGAGTAATGTTAAGTACTTCAGATATAATCAAGCAGGCAGTACAAGAAAGATTACCGATCGTTCTACTTATTAACAAGTTGGATAGATTAATTTTAGAGCTAAAGCTACCACCAAATGACGCCTATCATAAGCTAAAGCATACAATTTCTGAAATTAACTCAATTTTGAAAGAATCAATTGATGATGAGCTACTAAAGAAAAACTATGTTATAAGAGACAATGCATCTAACGGTACTACGGACTATCCAACAACTTTACTTTCTCCAGACATTGGAAATGTGTGTTTTGCAAGTTCAAAGACTGGCGTATGTTTTACATTGGAATCTTTTGCCAAAATTTATGCAGACAAACGAGGAGGATTTAGCTACAAAGATTTTGCGAAACGATTATGGGGTGACTTGTATTTTAACAGAGAGACAAGAACCTTCTCAAAAACTCCAAATGATCTCGGAAAGAGATCTTTTGTTGAGTTTATACTTGAACCTCTTTATAAGATTTATGCTCATATTGTAGGTCAAGATCCAGAAGAATTAGACCATACTCTGAAAAAGATTCATATTAAGCTTACTTCTGAAGAACTCTTGTTGGATCCAAATCCACTTATGAAAGCTACATTTAGAGCATTCTTTTCTTCATCCTCTGGTTTTGTTGACATGCTAGAAAGATTTATTCCATCACCAAACAGTACTGGAGGAAATAAGGCAAAAGTGGAACACTTTTATACAGGAGACTTGAGCACGCACTTTTCCAAAGACATGATCAACTGCAATCCAAAAGGTGACTTAGTAATTTATATCACCAAGCTTTTCCCTAGGCCTGATTACAGCTCTTTTGATGCGTTTGGTAGAGTAATGAGTGGTACCATTAAGAAAGGCGATACCGTGAAGGTTCTAGGAGAAGGCTACACACCAACAGATGAAGAAGACATGTCCATTACTGACACATCCAATCTTTATATTTATAATTCTCGATATAGGGTCAGTGTTGATAGTGTTAGCGCTGGTAATTGGGTATTAATAGAAGGCATTGATGCAACTATCAACAAAACTGCAACAATTTATAGATCCACAGCACATGAAGATACATTTATTTTCAGACCATTATCATTTATGAACCAATCTGTTATCAAAACTGCTGTTGAGCCTTTAAAGCCATCAGAATTACCCAAAATGTTGGATGGACTTCGAAAAATTAACAAAACATTTCCTCTTGTGACCACAAAAGTTGAAGAAAGCGGAGAGCATATTTTGCTTGGAACTGGTGAGCTCTATCTTGATGTTGTCATGCATGATTTGAGATTGTTGTATTCTGGAATTGAAATTAAGGTCTCTGATCCATCTGTCACTTTTTGTGAAACTGTAGCTGAAACATCATCAGTAAGATGCTCTGCTCAAACACCAAACCAAAAGAATAAGTTCGTCATGATTGCAGAACCTCTCGAAAAAGGTCTTTCGGAAGATATTGAATCAGGAAGAATCAACCTTGACAAAATGACTAGTGAAGCAAGAGAAGAAATTCTTAAAGCTCGTTATGATTGGGATGAATACACTGCAAGTAGAATTTGGGCTTTTGGTCCCGAAAACAATGGACCAAACATTTTGATCAATGAAACTTTTGAGGGAGAAGTGGATCAAAAACTATTAGCATCCGTTAAAGATTCAATTGTTCAAGGTTTTCGATGGAGCACTAAGGAAGGCCCTCTTTGTGACGAACCTATTCGAAATGTAAAATTTAGATTACTGGAAGCCACTCTAGCTGAAGATCGAGTTTCTAGAGGAGGTGGACAAATTATACCCACAGCTCGTCGATGTTGCTATTCTAGTTTCTTACAAGCGACACCTCAACTCATGGAACCGATCTCTATGGTTGAAATTCAAACTCCAATGGAATGTTCAGAAATTATCACAAAGATTTTGGAACGAAGAAGAGGACAAGTGCTCGAAAACAATGCAAAACCAGGAACTCCATTCTTCATTCTAAAATCATTTGTACCTAGTATTGACTCATTTGGTTTGGAAACTGATTTGAGAATGGCAACTAAAGGAAGAGCATTCTGTCTTTCCAAGTTTGACCATTGGGATATTGTTCCTGGCGATCCATTAGATACATCCATTGTGATCACTCCTCTTGAGCCAAGCCCACTTTATGCGTTGGCACGTGAGTTTCTCCTCAAGACTCGTAGAAGAAAGGGACTTAGTGATCAGATCAGCAAGTACTCTGAAGCTGAATAAATTATTTCCAATTTCTATAAAGTTTCAAACCAACTATTGAGTGTCATTCTTCCCTTAAATCTGACCCTTCAATTAAATTACTTTTCAAATATTAATTAAAAAATTTTTAAAAAAAATGTCTTCAACGCCCTACTTTCTTCGTTTCGCTCATGATCTCTCTCAGCTTCCTTTCCGAACGATGGAGTGGAAATACACATGCCTTTCATTGTATAGACAAATTTTAAAACAACATACAAAAAAATTGGTTCCACAACAACGGTTCCTTGGAGATGCATACGTCAAACAAGAATTTAAATTAAACAAAACAGGTGATGAACAATATGCGAGACCCTTCGTCGAAGAGTGGATACAATACTATAAAATTTTGGCAGAGGCTGAATCACCTGGAGATATTGGACAGGAATTTCCTCATGAAGAATATGAAACCATGTCAAAAGAACAACAAGAACAATTTTTAAAACTGAAAGAAGAAACGGAAAAAGTTAGAGAATATCTTAAAGAGGTGGCCAAACCTGATTGGCAATCGGTGACAATTGAAAAGAATTAATTGACAAAGAATTAACTTGAATATGTAAAGAATAATTGATAATTTTGAAATTTCAAAAATAATAATTGACAATAATCACTCCTGTACTCGTTGGATGGTTAGAAGAATAAACGAATTGTGTCTCTTCTTGTAAGATTCACCTCCAAATAACAGAAAATTCACTTGAGAATTGTTACCTTCACACGTACTTGTTGGTAATGTGATTGAGGTAAAATGTCCTCTTCCTTCATTCAGAAATTCTTTGCTTGCATCATCGTCGTTGATGACAATAGTCATGCTCGTCCAAGAAATGCTTTTGACTTTCACTATTTTTGACTCGATAAGCGCTTCACATCGTGATAAATCCACATAATACATATCATGTAGAAAATGATCTCTAGATCCATCAAAATAATTTCCTCCCAATACAAATAGTAAATCATTCCATAAAAACATTCCATGTCTATTTCGTTGTTGCATTGCATTGATGTTTTTTTTATCGTTGTTTTCTATTAAACAAGTCCATAGTAAGGTTTCCATGTCAAAGCTCCATAAATCATTCAAGTAGAGTTCACGACCTTTTGTGTAGAATCCACCACACACCAATAAATATCTATCTTTATACATTTGTGATGCATGCCAACATCTACCCTTTGGTGGAGAATTTTTAGGTTTAATTTCTTTCCATGTCTTGTTCTCTACATCCAAAATCCATAAATCATTCTTGTAAAGGTTTTCATCCAATCCAAAACCAATTTTTTCCTCCAAATACAATCATATATTTGTCCCTATATGCTTGTGTTGTATGTCCATGTCGGGCACTAGGCCATTCTTGCATGAGTTGTTGTTTATTCAAATTCTCGACAGTAGGTTGTTGTTGCTGACGGATATCAATAAAACATAAACTATCACAATATTCCTCGGGATTACTTCCACCAAAGGTAATAATCTTGTTTAACTTTTCAAAATAAACACTTGTATGATTATGTCTTTCTTTGGAATCCAAGTTCGTGAATTCTGTCCAACAAATTTTGGAAAAATCTAAAGTAGGATTATTCAAATGATTATTAGTATTATTATTATAATCATTATGATTCAATACGAATTGACCTTTCCATAAATCGTTGAGAATATTCCTTTGATGTGATGATCGAGAAGAGCTTGTTTTTTGACTATTGGTTCTTCCGCTTGAAATGTAAATTTCTAACATCATGTTGGGTGAGACTGATGATGGTACTACTCTTC
The DNA here is from genome assembly GCF_008403515.1 of Naegleria fowleri. Classification (NCBI taxonomy): domain Eukaryota; phylum Heterolobosea; class Eutetramitea; order Acrasida; family Naegleriidae; genus Naegleria; species Naegleria fowleri. Next base: position 325,017 of record NW_025407933.1, read on the forward strand.
CGATCATGGTATGGCCTTGACGAACACAAGGCAGCTTGACCGTTGGATCATGATCATGGAAATTCAATTCTTTCATACGAGCAACAAGCTGGTTCGGATGATTGGTATTCGGATTTCTCAAAGATAACATTTTTTCAAATCCCAACAAGTTCCTGAAATCCTGTGAATACACACAAAAGAAGAGCGTGCAGTGGATTGTGTGCAATTCATCTTTATTGTGTGCAAGCAGCACAGCACCACAATCATAAATAGGAACAACAAATGTTTAAACATTCAACTTCTTGGCAGCAAAAGCAGGCAACACAAAACTAGCCTTGTGAATTTGTGGAGTGTAGTACTTCAATGAGTCAGCAGCATTGTTGCACCAGTCCAATCTCTTTGGTTCCTTGCAATCATTTTCGGAATCCTTGGAACACAAGAAGAATCCAATCACACCTGATGGATAGGTTGGAATGGATGTATAAGCATAGGAAACCTTTGGGAAGATATCCACAATAAAGTCCTTCATCTTGGAGATGATATCCAAGTGAAGCCAAATAGACTCAGCTTGAGTACACAAAATTCCCTTCTCATTCAAGGCTTCTTTACAAGTCTTGTAGAATTCAGGTCCGAACAAAGATTCTGCTGGACCCACTGGATCCGAACTATCCACAATCACAACATCAAAGCAATTCTTGTGGTTCTTCAAGAAAACAGCACCATCATAGGTGTGGACCTTCAACTTTTCGCTATTGAAAGCCATATTCATGTGAGGAAGGAATTTCTTGGAAGCATTGATGACTCCTTCATCAATTTCGCACAAGTGAATCTCTTCCACGGATGGATGTTTGAGGATTTCACGAACCACACCACCATCTCCACCTCCAATCACGCAGACCTTCTTTGGTTCATGATTCAAGGCAACCAAAGGCAAATGGGCCATCATTTCTTGATAACTGAATTCATCTCTTTCGGTACATTGAATGACTCCGTCCAAAACCAAAACTCGTCCATAAGTCTCACTGTCGAATACCAAAATGTCTTGGAATTGAGACTTTTCATGGTGCAGCACTTGTTTGACCTTCAAACTGGCAGCTTCACCAGGCCACATTTCTTCTGAGAGTTCAGAGAACCAACCTTCTTTGAATGCGTTCATGTTTTTTGAGTAATTGTATTGTTGTTGTTGTTGATGGTATTGTTGATTAGAATATTGTATCTCGAGATACTGTTGATGATGATGAGAATGAATGCTATTAACGAATAGAGGAGGAAATCGTCTTCCGAGAGAACTCCACTTTTGCAACACTTCTGAAATTCAATGAGGGATGTTGTGAATTTTTTTCAAACCAATCCTCCTCAGGTTCGCTGGTTTTTGGTTATTACATTTATTTGTTGAAATGAGCCTGAGGTCCCTATTTAATTGTAATCGAAGAAATTCCTTTAACCAACCCTAAGCTTGGATTCCTTAGAACCACAGCGTGTATACGGGACAAGAATTTGTAGGAAGAGAGATCGTGATGAGAAACTGGCTCGAATATATATTCCTCACGAAAAATAACGGGTCACTCAAACTCAGTTTTCGACAAAATGCCATCAAACAATGAAGAACCACTCTTTCATTCAACTCCTGATCATCACCCGCATCATCATCATGCTCAACAAAAAGCACCACCAACAGAAACTGAAGGGAGAGTGGTTCTAGTGACTGGTGCAACGGGACATATCGGAAGAGCGCTCTGTGAGAGACTTGTGCTCAACAAAAAAGGGTTCCCTTCTTCTCATTCTAATAACGATCATCATGATGACATTCCCTATTCCTTGATTTATGCTTTGGGAAGAAATGAAAAAATTGGTTCCGAATTGGAGACCCAAGCATTGTTATCTTCATCATCCTCCTCATCATCCTCACAACCACCACCACCACGACTAAAATTCATTCCGTGTGATCTCGTTCAACAACCTGAAATTTTGCAAGATTTAATTCTAAACTCTGGCATTGATGTGATTTATCATTGTGCTGCTCTGAGTACTGCTTGGGCTAATCCCAAAGATATTTACAACACCAATGTGGTGGGAACTCGCAATTTACTTGAAGCTTGTATTAAATTATACAGTGATGAAAAGAAGAAAAAATTGAAGAGATTTATTTATTTGGGAACTCCTTCAATTTACATGTCGAAACATCATCGAATGAATATCAGTGAAGATGATGATGAAAAGAATGTGAAATTTGAAAATATTTTGAATGATTATGCCAAATCTAAATATATTGCAGAGAAGGAAGTGTTGAATGCGTTTAGACAATTTGGAATACCGGTTGTAGTAATTCGACCAAGAGCAGTGATAGGAATTCATGACACTGCTATTCTACCAAGAATTACTGAAATTCTTCAACAGAGAAGATTTGTAAATTTATGTGAAAAGAATGAGAAAATTTTTGTAGATTTAACTTTTATTGATAATGTCATTGAAGCCTTAATATTGGCAGAGAGAAGTGACAAGTGCGTTGGGAAGGTTTATAACATTACAAATGGAGAGCCATTGGACTTGCTTGAATTGTGTAAATTTGTTGCAGAGAAGTATTTAAATATTGATATGAATTTTGACAAGAAAACCTCGCCGAACACCTTTTTGCCAAAGAAACTGAATTTCAAATTTGTCTACTTTTTAGGGTATCTTTTTGAGTTTGTCTATGGATTTTTTGGATGGTACGAGAAGGATCCTCCACTCACAAGATACACGGTCACAACGATTGGCAGGACAAACACTTTTGACATAACAAATGCAAAAAGAGATCTCAACTATCATCCAAAAGTTGGCATTACGGATGGTATTAGGGCAGTCATGGAATATCATCACAGGAGCAGCAAACTTTAACGGAAAAACATGGATTTTATTTGAAGAATAGAGAGTCGTCGATTTCAAGTTTTTCCACAAGCTGAGAGACAACTTTAACAAGTAATGTCGTTTCAGCGGATGTTTCAGAGCTCAAGCAATTAATCGGAGGGTATGAAGAGGGCAAGTAATCTTTCTTTTGTTCAGAATTTTCGTCAAATTCGAGCAATAAATTCTTTTCAATAAACAGTCTCATCGTCGTGTGACATAACATGAATCTTAGAATGTATGATCTTGTGTTCTCATTTTCCAGGAACGCTTTGATTGATACATCCAAATATTCGTCTTGTGAAAGAAGTTTGTAGAGCTCGTTAAAACTACTCTGCACAAGAATTTCGCAGTCTTTGAATGTGCGTCCCTCAACATTCTTTACTCCCGATAAAAACAAGAATGCAAGAATGGGGGATGTAAGGAAAAAAGTGAAAAATGATCCAGTTGTGGAAGAATCATGTATTTGGGAAATGTACGTCTTGGGTGAAAACAACGACACAAAGTATGAGTGTTCGACTTGATCTTGGGGCTAAATTATGTTGAAAGGAATGACATTTAAAGAAACATGACACAGCAAAAAAGATAACTTACAATTAAGGTAGCAGTATTTTCGCTTTCGAAAATCATGAAAAGTGGTTTTCTTGTGAATGGAATGATATCTTGAATAGTGAAACAATTTGAGTTCAAAAGGTTGGTATCAACTTCATCGTTTTCACCGATCGTAAAAGTAGTGTTTCTACGTTTGCTGTCAAGAATAATGCCAAACTTCGACGAATCGGCAGAAATGTATAAAAATGTTGCATTAGTTGTTGATGGTAAATCCGAGGTAAATTCTGAATCCAAGGTATTGGCCAAATGCACTAAAAGGTCAGAGCATGATGGTCTGTATAACATCTGCTTGCGTATGGCAGACTGTTTTTCATTCATAGATGTTTTCTCCAAAGACTGCATTATTCTTAAAACATCTAGAGATAGCTCACTAAATTTGACAGTAACCTTTCTGCTTGTGACAAGAATTGCATCAGTTAGTTTGATTGCATTATACTGAGGCTGAGAAAAAATTGTGTCTTCTATTGAATTATCTGAAGGGGAACTGGAATCTTCTGATGAGGGAGTGGTGTTACCACTTTTTGGCTGGGTTTCATATAAATAATTTGGTATTCCATTATTTGATTTTGGGATAGATTGGGGTTTTTTGTGTTTGGATTTTAGTATGGGTGTGTTCGACCGATATTGAATGAGATCTATTGATTGATCAATAGTGACCTTAGTTTCTGCCTTCAAAAAATTTTCAAGCTCTTCCAAAACGAGAGACCACTGTTCTCCTTTGTCAGCAATGTTGAAATGTGTTAAGTATAAGTTAATACTGTCGCTAAACTCTGGTAAAATATCGTTGATATGTTGTCTCTTGTTCAAAAACAAGCACACAACAATAAATCGTGCATAGTATCTCAACATGGAATTAACTAACACTTCCTCCAAGTCCATGTTTTTAAAATAAGCTCTTGTGTGTATTGCTATATTAATAAATTTATCAGCAGTTGGTACTGTTAAACGAATTAGCCACATACCTTCGTAAAATCGAAATGATTCATTCAAACATCTCATGTCGCCTGTTCTAAGACTGTTCCATGTTACCGTTCATTAAACCATGCTTACAAATGAGATACTTACTAGTATAAATAGTAGAGTTGTCCAATACGAGAGGCAATGAATCCTATTTCATATCGTTTCAATCCATTCTTCTCCAACACTGCGCGATGTTCCAATTGGAATTTCCAAAGTTGTGTAAATGTTTCAAAGGCTTTTCGGAAATAGGGCTCCCATAATTTCCTCTTTCCAGTCTCCAACAAGTCTCTATAATTTCAAAGAATGAAATACCCAATTTGAAATAATCGTGTGAATCATCACGAACATTAAATTTTCTATTGAACACAAACCTTAATCCAAAAAAGTATCGATCGGAAAGGCTGTTTAGACTCTTATATTGTGATAATATTTTCTCTTCCTTGTCCACTTTCTTCACCTCCGATATATTTTGATCATATCCGTATCCGCTCATCATTGATGTTGTTACCAACTGAAATACTATTAAATTTAACAGTTCAGATCAGTGAGTATATATCCTCTTGGGTGTACACCAACGAGTGATAACGATGATGATGAATTTTAAGTTGAAAAGTCCTCCACGAGATGTTGTGGTTGAGCAATGGAATAGACGAGGCTCTCGACAAAATTTTTTGGATTGTTTTAGCGCAGCAGCATCATCACTAATGTTTTTGTTAAGTGGAGAAGAAATAACCAACAATATATATAATTCAACAAGTAGGACCACGTTCGGTTTTGGGAAATGACCTCAACCACAACAACTTCTTGTTTTTGGAAAGAGAAGCTAGACAACCCATCATCACCCAAAGAGAAATCCTCGATCAGGATTCATCATCAAAATTTGAAAAAAATATTGTATTACACGTGTGTATTGGAGCCGACCTTTGTGTGCCTTGTTGAACAAGATTTGGAAGCGGGTTGTACTTTCAGCAACATCATCATCATCATCACGTTGCTCTAAATTATATTTTATAATTTTATTTGTAATACAACAACAACAAATTACAACATCACGTGGAAGAATTGAGTGAATTACGATCATCAAGGACTAAACTCGTAATTGTATTTATGATAGAAGCAATATGGTACGGTATAATCTAGTAGAACTCAGTGATAAAACCACCCCGATAAACGATCCAGATTCAAAAGTCAAAATCATTGATGTTTGGAAACATAACTTGGACAGGGAAATGCTAAAGATTATTAACCTTGTCGAAAAATATCCCTGCATCGCAATGGTATGTACACTTGATGGTTTTGGAAAGGGTTTTACCATCCGTTTATTGCCAATACCAACAACAACATGACCATCATCATCTTCTACTAAAACACATCTACAAAACTTGTATCATGTCAAATTGACAGGACACAGAGTTTCCTGGTGTGGTCGCAAAACCTACTGGCAATTTCAGGACACAATCAGAATATCACTATCAAACTCTGAAATGTAATGTGAACTTGTTGAAAGTGATTCAGATTGGATTGACCTTTACCGACACTGAAGGAAATATACCTGAGGATGGACAATGTGTATGGCAATTTAATTTCAAGTTTAATTTGAAGGAGGACATGTACGCTCAAGATTCGATTGACCTTTTAGCTGACAGCGGTATAAAATTTACAAATCATGAAAAAGAAGGAATTGATGTAGAAACGTTTGGAGAAAAACTAATTTCATCTGGTATTGTGCTTTCCGATGAAGTGAAATGGATCTCTTTTCACAGCGCCTACGACTTTGGATATCTGATAAAGCTCTTAACAAATGAGGCCCTACCTGAAGCGGAGTCAGAGTTCTTTGAACTATTACATACATTTTTCCCTTGTCTCTATGACATTAAGTATCTGATGAGGAGCTGCGATACTCTAAAAGGAGGCTTAAATCAGTTGGCTGAGGATTTAGGTATTAGGAGAATAGGCCCAGCCCATCAAGCAGGTTCTGACAGCTTATTAACAAGCGCTACCTTTTTCAAAATGATGAAGGTTTTCTTTGAAAATAACATGAACGATAAGAAATATATAGGTGTTTTGTATGGATTAGGAGAGGGTTTCGATTCAACTCATGGTGGTTTAGGTTATAAGAATTCCGGTACAAAGCGAGTTGGCAACGTCCAGAATGTTCAACATAATATTCAGTCAATCAGTAACTCGAACGCAGAAATTGCAACTGACTACACGTAGATCTTGAAGTTTTCTATTGAAAGAGAGCACAATCTCAAAAATTTTCTAAAACACATAAATATTCAATTATTTCTCTAATTCTTTTTGTTTACTTGTTGGGTTGTTTTTCTCTTAGTTGTTTTTGGCCAAAAGAAGTTTCGATATGTTTCTGCTGTTTGTCGGTCCCTTTCTGTCACAGTCACTCTGTCGAATGATTTAAGAGAGGGAAAAATCGACAAAATGCAAAATCTGTAATTTCGTATTTCTTCGATTGGATTTCCAAAAAGAGTTAAATATTTAAGATTCTTAAACTTTTGAAGAACAGCAATTTCGTTGAGCGAGGTTATTTGATTTGCATGGAGGTATAAAGATGTTAACGTTTCAGGAAGAGAATCTAAACCCTCCAAACATGAAATATTATTATATGACAAATCAATCCACTGGAGTTCTCGAGGGGTTTCCATGATTGTTGACAGACCCTCAAATAAGCCGTGCAAATCAGACAAGTTGTTGTTGCACAATTTTACGCCCCTTCCCAAATATTTTACAATTTCTTTTTTCTCATCCTCTTTATGATTATTTTGATCATCATGATGCTTATTAGAACCGAATTCAGAGTTTCCAAATATTGTTGATTTAAAACGATCCTGTTCAAAACTTCTATTGCCCTTCTTCTCCTCCTCTTTATGTTTTTCTGATGGATTTGAGGCAAGCACTGTAACACGTTTTTCTCCAACTCTTGGAACCGAGGTTTTCAAATCTACAATATTTGTCAGATGAGAAAGATATAAATATTCAAACCCACCTGAAGGGAAGTTAATATCCTTAAAAGATAAATCAATAATGGGGGCCGAAAATGTTGCATAATTCATCATGTTCGGGTCCACATCTTGTTGTTGATCTTCTTTTTTTGTTGTTTTCCCCATCACACTTGATCCTGTGGCTTTCAAGCTGTTGTTGATAGATTGTTTTGAGTCAATTGAAACATTTTGAGTTTTAGAGTTTGGCATCAAGAAAGTAATTGTTTGAAAGGAATATATCGGAAGTACTTTGTGATAATAATAAGAAGGGCGAACGGCAACTACAGTTTTTTGTTTGTCGGTACCAAAATATTTCGTGGAGATATATTTAAAAATGGTAACACGAGAGGCTGTAGTTGCTGGTGGAGTGTGGTGTGTGGTGATCATGGCGTTTCTTGTTATGAATATGGGTTTTCATGATGATCATTTGATGGGAAAAAGTGTTGGAGTTTATGCACAGGAGAACTCAGGTATGTTAGTCATTTAGCAACGATCGATTTTGAGACGGTGTATCATTTGCTGCAGAGCTCTCAGCGGAACTTGTCCAGTCACTCATCGGAACACTTTCAGCTAACGACACACTCAACGAGAATGAAGTGAATGTTCTCAAAGAGATGCCTTTCCTTACATCAAGAAAAGCGAAAATTGATGAGATCATTCAACAACTGAAGGAGGAAGTGGAAAGCGCTCGAACCAAAGTCAACAAACATGTCGCAACGTTTTTGTCATTGAATCATGAGGTTCATCTCTTAACGAACGAGATATCCAAGATGGAAGAAATATTACAAATCATGAATGATTGATTTATTACTTCAATAATTTATTTGTTATTGCACTAAACAACATCCTTCTTTTTTGTTCCTCTCAAGCAGGTTTTGCACACCAGTCTTAATAATGAGTTCTTTCAGTTCCATCAAGCCTTGTTGTGTGAAACTGCTGCACTCGACAAACCCACCATAACCTGGTGAGTAAGTTACAGTTTGAAAGACCTTTCTGGCGTTTTTTTCTGCATCAGCAACATCCGACTGTAACCCCACAACAATGAATGAGGCAAACGGTATCATCTTGTATTTGTATCGAATGGTTTCAAACCATCTATTCTCTACGTTTTCAATACTCTCTTTTGATGATAATGAGCAACAAATGAGGAATAGATTCGCTTGAGGATAAGCTAGCCATCTAAGAAATTAATTCATACCGAATTGAAGAGGGCATTCAGTTGAATGATGATCAAAAACCCACCTAATGTTGTCGAAATCCCTACTCCCCCTTGTGTCATAATATCGGATGTAAAGATCTTTAGGTAGCTTTTTGCCTTCCAACTCCTTAATACCTTTAACATTCTCTGGACTCAAAAGAGAATCGAAGGGTTCAAGGGTTCCTTGATCGATCGTCTGTTGAAATGGCGTACCACCCATCAACACTGAAAGGAGGCTTGTTTTTCCCACGGCAGTATCCCCTTACCGAACCAACATTCAATTTCATCTTTAGATCCTACATATCATAGCCATGATTACTGAACACCTACCGACGACCACCACTTTCACCTCATTCTTTGGCTTTCCGCTGTTTTTTTCTTTTGCCATTTTTTCCAAAATTGATAAACCTCAACCTGGTGATAACAAATCTGTTCCTAATAAGGAGGATAACAGGTCATTGGCCTACCATATGAATAATTTGACAACCTCATCATCTCAAGATTTAAAATTTTGGAACAAACAACAATGAGCAGATTGATCCTTTGTTGTTATGTATGAATATTGTCTTTCAAGCAACGTTTGTCAGTCATTTTCCAAAAACTGATACTGCCTTTCTTTTAGGGAATTGGAAAAGTTCGTGATTTTTGGATCCTTCGCTTGCATCTGCTTGGTGTGTGAGAGAAAACTTGCAAATCGGCAAGCAAGCAACACAGGAAGCAGCTGCTCATTACACACTGTGTGATATCTGTTTCAAGTAACAAGCTGTAGTCTTTCATATTGTGTGGTTCATCATCTCCATCATCACACTAGAAGCAAAACCATAACAGGATATTTGTCATTGCAGCAGACACACAAGTTAGGCCTTGATTTCCTTTAAACGTCGCAATATTGAGGCTTTTTAGGAAACCATCGTTTAAAAAAAACGTTTGTTTTTCTCTTCTCTCTCAACAGGCACTCAGGATTCAACGGTGCTCTCTCTCTCTGACATTGAACAAGAGTGGAGCAAAACCACCCACCACAACATTATCATCAAGAAGTGGATTGAATCCACTTGAGACCATTCTTTCTTTGAAGAAGCAAAGATTTTGTGAGTAGTAATACTCTCTTTGCAAAGAATATTTCCGTGTCGGATTGTCGGTTCAAGACCAGCTGCAGTGTCGTGATCATCATCACGCGCACAATCATCAAATCAACAACAACAACAAGAACAACAACACTACTCACAACAGCGTCATCACTAGTGGAGAAAGCATCTCATAGTTGTTCAAAGAAGCGTATTATATACGATCGATTCACGCAAATTGTATTTCCAGAAAAAGTGTGGAATTTTTGTTTGATTGTTATTTGAAGTCAAACACATCACCAACATTGCTTCAAATATCATCACCTTCACAAATGTTATCAGAGGCTAGTGACCAGACTTCGTCAAACACATCATCAACAACAACTATTGCTGGTAATAACATTAATAACTTACCGATTGTTCCGCTTTTCAAAAGTGAAACAACTCATCTACACATTCGAAGTGAACTACCACAACGAAAGAAAATGTTTGGTGGCTCAGGTGAAACAAGTCCCAAACAATTTTTGGAATCATCCACAACATCGCAGAGGGTGAAAATTGCTCATGGCAACACACCGACACCAGAAGGTACGACAGTTGATCGAACTTTTGGTGTTGTTGGGTCCAAATGGGGAGGTAAAACGACATTTCTAAGTCATCTACGACAGTTGTATGGAAAAAAGTATTCGATCATTGATAAGGCATCACTTGGGGATCGCATCCGAGGATCCATTCTTAAATCTTTTGTTAATTTATTAGGAGCAACAACTTATTTTTTGGAACAGGAAGAGTTTTTGGTGGAACATCACGAAAAAGTTACTGAATATTTATTGAACTACAAGTTCACAAAGGAGCTCAAGAGTAGCAGTAGCAACACAGCAACAAATCCAGAACCAAGGAGCAAAATTGATGAAATGAGGCAATTAAAATTAGCCTTAAAAAGTATGCCACTTTCATCCACAGAATTTAATGACATTAAGAGCGAAGTGATAGAGTATTTTGAATCTCAAAAGGCAGATTTGCACGGATTGGGGCTAAATCAAAGTAATATGGCACGAGCATTGGAATATGTTGAGAAATTGTGGAAAGACAAGCTTATTCAACTTGTTTATACGCGCTACAATCATAGACATCATGTTCTACAAGTTCTTACTAACCTCGATTATTGGATGAATCATTCCAGTTTTGTCTTTGGAGCAAAATTTACTCCTAGGTCAAAAGATATTCTTCGATATCACGATTTACAACAGGGTATTGAATCAAGCAATGTGTATTCTGTACATGGAGTAACCTTTGTTGGTATGGACATCTCCAAACTCGACAAGATCACTCACGTTTTTAACCTTCAAACCGATATAATTTTTGTGATAGGCCTTAACGACTATGAACTAATTGATGAAAATGGAGAAAATAGATTGGAAGTTTGTGTTTCACAATTTCGAAGGATTTGTGAAATGATCAAAACTCACTTTTTAGAACATCAATCACCGCTCAAACGTCTGACATTGGTTTTGAATAAGTTCGATACATTTATGCAGAAAGCCAAATCGTCCACAGATACCTTTTTACGGTTAGAACTGAATCATCCAGAAATATTTACCTATTACGGTACAACGATTGGAACAGCAGCTCATGTCATTCGTGCCATCATTGATTATTTTGTAAATATTTATGACTCTTATTTTAGAGACATTAGAAACTTTCCACTTTCCATCAAACAAGTTAACAAATTCAGACTCACCTCACCCTCACTCAACAACTCTGTACTCAATGTATGTGTAACCTCTGCCCTAGATCGAACGAATATGGAAGACTTTTGGAACTTTATTCTCACTGGATACCAAGGAATTGAGCAACGAGCTTACAGCAGTTGCGGGTCATGGATACCGTTTCGAATGTGTCGATCTTCCCTCCATACACAATATGGATCTTCTTATTTGAATTGGGGAGAAACAATCTATCTATCGACAAAAGATTTTGGAGGCTTCCAATTTGCAGTGCATGACATGATTTTGGAAACAAAATGTCCTGAACTTGCGAAAATGGTAGAACGAGAGAAATCTAATGGTCTCAATCCTAACAGTGAAAATTCCAATATAACGTCCATATCTATTAATTTATTAACATTTGAGGAAATGGCAGAGATTATAAGAAGAATGTATGACGGTTGTTATATCGATCTTGTGACCTTTCGAAAAATGTATCACAAACTCAAAGTTGTAGAACTTTCTGACAAAGAAAAATCAAAAAACAAACCAAAGATCATTATGAAAGCATTATCCAAGTTAAAGAAATTCAAGAAGTCAGAACAATTTCGCTTCAACACGAGTAATCCCTTTGAGTTGGTCGATTACTCAATGCTTTTCGAAGAAAATCAGTCTATCTTACCAGAGCTGTATGACATTTTACTATTTCATCAAAATGGATCTCTTAAAGGATACAAATTCATGCTTTCTGTACATCTTCCTGGATTCGTTCTTGAAAGAAATTATCATGTGTTGGTTCCATATTTCAAAATCTCATCCTATCAGAATGTTCTTAGAATGTTAAATCATGTGAAGAATATTGAAATTAGAAATTGGGATGATCTCGTAGAAATGATTTACATTTCCAAAATGTGGAAATTCGATGATAATTCTTTGCTTGTGGAGAGATTGAAAGGATTGCTGCGGCATATTCTGTCACCTGAGAATGTTTTTCAATTGATTCCTTACTTCTCAAAGGATTGTATTGACTTTTCCACACTTCCTGAACATGCAACTCGATTGTCCAAAAAGAAGTGGACACTCCTCGATCGGCTTCCTTCTGATTGCATACATCATATTTCTTCATTCCTTTATGGAGCCTTCAAGACGAATCCATCCAACTCTCTAATTGATCAAGATTACTTGAGCTTTATTTGCAGTCTGGGCCACACTGCTTTCTTCACCTTCCTTGCTAACATACCACAAACAAGTTTGAAGCAATTTGTTTGGAAAACAAAACATACTGATTTTTCTCTTTTCTTGCGAGAGTGCCAGCTGTTCGTGGAGAAACACCACCTCAAATAATAATAAATGGCGCAAGATTTTTGGTTTAAATTTTGACACGTGGTCATGCAAAGTTAGGAACATGCAATGTTCAACATGAAGATTTATGTGCGTAACACATACGCATTAACCCTTTTTCATCATGTGCGAGCTCACAACTATTCGATGAAGGCAACAATTCGAATCATGGATGGGTAGTTTCACAATGCAATTGTCATTCACAGGCGGAAACGAAACTTTGACAGAGTACTTGTCCATTTTGTCTCCTCTCATTGTTTGTACAATTCCGGTAAACTAATGGTTGGTTTTGGGGCTACTTTCTTCTCAAATGCCTCAGCTTGTTTGTTGTAGCTTTTAGTCTTCAAAATTAATTTGTTGTACGAGTTTTTAAGATCTACCACTTGTTCTTTTGAGTTGTTCCAGCTCATCTTTTCTGCTTTGGAAGTCTAGCAAAAGTGAGTCATTACCCACAAGTGGTTCTTTCTCTCTCATATCCAAATTTTGTTTTTTCAATCCATCTCTATCCTTTTTGATTCTTGTAAGCATGTCCTTGTGGTCTGCCATCTCTTCATTGAGCTTTTCTAGCTTTCGTTGAAGCTCTGAGTTTTCTGTTTGAACATACTGAAGTTTTTCTTTTACATGTGTCAAAATATGCACTGTGGTTGTTTGTTTTTCTCTTGCTTTTTTCAAACTATCTCTCTTTTCTCGAAGTTTTTCCATTAGAGTCGAATTCTCCATTTTCAGTTGCTCGTAATCCATTAAATGAAGTCCCTCAGAAAATTCTTCCCTGCTTTTGATTAGTTTCTCTAAGCTTTCCTTGCTGTTTTTCAGCTCGATGTATGTGGTTCTAATTTCTCTAATAAGTTGATCTTTTTGCTCATCCTTTTCAATGTACTTGTTGATTGAAGTTTTTGGAATCTTTTTACCTGTTCGGCTGTCTACCGCACTTAGGGCCATACTTCTTTTAAACTCTCGAAAAGAGTGTTGCAATTCTGCAGCATTTGTTTCTCGTTCCTCCAGGCGAATTCTCATTTCATTCAACTGAAATGCATTCTTTTTTCGAAGCTCTTCCATTTCATCTCTCAACTCTTTATGTTCTGCAACGTACTTGGCGTAACGTTCTTCGATTTCTGATGAAGGAACGGAAGTGGAGTTAAACCGTTCACTGGATTTTGTCACCTTAAATATCTCTGAGAGTCGTTTTTGAGCTTTCCTATGTTTTGCATATATAACTTCACGTCTTTTTAGCTCATCTGCATATCGTTCAATGTACTTGGATTTCTTCTTTAATAGCGTTTTATATTCTCTAGTTTCTTCATCATCACTATCCTCAATTTCAGTAATAGAAATGTTATTCTCAAATGAATCATTTAGTGCTTGGTTTTCGGAGCTATGTTCTCCCTCATTTGTTGTTTTCTCTCCCGTTCCAATATCATCTGAAAGTTTATCATCCTCTGCATCATCCACTAACTCTTCCATGACTCGCTCCTCTTTGGACTGATCATTTTCTTCTAACGGATCATAGTCCATGTATGAATATTCTCCTGCTTCAATGTTGCTTTCATTGATATTGTTATTTGAAATAAATGATGATTCTTCACCTTCCGATGACATGAGAATTTTTTCTTTTGAATTTTTTTTCGTAAATTTTGGCGGTTCGATCCAATGAACCATCCTCACCCACATTAATAGGAAATATATTTCGAATTGATATTAATTATTAAATTAGAGTGTCCATCATCAATGAATCACTAAACGAAAAGTGGATTAAAAAAATGAATTCACACGAAGAATCATCCTCTTCGAATCATCATCACGAAGATGCTCCAAGCAAGACATCAACTCCTTTCTGGAGTTTTAGCACCATCCAACATATATCGGAAAAGCTTGACCATCATCAAGAGCTCACTTGGAAGGAGTTTGCATTGTGGAAGTTTTATGAAATCACAGGTAGGATGACAAGAATGTGTGTTCTTTTTTTCAAATCACAATTATTTGTTTGCATCCTCATGTCATCCTCCTCATGGGACAGATCATCCCAAGCCAAGAGGAAATGTGATAGTTGCTAAAAGTATGGAACATTTTGATGAGATTTTAAATCAGGAAAAGCCTGTGGCAGTTGCATTCACTGCTCCGTACAAGAATAATTGTGAGCACTTGAAAAAGAAGATCCGAGAAATGGCTCCTTATTTTGAAAAGGAAGCGAATTTTGTAGAAGTGGATTGCTCCATCACTCCCAACATTTGTTACGAGAGAAATCTTATATCTGTACCTGCATTGGATGTGTTTTATAAGCCTAATAAGAACAATGAGAAAATCTATCGATACAGATATTCCTACAGTCATAGTGTATATGGATTTCATTCATTCTTGAAAGATTATGGACTTTCCTCATACGACCATTCACCCTCAATATTTCGTATGATGGCAAAAAAGTTGGAAACCATTCACAAGCAACAGCAACAATAACATATATATATTATACAACAACAACAATAACAACATTCAAAGTAATGGTGGTCATCATCGTGGTTAAGCAAATTGATGATTTGCAAAATTATACAACAGGCAACTACAAAAATTTAAAACAACAATAACACCTATTATGGGGAGAAGTGCAGTAACATTCTCATTACGTAATGGCAAACGAGTTCGAAATTCTATTCGGGATTTCTCTTACGCTCAATGTGTGCTTCATTGGGTGCATCGCAGCTGTGGTGGTGTACAAGATTGTTCAATATTATAAAAAGAGGAATCGAGTACGTGATTGTAACCCTTTGGCTTCGGAGAAGGATTCTTCATCATCACTGGCCAGATCAAGATTTATTTCTGTTACTTCAAGTACTCTGCATCGATGTAATGAAGGTAGAATCAAATCAACACCTTGTAGCAGTGATGTACGCGAGGAGGACAACGAATTGGTGGTGAAGAAACGAGACACTCCTTCCCCCTTTGTTGAGTTGAAAATTGATAACAACTTTAGGAAGCCATTAGAAAAACAAACCTCATCAACATCGTTAGTAAGAACAGAGGAGAAAGGTTGCCAATATGAGGAGCATGTTGTGCATACCAAGTCAACTAACAATGTATCTCTTCAAACCATTCTCCCCTTTTTGGAATCCAAAGGAACACAACACAATTCAAACGAGTTTTATGCATCATCTCTTCAGACATCCACTGGCACACAAACCAAGAACAGCAACGTATCATGTGAACAAATTGGAGTTCAAGTTTTTATGGAAAGTTCTAATACTTCAATATCTACTCAAACCAATTGGACTGTTGCAAATTCTGCAGTACAGACATCAAAAATCTTGCAACGTACTACTCCCTCTCAAACTCTAGAAGGCGCTTTTGTGAACAACTTTTCTTCTTTAATGTTACAGGATGTCAAGCCAGAGGTGTATCATGTCGCACTTCAGACAGAAGCAACTTTCAATTCTATCGCTGTACAATCAAATAACGTACAATCGAGTAGCTCCTCTATTCAAACGGAAAACAAAGTCATGACTGATACATATATGCAGACACATAGTTGTGAAAATACATCAATGCACACTCAAACAATCAATAAGATACTAGTTGAGGCTTCAATTCAAACGACAGTGAATGAGAAACAAGAGGCTGCTATTCAAATAGATGAAACAGAATCACCTTTTCCATATCACATTTTAAATGCTCTTAGAACTATGGAAACAAGCAAATTGGACTTTTATTTACTCACCATGATGATTAATTTGCTTTTTCTTTCTTTTTCAAAAATTAAGAACGCTCCATTCCCTTCAAAAGAATACTATCACCCCATATTTTTGACTACTATCCAAAAGTTGAAAAACTACTTTGATCTCCCTGAGGAAAAGCTTCCCAGGTTTAGGGAAATGGAATGTGATCAGATAATTGATATGGTCTTATTCTGTTCTTCTAATTTAGCAGTATCATGCAATGAAGAGTTTATTTACCTATTATGGAGGACGATAGAAGAGCAAAAGGATTCACTTAATAATGTACAAAAGCAGATTTTAATCAAATATCTATGTCAAGCCATAAATCAAGTGAACTCCAAGACCTATACTATTTTTACATTGAAGATTTTATATCAGTTGGAAAGCATTGCTCATTTTACTCAAAATGTTTCTTATGGATCTCTCAGAGATTATGTGAATAATATAGACTCCAATGCGCACAATCAAGTACAAGATGTCATTAACTTTATTTTACATATTCAATGAATTTTATATTGATGCATTAACAGAAGATTACTCGATACTTGATGTATTGAAAATGAATTGCAACCACTTTGTAACAGAAGAGAGTGAGAGAAAAAGAGCTCTATCACAACTTGAAAAGCTTTACAACCTTATTTCCAACCATAGAGCTTCTAAAATCACAGGAAACCAGAGTATTTGTGATATATTCTTCATAACATATCCTGAACAAAGAAAAATTACAGTTAATACAGAGAAAAATCAGCTGCTCATCATTGAAAACATTGAAGGCAATATGCTAGATGAAATAGATTGCTGGGAATTAATTGAATCACGAATGATCCAGTATATCGAGATTGTTAACAGTACCGAATGGAATGCAACTGCTGTTCTTAATTTCTATGTGATACTAACATTTGTCATGTCAAAGTCAGCCTCAGTAGACCAAAATTGCACAGCCATTGCTTCACTTGCACATCTAAAACATGTTATTATTACCGATCGCTCCACCATCCAACTCATTTTTCGTCATCTTCACGCAATATTGCAGTCTGTTGATGTTTTGGAAGCATTCATGAAAATTTTGGGAGCAACATGGATATATGAAATTTGTTTGAAATTTGTTGATTCAGAACTAGCTGATTTATCATTTGATGTGTTGGCATTATGTATTAAATATTACCCTAACCAACATTTACTATTAATACTGAGTGCCGAGAAAGTAATGAATATGGTTCAAGATTGGTTCAATTATTTGAGTGGCTTAAGAAAACAGGAATATTTAGACATGATAATTAATTCCTTGCACACGCAAACTGCATTGATTTTCAAATCATTTACTTCTCCTTCCAAAGAATATTTTGGAGAGTTTCCATTAGTCAAGTTTACATTTCAACATATTGACTCTGATCTAGGAACATTTTTTACAGAGCTACTGAACATTTGCTTTTCAGAGCTGTTCAACCAACTCAGTTCTAAAACAGGATATGACACCTATCTTGCTTTTTGCAAATATTTAAGCAAAGACAGTTTTGGTACCTCCATTCGAAACTGTTTAAGAAAGCTCATAAATCAACCTCTAAGATCTCAGGAGGAGTGTACTGTTTTTACACTGCTTACACATATTGGAAATATTTACGCTCAAACGCAGAACAGTAAGTAGTTATGATTTTGATTGATTTATTGAAACATCAAATTATCAGAAACAACTACAAAACATTTGAAAGGAATAATACCAATATTGATCCTTGAATTAGTAGACCATATGAGAAGTCAAGATAATACTTGTCAGGGAAAATATGTGACATGTATTTTTTCTCTTTTGCAATGTAGAATGATGCCATCTCAACAGATTTCGATATTAAGCTCCGAAATTCCATCTTTTTGTCTGGAATGCATTGTCAGAGATGGAATAATTTTTGACTCTCCATTTTTAAAACTATTGTCGTTGCTTCTAAATAGTAACACTAATGATATTTGCAAACAGATTGCACAAACATTGAATGGAAATAAGCCAGCAACCGATAATCAACAAGAAATTGTTAGACAATTAGAATACTCTTTCTCAAATAGATTTATGAAAGTTGATAATACTGTTCTCACAGAAACACCTGTTCTACCTATTTTACTTTTTTTCTAGCCGATTTTTCCAGACTGAGAGTTTGCCATATGAGTTAGAGAAGGAGTTACTTGAACGATGCTCGTATGTATTGAGGGAAGGGTTGAACATTTCTTTGCCTATTGAGCATTTGGTTGATCCATTTATTGAGGAAGAAACAAAAAAGAACGAGGTTGGAGATATGAAAGCGTCATTGTTGAGCACAAAATTTAAACCAACCATAAGAAAGACAACAAATGTGAGTATTTATAACTTGGTCACAATTTCATTGATCTTCTTTTTTAGTATTTTTGGGATCATATTTCTTCAATAATTAATTATATTCTAAAGCAAGCCAATCTTTACAAAGAAAGGGCGCTAGGATTGGATATTCCGTATGAATTACTTGGAAGAAAACGAATGAAGGTTTTGAATTCAGTTTTAAGAGTTATTCCAGACGACCAATTTTATGCATTCAATGTTTTTACTCATTCGAGTTTATCTGCGCTGTTGCATGCATGCCATACTTTTTTAAACTCAAAACTTAAGGAAAAGAACTTTCAGTTCAATCTATTGGACGAGTCCTTGCAGCATGTAATTGAATTTATACAAATGATACAAAGAAAAAACTCTGCTCAAAGATTTATGGAGCTATCATATTTCTATAATCAAACGTTGGCTGATTTATTAAGAGATGAAATTATTGTGTCGAACAATTTTCTTTCCAGTGGGATGACTGTACAGAATAATCTTCTATTGTATCTCTACAAAAAGGTTCCTATAATATTTAATTTAGCACAAAAGAAGTTAATATTTTCAACCAAGACAACAATAGACTTATCAAAACCTAAAGATGAAATTATTATACAAAGAGATAAGCTTCTAGAATGTTCCATAAATGAGATTATGAAACGCAAAAAGAGTGAAATGCAAACAAGACAATGGAAGATTAAATTTAAAGAAGAAGAAACAATAGATATCTTTGGAGTAAGGCGAGAATTTATTATTCTACTTTGTGCTGAAATATGTCGTGATTCGATGTGGAACACTTCTGAAGACTACAAACTCTATCCAAATAGAGATGCAACAGATCGATCTAGTTTGATCAAGTTTGAGTTCTTTGGCCGATTATTGGGCAAGTGCTTGATTGAATCCATGTTGGTGGATATACGACTCACACGATTTGTCTACAAGAAGCTTCTCGGAAAGAAGCTGTGCTATCAAGACATCATGTCCATTGATGCTGCTCTGTACGAAAATAATCTGTTGTGGATCAGAGATAATGATATTTCTGAATATTTATGCCTTAGTTTTTCAGTTGAAGATGGAAACTCAGAAATTGAATTATGCCCGAATGGTAAAAACATTGCTGTTACGAATGATAACAAACATGAATATCTGGATTTGTTGGTTGACTTTTTATTGAATAAGGATATTGAAAAACAATTACTTGCCCTTTACAAGGGATTCTCTGACATTGTAGATATTCAACGAGTTCAGTCATTTGATGAAGAAGAGCTTGAATTAATACTCTCTGGTAATGACCTCATTGATATTGAAGATATGCGAAGGAACACCAAGTACACTTTTGGATTTTCTGAAAGTGATTCTACGATCATTGATTTTTGGAACATTATCGAGTCTTTTTCGAACGAAAAGCAGAGAAAGCTGTTACAATTTGTTACTGGCTCAAACAGGGTACCATTTGAAGGTTTCTCCAAACTATCTCCACTTCTCACCATCCAAAAAATTGACAATGATTCCAACAAACTTCCATCTGCAAGCACTTGTTTCAATTTATTGAAACTTCCAGATTATAAGAATTATGACACTCTAAAAAACAAGCTTGAAATGGTTCTCGAGGAAGGTTTAACTGGATTTTCGTACTCTTAACAGTTCCATTTGCTCCTGAGGCTTCTAAGGTTGTGTATTTTTTTGCGACCTAAAAAAAAATTTAAAAAAAATTAAAAAAAAATTTATCTCTGTAGAGAACATTGTCAAAGACGACCGAAATTGAAGCTTCACTGTCAAATTGTCAGTCCGCGAACCGGAGTTGAAGGATGGCCACTCTAGCAATAATCTTATCATTGACCAAGACCCTCTCGATGACAATTCATAAAATCCCAAACCATCCTGCAAAGTTCTCTCTCTGTTTCTCAACCAGTCTTGCCATGTCGGTTGACCAATAATGATGTCTGTGTCTCTTTCTGTCCTCGATTTCAAACTTGAAAGTCCTTCACTCCACGTCAACAAAAAATTTAAAGTTTGGTCAAACTCCGATATTTGTATCTGTCATCCATCAAAAAATGTCAAAAGTGATCCCCAGAGCGAGAATCATCAAACCATCGTCCAGCTCTCCAACGACCAACCCAACAACATCAACAACCAATGCCTCTCCTCCTCCATCTGCTATACCACCAACAACATCAACAACCAATGCCTCTCCTCCTCCTCTTTCAAATCAAATCGAGACAACCAATATTGGTTTCACTACCAACGTCGGACAAGTGAACTCGTCTCCACAACCCAACCATTACAGTGGTTCAACATCAACTACTACAACAACAACCACATCATCGACACCTGAAAAACGTGGAAATCTCACTACGACTTCACGTATCAAAACTGTTGCTGCTTCTCAACAACAACCACCCAAAGATATCTCTCCATTTGATGACCATTCTGATTTACAATATCTCTATTCATCAGCTGGTATTTCTCTTTCAAAAGAACAACAAGTAAAATTCGACCGATATTCAAAGAGAATGGTGTTGACAAGAACATTAGAACAATTTAGATTAATCGCCTTCGTTAAACAAATATTTACCAATTACGTGAACCCAGTCACACTTTGTATTATATACCATCGACAAAATTTTGGCGAAAACGTTATGGCTTTGTTTGATGACAGCGACATGTTAACAGATTTGTATCCGTTGACAAGTGACAAGGCCTCAGTCACCATATGTCTAAATCCAATCACATTTACAGATCTATGCTTAAAAATCGATTGCCATGACGAAAAAGGTTCAAACACATTTTATTTCCAATGTGAAGGTGAAATGCAGTTGTTATCAATCATGTCAGCGTTCCAAAAAGCTTTACTTTACAATGGACAAGATGCCAAATACAACAAACCATCCTTCCACTCACTTGTATCAAAATATTCACACAAAAAACCAAAAAACCCACAAAAGACACCCATTCCTTTTTCATGGTGTGAAAAATATGTCGCGAGATACTCAAGTAATGAAGATTTGAATTTGAGAAAGACCACCAAAAATCCCTTGCTTAACAAAATATTACTTGGAGACGATTCATCGAGTGACTCTTCATCTCTTTCTTCATCACCATATGGATCTTTGAGATTTGTGAGTTCAAGTAGAAGAAGATTTGAAGACCAAGAGGACGACGGTGGATTGGCAAGTCGTCACATTGTCAACTCTGATGATGAACGTAGTGAGGAAATTGTTCCTCGCTTCGACGACGACGACAAGTACTTCACAAAGAGAGAACCAGTAAGTCCGACACTTCAAACCAATAATTGGTCACAAAAACAAATTGTGGCCGAAACAAGAACTTCTCCTTCGACCACTTCATCATCCACACGTGTGCAATCTCCAACGAAACAACCAACATACACACAACAAGAAGAAGACAATGACGGTGACGACGATTCAAAGATTTCACATTTCTCCTTTGCAAATGTTGCAACAAGCAGATCTGGAAAGACTGATCAATCATCATCACCTTCTCCCTCACTTATTCCAAACGAAGACCATGGTGCCGTTACAAACTCACCTACAAGCACAGCCATACCAGCAGCTGGTAAAAAAGTCATTAAGCGAATGGTTAAAAGAGTGCCAGCCAGGAGTGGTAGTGGTGATGGTGGCAACACAACCACCGAATAAAACTGAAACTGAATGACTAACTGAATGTCTTTCTCAGATGTTTTTATCTCGATCGAGAGGTCATGCGAACGTTATTATCTTTTTGGATTTAAAAAAAAAAGAAAAAAAAATGATTGCACCTGGACTCTTTGACGTGGAGCCCATGCTCCCTCCTCTCCGACCAATGAGAGAGTTTTTTGCGTATACTTCCTTGACTCATCATAGCACTCCACTCAGTCGTAGAATGTTAGATTCACTCACATTTTATCAAACCAATTATTTACTCATCAATATGATTGTTTTGGTGATTTGTTTGATGAATTCATATTTGATTTTTGTGGTGGCTCCGTTGGTGTTTAGTTTGTTCTTCTTTTTAGCTTACCATAAATCAGACTTTGTTGCGTTCGGTCGTATAAAAGTAACAAAGAATTTGGCCATCATCGCTTGTTTGGTATCTTTACTTTTGATTGTGCTTTTTGCTGCAAAATATTCCGTACTATTCGTGGGTTATGTCTTCACTGTAGTTGTAGTTTCCGTACACAGTGCACTAACTGATCGTAAGAGATCTCAACCAACAGTCAATCATGCAACAGCTAATAGAATCTTCGACCCCGAGGAAATTATTAGACGAGATGAGATGCAAAGAAGCTATCAAGGTATTGGTAGCAGCAGTTACTCAAGTAGTGCTTATGGAGGATTTTCTACAAGTAATCGATTCAATACTACCGTTCCAACAAGTAGCACCATCAACTCTTATGAACCACCATCTTCTTCGGGAGTTGGTACCACAAGTTCGTCCCTGCTCGATGATCAACAACAATCAATGGGTGATTCAAGAGCAAGCCGTGAAGAAAGAAAAGAAAAGGTTAAACAACAAGCTAGACAACGTATTAAGGAGAATTATGGATTGGAATAAATCACCCAAAAATCTAGTGTTTTTTGAAACAATAATTCAGCTCACTCGCGTATCCATAATATTATGGATACGCGAGTGAGCTGAATAAGGTCATTCCATAATGATGATGATGATGTATACTATGGGCACGTAGAAGAACTAGTAGTAGAGAGGTGTTGTTGAGAATCCACCAATGTCTGTACACTTCTCCGATCACCTTCCCTCCAAAACTTTTCCCGCTTGAAAAAACATGTTGCAACCATCACATGCTCGCAATCATCATCATCCACAAGGAGGGCTTAATATTGCTGCTGCAAGTAACTGTGCTTCTTCTAATAGTAGTACTACGACGACCACTTTAAGATTTAATAGAAGAAATTCATTGAATTCAAATAATAAGGCTACTCCCTCCACAAGTAGTAGAAAAGCGAGTGATGATATTACCGATTTTAAGGAACGGTTACGGAAATATCAAGGAATTGTTCTTGATGATGAACCAACAAGTTCAAAGGCATTAGTAGGTCAGTCATCATCAAAATCGAGCATGGAACCCTCAAAACCTACTACTAAAGAAGAACTGATTAAGGAGGCTCAACAATTACTCACTGAGGATAGTATTATTATTTCACCTTCTAAATCCTTTTTGCATAATTCATCAAAGATATTCGACGATTCCATGCTTTTGGAAGATACAGAAATCACTGAAAAGCCATCTGAAACAATCGAAAGTAGGCCAACAATAGACGACCATAACATAACTGCAACCCGTGATGAAAAATTAGCAACTCCAAAGTCTTTAAATCAAACAAATCACAACATGACACCTTCAAAGCTAGTTTTCTCCACGTGTTGTGGATACCATCATGGCTCAGCCTGAAAGAAATCCTTTAGAGCTCGAACGAGAAAAATTGGTCAACGAGAGGCTGGAGGATGTACAAGCTCAGATTGCAAAATTGGAAAAGGCGATATCAATTTTAGATCACAAAGAAATGGAGGTGAAGAATGAAAAAAGGGAGCAATGTGATGCATTTAAAAACGTAATTAAGGAGGCATCATCAAAATTGGATGCGATCTATGCTAAAATAGACTCTCTTCAAAAGAA
Source organism: Naegleria fowleri (assembly GCF_008403515.1). Taxonomy (NCBI): domain Eukaryota; phylum Heterolobosea; class Eutetramitea; order Acrasida; family Naegleriidae; genus Naegleria; species Naegleria fowleri. Next base: position 349,427 of record NW_025407933.1, read on the forward strand.
GCAGGATCATGACTTAAAGTTTTTGGCGAAGGAACAAAAACAATTGAAAGAGGTGTTACATCAAATTGACACTAAACGATTTCAACTAATGAAGGAGCTTGAGGGTCTTACAAAAAGCCATCCTAAAGAATCTCTTTCCAAAGACAATGATCACGTATTGGCTAATAAGCAGCAGAATCTGAAAGAAATTGAACAACAATTGAACACATTACTGCAAGAGCAGGAGGTATTATACAAAGAACTTGAAGACATGGAGACTGATGAAGAATTATGGCTGCGTCAAATATCAGAAAATGCAACAATATTGGTCGGCAGTAATCTTACCGAAGAACAACAAAAAAATTTATTAACTCTCGTAAAACGCGAGAAGGAAATACGTTTAAGGGTGGAACGTCTTAAAGAAAAGTATTCTCCTGAAATATTTTTAATTGATTTAAAGTATGAATTCAACAAATCTGTACATAGTTTAACTAAAACAAAAGAAGAGGCTGAACAAAGAAGGGTGGAAGTTTGTAAAAGAATTGAAACAAAAAGAATTGAGCTTGAAAAATTAGAGATTGAAAATATTAATTTGAAAAAAGAGTATGGGGAGAATAAGGAAAAACTTATTTCAATCTCTAAAACTGAAGGAGAAAAAATCAAAATATTAGAACAATTTACTTCCTCTCTCACAAAGGAAGTATATGAATCAACTGCAATCCTAGAAAGAGCTAAAAGTCTTCATGAAGAGGAAATTGACCTTAAGGCTTTCAGTAGTGTGGTTAATTTGTTTAATACTGAGTTTTTGTCACTTCTCTCTCAGGAACAAAATGAAGATACAAACAAAATTGCAAGAGAAATGAAGACACTGTTCCAGAACGCCTTATTGCCAAACGACGAGACGAATAATGCATCAAAAAGAGCAGAGTTTATTTCCAGTTTGGAGCAAAAAATTAATTTATCCAAACAAAAACTTTCCTCGGCAGAGATGGAGATTTCTAATGCCCAGCTCAACATCCAAAAATCAGAGCAAGACCTCGCAGATCTCAAAAAGAAGGAGTTTGAACGGTTAAACCACTTCTCAAATTTGGTTAGTGAGCTGGAGCAAGAGATAGGTGCTCTTGTTAACGAACGAAAAGAATGCGATGATGAAATTGATCGATGTATTTCTGAGCTACAAGAGATTGAAGAGAGTTATTCGAAAAACAAAGAATCAGCTGAAAAACAGATCGCGGAAAAATTACAAGGTTGTACAGAAGAAGAGCTGAAACAAACAGAAGAATGTTTTGCACGATGCGAAATGTTTATGAACTCACTCAATCAAATCAAAGACGTGATTACCAAAATATCAAGGAAATGTAATTGTGATTGTGTGAATAATTTTATTGAAGCTTGCAACAACGTGGAATCACAACTTTCACAAATAGTTCAAAAGAAAATGGAAAAGTCAAACAAACTTAGAGATTGTATTGAACAGATTGATTCATTGACAAACAACAAAAAACTTTGCCAGGAGCAGCTGGATAAACTGATTGCAAATCAAAGGAAGCAGCAAGATGAGAAAGCCAAACAACTGGTGCAAAAAGAATTCAGGAAAGCAGAGCTTGATCGCATGATTGCAGCATTAGACGAACAAAGAAAAAACAAAATTTCTGAGTCAGATTCTCTGTGCGAACCCGTGGATTCTTCTATTACGAAATTAGAGCAAGAAATTCATGAGCTGACTGTCACAGCACAGACTCAAAAGAAAACACTCAACGCCATGAAACGAGATTTAGAGGAGGCCGAGGCAGTATTTACAGGAAAAGTGTCACAAATTAGAGCACAACGACAACATTTAAAACATAGACTAGATCTAAAGCTGCAAGCAGTGGAAAATGTAAAGAATAGTGGGGCTGAAATAATCATGAGATCGATAAAGCCTCCAAAATCGAAAGAAAACAAGCTGAATCATTCAACAACCAGCTCCTATTACAACATGTACATGAAGAAAAAAGATCCTAATGTTTTCAATGACACACCAATCGAAGATGAAATATTTAGATCTCTCGAAGAAGAATCCAAAGAACAAGTCACAAGGAGTAATGAAATTGTTGTCTATGAAGTCCAACACGACGTTTCGAAAGATGTTGATCAAACCTATTGCGAAGAGGATCCAGTGAAAGAAGATCGCATCAGCTCTGGAGTGACCAATTCTTCCTCAATGACTCTCTCCTCTCATCATGATGAAATGAATGCTTCACAGTCTCAACCCAGGACGACTCCTTCTAAATCTACCTTACCTCAACATGCAAATTCTTTACCAAAAACAACCGTTGCCAAGCAGCAAAACTTATTTATGCCAAACCGTGCCTCCTTCAAACTGTTTGGACCAAATTCTAAAGCATTGGGAAGAGAAGATATTCAATATATTTTAGAAAAGTTCCAATTCATGTGCAATGGTTGTTTGGTCCATAAGAAAAAGAGTACCAATGAATATGTGCTTCGCCATGTTTGCTTATCTCAGGAATTTACTCGTCTACTCATAAGAGACAACAAGAAGAAGGTTCCAGAGTCGTTTATCAAAGTGGAGCATATTGAAAGCGTGGCAGGCAACAAGGACCAACATGTCAAGAATTTAGATGGTGCGTTCACCTTTGTGATGAAGACAGACACGAAGAAGCATGAATTTTTAACATTTGATGAAGGAGACTACAATAACTGGATGGAGGGGTTGAATTTACTTATTGACAACAAACAAAATTTGTTTTCCTTAAGGTACAACATTAGAGATCTGTTCAACAACAATTAGGCTAGTGTAATTTATCTTGGTATTGTAATTTGAATTAAAATTCAATCAGACTACAAATTGCGATATGATTTCACTTCGCAAGGTCTTGATGAATAACGGACCGTGAAAGATTAATCTAACAAAATAATTGCACTTAACATGATCTGTCAATACGACGTTATTTACCTGTTTTATTTATCTTCTATAACCAATGGAACAGCACAAGATGTTTGGGCGTGGTGGTAAACTCCAATAATATGATGTGCTTTTTCGTAAAACTTGAACGAGATGCAAATAAATTGAGTATTCTTTGAATATTCCAAAATAATTTTGGAGAGCATTTCGACATTAATTGAATCCAGTGATGCATCCATTTCATCAAAGAAACAAATAGGAGTTGGAAAGGACTTCATCATGCTTAGAGAAAGAATTGCACAACACAAATTCATTTGTCCACCAGAGAGTTTCGAAAACGGAATCCATTCACTTCCATTGGGTTTGCAATATATGGTCACACCTTTTTCGAATGCTGTGGTTTTGTTTTCACAATATGAAATGTAACAATTATTGTTGATTCCCATGTCTTTGTAAATTTGAGATAGAGTGTTGTTGATACGATTGCATACTTTGTGAAAAACCTCAAATCTAAGATGTAAAAGCTTTGTCTTCAAAGTGGAAGCTCGTTCTATCCCTTTCATTGTTCGATTATAGCGTTTTGTTTGATCTTTCATGTTCTTCTTCAGTTTTTTCTGCTTTTGAATGCAGTCCATATCAAGATCTTTGGTAATTTTTGATAATTCTTCCAATTTGAACTTGAGTTGTGCTTCAAGCTTCTTAATGTTCTTCTCCTCATGATCTATATCAACATCATCATTTGTTTTCTTTAGTCCAATGGGTTTCTTTTGCACAAGACTCTGTAAGGACTTGATTGTTTCATTCATTTCAGAGATAAACTTCTCCTTCTTCTTGATGGCTGTTTGCATGGATTCAATATTTGACAGTAACTCGTCTTGTTGTGAAGAAGCTTCGACAATTTTTGCCTTAATTAAACGCAATTCTTCTTGTGTAGCTGCTTGCTGCTTTTCTAACTTGGTAATTCTCTGTTCCTCAATCTTGAAATCTTCAGAACTTGTCAATGATTCATTCAATGAAGACAACTCGCTTTCCATTAACTCTTTTTGTTTGCAAAGAGAGGTAAAATGTTGAGGAAAGCCAATTTGCTTCTTCTTGAGCTTTTTAAGCTTTTCCGAATTGGAACGAATATTGTATTCCAAGTTGGTTTTCAACGCATCAAACTCTCTTAATTTAGATATATGCTGAAGAACGGAATTCGTTTGATCTTTCTCTAGAACAAGTTCTAGAGTTCTGATACTCTGTCTATAAGAATCAAGCAATTGTTCTTCATGTGCATGTAACTTGAAATTAGACATAATTTCATACTGAGAAGATAATTCCAGGTTGTAGTTAGAAATTTGTTTGAGAGCGGTATCCATGTCCTTTTTCAATTGTTCCTTTTTTTCTGTCACTTGTTGTAACTTTGTGTTGTTGGTGCGTAACACAATCTCTTCGTCCTCAAGACATATCCTGTTTTTTTCAATCTCCTTGGCATTTTCAGTGATTCTATTTTGTATTTCTTTTAATGCATGTTCTGTTTGAGAAGCATCTTTGGTGTGTCCCCATAATTTTGAGCAGCTTCTGCTCCGTATGAACATTTCATTCGATGATAGAGCAGACTTGCTGACAGCACAGGTAGAGATTTCTCCAAAACTTTTAAAAATCTCACCGTTTAAAGTCACAATATTCTTTTTACAGCCACTGTGAGAATATTTCTTTGCTGAGGAGATGGTCGAAGTAATATACCAGTTACCTGTGTGCTTAAATAGCAATGGCTTTAAGGCTGAATCGCAGACAATAACATCCATCATGGGAATAAGGTCAGGTCCCTCCATGTTTCTCTCTGATTTTGAATTGATTGGTGGCAGCTCATCTAAAATTTCACAAGCAACAATACCAATCTTCTTCTTGCTAAAAGTGTTCACAATATTCAGTGCTGTATCCCTCGATTTTACAATAACCGTATTTTTCAATAAAGGATACAGAGCAGAGTTAACGGCGTCAGAATATTTTTCGTCCTTGAGCTCGTACAGATCACTTAATATGCCAAAAATACCACTAGTTGACTGTTGTTTCATTTCTTGAATACTTCTCACAAAACGATAACGTTCATTGTGTTCATTGATATGTTTCAAAGACATTTCACTAATCATTTGTTGCTGGCATAATTGGTCCTTGAGAATTTGCAATTCCCTGTGTCTGTTCATTAGTTTCTCCAATGTTCTTTGGTTATTTTCTATATCGCTCTTCAGTTGTAACTCCTGGCTTTCCATCGACAAGATTTCTCCTGCAAGAATCTCTGTTTCACATTTAGTCGTATCTACTCTGTGTTTAGTTGACTCTATTTCCTTCATTACTAAAGACAACTTTTGCTCTTTCAACAGAAGATTTTGATAATCTTGGGCTCCCTTTATCTGTTCTACTTGTTCATAAGTATTCTTGTATTCTTGCATTTTAGTGTCCCGAAGTATTACTTCAGTAAGTGCTTTCCTTTCGCTCTCTACTATCTCTTGTTGGCGCTGATCGGATGTTATCGACCGTTCGATTGTCTGTATTTGTTGAGCGATCTTTTCTTCTTCGTCTCTAGCTTTGTCTATATTGTCAGAGAGTTTTTTAAGATTCTTGGATACGTCATGTACGTTTCTAGATATTGTTGCATGGGCTGCTTTCTTTTTTGCAAGGGTTTTTTGGTTGAATTTGATCACATTTTTCAACTCTTTCAAATTTTCTTCTGTTGTCTCGAATTCTTTTGTTAAAGAGTCACGTTTTTTTGCTAACTTATTTTTCTCAATTTCAGTATTGTGCAAATCAGATTGCAACTTTGATAATTCCTTTTCAGCACTTTCTAAAGATAACCTGGAAGACTCTAGCTTGGAATTATTACATCTCCATTTCGCTGTCTCGAGTTCTGAGCTTAGTTTGTCAACGTTTTCTTTGAGAGAAATGTATTGTTCATATTGTTGTACTTTTGGCTTGATGATTTCCAGATCTTTGAGAATGGATTGCCTCTCATTGTCAATAGTTTCCAACTGTTTTGAGTTTTCAGTTATCTCAATATCGATTTGTTTCACTTGATCCTTTAATTGGTCGGTACCAAACAAGTGTTCCAAGTAACTCATCATTTCATTAGGGTTTTGCTTGACTAATTTGATTGTGTTGTGTTGTAAAACGATAAATCTGTCAGGATAGTCGAAATCAACTCCATGTTTTGTCAATAACAATTTAACATCTTTCTTGGATGCCTTTCTTGCTCCAGTACCATCTGTTATGAAGTAGTGGCTAGCACCATGATCTCCTGGTTTGATTCTCCGTTCGACCTCAAACCAATCAAGCTTTTCATTTCTTTCCCTATTAATAAGATGAAAGGAAATTTTAACGTAAGTGTCGTTTGTCGAATTGGGAACATGGTTATTGACGAGCTGAGCTAGATTCTTTGCTCTCAAATCCTTAGAGTCAAACCCAAACACAAAACAAATGGCATCAATAATGTTTGATCTAAATGGATTGTTGGAAGACAGGGATCAGAAAGATTGTCAACTTACTTTCCAGAGCCGTTAGAACCAATAATACAATTCAAATCTGACGAAAAAGGTCCAACTGTGCATACATCACGGTATGACTTGAAATTTTGCAGCTCGATAGTATGAACAACAAGTTGGTTGGGAGCGGTCTCCTTATTAATGCAAGCCTTTTCCAATACGCTTCTCTCAACTGATAGCTCCAATTAGACATCTGGTTGCCGGTTGTTTGTTCAATTACTTACTCTTTTTGAATCTCAATTCTGGATCCTCCTCATTGTCCTCATCAAATTCATCACCTGATTCGTGTTCCGAACTGGACTGGTCTGACAAGATTGACTTGGCTTCTTGGCTATCTTCATCACTTTCAGAGTTTGATTCAGCATCGCTTAGAACTCTTCTCTTCCTGGTTCTTATTGTAATCTTCTTTTTATCAGTTCTTTTGTCTAATTGATCAGATGGGGCAACTTGATCATCTTCACTTTCCGACGAGGAATCTCGAATCACTTTCTTGGGTGGCATTTTTCTTGTTGTTTTTTGAGGTAATGCAAAGCCTTATGTTGCACCTCCACTTCCTTCACTTTCAAATCATTTTTAAATCATTTAGATGCACATGAGGAACATTGGCTTTGCATTACCTCAAATAATTAATTTTATAGGAATCTTTTTGATCATTCATGCTGCTGACTTGTAGAGTTGAACCATTCGTCATCAACATTCGATGGTTGAGATCATCACTATTAAATCACCCATTCCAAGCAATTTTTCATTATCATTCACAACTCCATATGATGATTATTACATACCAACAACAGTATGAAACATTACCAGACTAGGATTAGGATGATCTTCTTAAAGCATTCAATTAGTGGAGAAACGTGAAGGCATTCAGTCCTCCATTATTTTAAGCAATGAGCATGTCTGCTAAATCCTCCACAAGAATATAGGTGCTGTTCGACGATCCAAATTGTGCGTGACTATTAATGAGACGAACAGGAGGTAATTGAAATTCTTTCTCTAACTCGGCAATATCATTATCTGTAACTTGAAAGTTTTGGAATGCATCTGCTTTTGTTGCAACTACAATAATATTATTCGTTTGTTTTTTGAGAAGTTTCAGTTTGTTCTTGGTATTACGAAAGCTTTGATAATGGCCCATGGAAAATAATACAAGATGTGCGTGGTATTCATTGACTTGATATGAATTATAGAATGGATTGGTGGTGGCACTCATATCGCCTACATCAACAATTTCCAATTCTACCCATTTCACGGAATCAATGCATTTAATTGGAATAAGAGTAGTGGTTGAAACAGTGCCCATAGTGTCACTGTGGTAATTTCTGTGTTGATCAATATTTGTGTCTTTTTTACAAGATTGAATCAAACAATAATAGTTCATCAATAAATGTTGGTGAGGTGTCAACAACCACGATTAGTCAAACCATATGAAGTTACTTACTCATTCGACATAAACTTCGTTGTACTGTTGTTTTTCCTGTACCTCTGTCTCCATGTAACCGAATTTTCCAATGGTAATGAGGTGGAACAAACATCCATGGGGGAATCCTTTTCAAAAACAAATCATGTACATCTTTTGTGATAATACTACTGCCTCGTGTCAACTTGTTTTTCAATGCTTCAAATCCTATCATGTTGGGATCGAAATCTGATGAATTACTTAAACTTGTAAAAATAGATCCTCCACTCTTGTTATCTTGTTCATGAGTGCCATGATGATGACTTGACATTAAGAGCGCCTTCGACCCTGACTGTTGAATTAAACTTGCAGCAGAGAGCTCTTTCATTGATTCTGTCAAAATTTCTTCTTGTTGTTGTGTCATTTGAATGGCCATCTTGTGAACAGCATTTGACAACACTCCTTTTATGCAAGGAACAAATTTAACTTGTTTTTCTCCTGGAATTTGATTCAGAAATTCAACACGTGCCAAAGCATCCATCCCATTTGTGTTATCGGGCGAGAGCCAACCTCGCTCAACAGCTTTTTTCTTGAATGAAGATGTTGTTTGATTTTCTCCACTTTGTTCATTCATGGATGGTAGTTGCTGTTGTGATTGCTCGGCCATGTCCGAATGATGATCATCTCTACCCACCGAAGAAGCAATCATCGATCTTGGATGCGCGGTTTTATTTTTTTTAAAAAAAATGCAAAACCAACCGAACGGAGATGGTACCAACACAAGAGGAACGGTTTCGAACGCTGTTGGTGATCAACAACAACACACAGCTGGAGGGTTAATGCCTCCTCCTGCTTCAACAAATACTTCATCATCTATTGGCACGGATGGAACGGAGCAAAGAATTCCGAGACGTCTTCTTATGCAAGCTTTTAAAAGACCCGGAACAGAGTTTGTGCCACGAGAACGCCCTAGAGAATCCTATGATGATGTTTTAGCAAAGCACACAATTGGAAAACGTTCAGGGCAGAGATTGGTCTCTGTAGATTCAGATGATCCTTTTAAATTTTTTGATGTTAACACTGCTCAATTTATGAATCAAGCTCAAGCAAGAAATGATGAGCAATCAGTATTATCATTATCAACAATAACCATTAATGACAGTGACAGTGGTGTGAGTATGATCAGTTCAAAGACTGGATACTCTGTTTTTTCATCGAGTGAAGAAGAAAAGTCTCCTGAGAAAGCAGTTACAAGTTCAACACGACCTCAACAAGAAATTGGAGAACCAATGGAGGAAGTTACATCATCTTCTGAGGATGGAGGATCTGTAAAAGTCGATACATCTAAGGCCGCAGCAAAATCAACTGTAACAATTAGACCACATGTAGATACCCCAAGAAAACAACTTGAAATTTCTAAAATTACAACGACAGAGACCGAACAAGATAAATCAATTCTAGAGGATATTAACAAGCTAAGAAGTCCGCCTAACACAAACACATCTTCAGCACCAATAACAGATGACATGGAATTTGGAAATGACATTGGACTGGGCTTTGAGGAGGCTATGGGATTTGGAAGTGAGCAAGACGAAATAATAGATGGAGACATTTTTAGTTCTAAAAAGAAGAAGCCAAAATATTCCCAACAAGAACAAGAGGATTCTCAATTTTCCAGAAAGTCTCATATACAGTCACAGGAAGAGGAGGAAACTGATGAACAACAAGAACAAGAAGATGAACAAGAGCAAGACCAAGAGAAAGACCAAGAAGATGAAAGAGAGATGAGAAGAATAGAAAAGGCTAGACGACAAAAATCACAATCAGAATATGAAGAAAATACGTCGTATGATGCAACTCCAACACCTAGGTTCACTTTGCCCAGAAATGAAGTGGATATGTATCAAGATGAAGCTGATGACTTCTCACAATCTGTAGAACAATCATTTATTGCTGAAAAGTATATTCCAAGAGAAAAACTTGATCTGCATGATGACGACTTAGAAGACGATTTGGCTAACGAAGTCGAAGAAGAAATGGAACGGGTAGATCCAGAGTATGAAGACACCCAAGTAGACCTAAATGCTACCCATGATAACACAATTCATGAAGATTTAGTGCCCACGCAACAAGAAAAAGTTGTTGTCCACGGATCGAAGCATGATCTTACAATAGAAAATACGCGAGCAGAAAGGCTGAGACCTCGAGTCACAAAGCCTTGCAACTTTTGGGAAAATGAGAGACCAATCGCTGAAGAGACTGGTAAATTGAGCAAGATTAGACCTCTTGTTAAACAAGCACCACCAAAAAGGAAAGCACCAACATCATCCAACAAGAGGAGACAAACTTCAGACTCCTCTATTATTACTTTAAGAAAAGGAATGTTTGATGTTATCAACGAAAATGGTGAAGAAGAAAAGGTTCAAATAGCTGCAACTCCTGAAATGGGTCAGGAAACCAATTTCAGGTTCAAAAAGGATAATTCTGCCAGTGGCTTCTCCACAGAGATTCTTCCAGATAACTCAACTGCTAAGCCTCACATGACCATGGTCAATTTACTAGATGGCAAGGGTATTGTTTCAGGTACACTTACCATTCAACCTGGCCAAGTGAAACCAAGCACAAACACTGGTACCCACTCTGAAACATTTTATTGCCTGAGTGGAAGCGTTTCTGTTAAAGTTCACACAAACACTCCTTTTGTACTAAAACGAGGTTGTGTACTGCATGTTCCACCCCACAATGCATTTTCCATAGGAAATTTAGGGAAAACTCCATGCAAGCTCTTCTTTGTGTTTTCGGCTACAGAATACGAAGAGGAAGAAGAAGATGCAAACCAAAGTCCTCAAGAAGAAATGCAGCGAGAAGAAGAACAAGACGGACAACAAGAACCAAATCACAAAACCAATCCTCCCCCAACTGACATTCTTGATGAAAGTGTGTAGTGATCAATAAATATCCTTGTTTTAATCGATCAATTCAATCAAACAACCATCTGGAATTTGACTAAATTTTAAATCAGTATATAAAAAGTTTCCGATGAGACGGAATCGAACCGCCGACCACAGGATTACTTGCTGACTACAGTCCCATGCTCTACCAGCTGAGCTATCATCGGATTTTATTCGTTGTAATTAATGTATGTTTTAAATCTTATCAGGTCTATCTTTATGGAGTTTTGGTTTCAATCCTGAACGTAAAGCGGATTCAAACAAAAAATGCAAACTTCTCCTTCTCTTCGTAAATATCCAAACATTCTTTTAACAGGTACGTTATCAAGACAAACATGGTTTTCATCTCACCTTTAAATATATTTAAATATAGGAACACCCGGAGTTGGTAAAACAATTCTCTCCGAAGCTGTCATTAACTCGCTGAAAGAAAAATTAAATCTCACGAACTATGTCTACTTGAACATTTCCGAAATTGCAAAGAAGGAGCAATTCCTAGAAGAATACGATGAAGAAAGAGATACATATGTTTTGGACGAAGATAAACTACTGGATTACTTGGAAGAACAATTATCCGATATGGAAAAAGGTTATATTCTGGATTATCATAGCAGTGAATTATTTCCTGAACGATGGATTGATTATGTGATCGTTCTACGATGTGAAACCAATATCTTGTTCCAACGATTGCAAAAGAGAGGATATGCTGATAAGAAAGTTCAAGAAAATGTAGATTGTGAAATTTTCCAAGTGTGTTTGGACGAAGCTCAGGAGAGCTACAAACCGGAAATAGTTTTTGAAAAACAAAACTGTACAATATTAGATCTAAATAATAATGCTGAATTCATTGTGGGTCTAATTCAAAACAAGTTGCAACCAACAGCATCTAATTGATAATAAATAATATTAATTAATAAATTAATTGTGGATGACAAAATATGTCTAATAATCCATTCAATTTCTTGATGATGAATTGAACTGCAGAAAAATTACATAAATTAGTATCTCTGTGATGACTCTTGTTGAGAGTATCCAATTCTAACATCGGTTGATATATGATGGTTATTTCCAGATTCCATCACAAAATGATCACTCCGTAGGTTCATTGGTTGCTGATGATCTTCGTTTGTGTTGGCCAGTTCTTCCTCTACCTCGTGCATGGTTCTTTCAAATTCTGCAACATCATCCTGCGATAGGTCTACCCGTGAAGCCTGATGACGAGAAAACATTTCACGTATTTTGTTTGTGTAACGTTCGAAAATTTCGGGTCAACCCGCCTTTTCGTTCTACAATTCGAGTTGCTTGCAGAGAGTATGGCAACAAAAAATATTAGTATTGTTGGCGCCTTCAAACCTCCTTACCATCATCATCAGCAGTATTATTATCAATAATATCTCGATTAAATATATTTAATTAAAGGAATATAAGATTGATATCATTATTGGTTCAAACTACATTGCGGTTTTGGCAGCCATAACACAGACACTGAATGAACAGTCTTTTAGCTAAACCACCGAATGGTGGTGCCTCCGATCCATACGGAGGGAGTGGTGGCTTGTTTTCTCATACAATAACCAACTCGAGAGTTTTTGGAACTCAGCAACAACAACAACCAACTTTTGTACCAGTGGAAACACCTGGTCCAAGTCTTCTATTAGCCGTCAGAATTATGGATGGCCTTTTTGTTGGAAATTCTATTGCCGCCCAAGATGACGAATTTCTATTTTCAAACAAAGTTAGTCATATTGTAAATTGCGCCGGTTTGGAGGCAGCTAACATATTTGCAGAGCATGGCGTCGAGTATCTGACTTTCCCATGGAGGGATGTACCAACTACAGTACTTTTGGACAGTAGAGATAGAAATATTACTCGAGTTTCAAATTTTATTGACCAAGCCTTCGAAAAGGGAGAATGTGTACTCGTTCAATCACTCCACGGAAACTCAAGATCATGTGTCATTATTGCTGCATACTTTATTTTTAAATATGGCTGGTCTTTGGAAAGCACTCTTGCTTTCATGCAAGTAGCTCATCCAGATATGCGAATTAAGAACTACTTTCTTAGGCAACTCAAAGATTTTGCACGAAAAAACAATGCAAACAAAGATATATTCTCAGTAGATTTACCGTGTAATACTGAAGAGGAAATTCATCAAATGTTGTTAAAAAACACTGTAAGTATTTGTAGAGAAGTGTCATTTATTGTTGGAGCTCAACACGACATTGAATAGTACCTCAATAGCTTACCCTTGACAGAACCGTTACCACCTCCTCCAAAGAAAATCTCTAGGAAAAAATTGACGATTTCGCTAAGAGAAGAACCCCCTGGAAGTAGACACCTTGTCTCCACGATCGATCCAAAAACAAAAGAAAAGGTTCCAATCAAAGGCATCCTGAGGGTAAAACTTGTACTCCAATATCAGATGCCATCACAAACTTCTTTACAAGCATCTCAAAATTCAACTGTCTCTATCCCAACAACAAGGAATGAAGTTCCACTCCCAACAGAGTCTGATTCTACTCAATCCCAAATGCAAACAATAGAAATTGTTAAAGAGCAAAAACCACAAGAAGTACCGAGGATAATGGACTCTAAACCACGAAGTCTTTCACTCATTGATCCAGAAACAAACTCGCTTGATGATTCACAAGACAATGACGGATTGCAAATTTTAACACAGGTTGAGCAAAAGAGTTCGACTTCAAACAATTCATTATTTACACCTGTAACAAAAACCACCACAACGGCAAGTTCTACAACAAAGACAACCACAGTACCACAACCAGTTACAACATCAGAGTCGAAAACAACATTTAAGGATACAATATCTGATACTATTTCAGAGCTAAGCTCTGTTTCAAGCTTTGATGAAGAGGAGTTGAAAAAGAGGCGAAAGAAAAAACCAACTTCGCAGTCAACAACCACAGTTGCTTCCCAATCTAACAGAAAGCGACCAAACTCGTTCTCAACAACCTCAGTAGGAGCCAAACCTCAAAACACTCCAGTTGTGCATGCCCCAATGAAATTCAGAAAGCCCACTCCACCAAAGAGAAATGAACCAAGCGAAGAAGAATCAAGCAACGTCACTGTTTATTCAACTTTTTCACATAGAGCATCTAAGAACGTGGAAGAATCATCGTTGTCAGCCAATAACTATGCTTACACAGGCTCACTTGCCACAGACACTCCTCTTTTCATAAAAGCGGCACGAGACAAGCGGTCCATGTCACCAGGTGTTACAAAAACAACAAATTCACGCCCCAATTCATCTACCCTACTTCAACCTACAATTAGCAGTACACTTAAGAATGATCCTCTTTCCACAAAGAAACGACCTTCGTCAGCACCTAAAAGCAGACCAAAGGAGGAGGAACAAGAAAACACCATTTACACCAACGTGGCGGAACGCAGTGCATTAAGATCTAGCTTTACTGCTCCCAATAGTTTGTCAAAGCCCTTATTAACTTCCACAGACCTTTCATCATCTCTTCCAAAACGAATTAATTCAACCACAACCAGAAACGATCCATCAGGGTCAAGTGGGAATCGATTACTACGACCTACTCTCAGTTTTTTAAGTAAAACGGTGAAAAAGACCTAGAGAATGTATATATTTCAATAAATTATCCATAAAAATTCATGTAGCATTATTTAATTGAAAAGTTCTTGTCTAATTTACTAATACTTGTCGTGATACTCCTTAGTACCCTTTCTTGGTCTGTTTCTGTTTTGCTTCTTGAGTAGATAAATGTCCTTCTTAGCCTTCCATCTCACTCTATCGCTTTGAACCGCCATTCTGTCAATGACTTGTGCCACATAGATTGGTTTAACACGGAACATGGCAGCCAACACTGCTGATGAATATTTCTCGGGGTCTTGTTCGTGCAAATGCCTAACTACTTGAATTTGTTCTGCTGTGAGTGTTCCTTGAATAGAATTATTCTTTGTCATTTCAATTCTTCTTTGTTTTTCAGCGACGACTTCCTCCCATGTGGGATGTTTGTAGAAAACGGTTCCATCCGATAATATTCCTTGCTTCCATTCCAAACGTGTTTGGTTGAAGTTATTATCTAGAGTTGCACTCGTGTTGGATTTTTTTGGTGTTGTTGTTGTTGGAGCTAAATTCATCATACTTTTAGTTGAATAATCATAACACAGACATGATGAAGAGATGGTTCTATGATGATGGAATTGCACTCGAGAGATGTTCCTTGTTGTCGGTGCTGAGGCATTGAGCAGTGCTTTCATTTTTTGTTTCATCATCATGAATTTATTATTTATTTTAAAAATGAGAGAAGTCAATAATGGCCCTTTTGGTAAAGCCTCACCAGCCTGGTATCAAAGGCTGACTACCATGGCATGGAAGGATACATTAAAACATTATAACCCTTTTTCATTGTTCCTGCTCAGCGGTGTTAGTATGGTTGGATTGGCTGTTATGAACGAGTGGATTGTTGATGTAAGTGAATCGTGGAAATAATAATGGTGCATCGATGACCAACGTTTGACCACAATGAATTATGATGATTATAATAATATTGCACGATGACATCACCAACTAAAATCATGTACAATTATCATTATTAATGGACGGCAATGATGAATTTAATTTGAATTTTAATTTGAATCAAACAACAAACACTTAATTAAACCCGAACAGAAAGCTGGATCTGCTCTCTCAAGAGTCAAGTCCAAGCCTTTTGACTCTATGATTGAGAAAACACTTCCAACGTATAAACCAGAATACATTGAAAGATGGGAAAAGGAATATGGAACCAAGAAATAACTTAAAGTGGTGAATATCAAGAATTATTGAAGGATTATAAATAATAATTTAATTGAGCAGTTTTTTGAATATATCAAAAACATTCTTTTCTGCGAACAATTGTAACTGTCCATCTTGATCTTCCTTCAAATTGTAACTCACAATGAACACTCGTTTAAATTTCATGGTAAGCCTCTCGGCAATACTAGAACTAATGGAAGGAAGGCCCATTGAAGAGTGTCCAATTACTGAAGTACAAATTGGTGTCGGAGACTGGCATATTTCAGTTAATGTACATTTTCAATAGACATGATCATCATCGGAATTCAATACCTACCAATCGAGATTGCATAGCAATAGAAAGATATTTAAAAGTAGGGGCTTCTTGGGATCCAATCCACACCCAAACTTGATTTGTTGTTGCATTGATGATCACCAAAATGTAAATCTTTTCTTCATTTAAATATGGCACACAATATTTGTGAATTTGTAATTTAGAGTCGACAATTTTCTCAGGTCTAATTGACATTTCATTTGAGGATGCATCCATCTTGTTGATTGTTTGTAGTAATGTGGCGTCAGACATTTTTGTTGTTGGTGCAGTAAGAGTTGAAAGAAAAAATGTTGAACCGTTTGGGATGTATCATCTCCAAGAAACAATGCTCTTCTCCTCGGAATGTCAATACGATCATCATGAAAAGCCATTCTTCTCTGAATAGAATGATGGTGATGATGAAAAATGATTCATCCAGTCATATTTTCAGCAAGGCTCAGATGCTTGAAAAATTCAATGTTTCGGATGGCAGGACGATACACACAACAATGAAATTATCAAACAACACAAAAGAAATTAAAGAAACAGAGAGTTCGGAAATACAAGAAATTAAAAAACTAGATTTACAAGAATTAAAGAATGACAAGAATTTTGATTATGAATTATTTGAAAAGAAGAAAAAGGTAATTGATAAACAGTATGAAGAATATGTAAAACTTGCAGAAACAAGAGTAGATTTTGAATGGTATGAAAAGATAATACTATATCCAGTTCTGTTTGTTATTGCATGGTTTGGAGCAAATTGGCTGGTCGATTATTTGAAGGAGCAATCTCCTCCTTTCAAGAGAGCGTTGGATCGATCTAATAGGAAGAGCAAAAAAGAACGAGAACAGTTATGGAAAGAAATTGTGGAGGAACGAAACAAAATTGTCGAGGAAAGAGAAAAGAACAAGTAGCACTATTATATGTAAGGTGTTCATGAATTTGAAATGAATTTATGGGGACAATCTCTTGAGCTCTCTCTTAATATCTTTCCAATAATTCCCAACAATTACTGCGATCAGTAGGATAATGTAAAAGTAAATCATTCCACGCGAAAAGTTGTGGGATCTTTTCAGTTCATTTTCATCTTTGAAATGGGAAAATATGAGGACATACTGAATTCTTAAATCACTACTGTTTTGCGCAATTAAATATCTATTCTCGTCATTGGAAGATGTTTTCATTGCATATTCTTTCTTTCCAATAACCTTGCATTGAACAACTGCTGATAAATGGCTTCCAAGCTTTGAATTTTCCCAACTAATCACAGCACCCTTTGAGAAGTCGCGGGCCACTCTCAAATCTTCACAAAGATAAACTCCATTCCCAAATGCATTTCCAGTTTTCATGTGACTTGTACCAGACATGTTCTGTAATGAGTTTGTGACGATGGAATAAAAATTTTCAATAGAGCTTCCATGAAAGCCTGTATAAAAATCAGTACTGCTGTTGTCAAAATCATTATTTCTGTATCGTAATTCAAAAATGTGATCTGGCTTCAGTAGTAATGGTTTGTTGTTACATTTTAAATATTGTTGATAGGACACATAGTGTACTGAAAATTTCTTGTTGCATTGCTTTTTCAAAATAAATTCAAAGACATCTCTAATTTCTTCTTGTGAAATTTTTTTCTTTTCCAACCCATGATTCACGAGATTTCTGTAAATATGGTTGATCAAATCTAAAATTAATTGAGATAAATCTGTATCTGTATTGTAATTAAAAGTAATATCATTTCCGTTTTGACAAAATGGTTCTACGAATACTTTATCACATGAAGGCATGACTGATAACACTTCTCTCAACCGATCATAATCTTTTTTTGAATTCTTTATAAAAGTACTCGGAAATGGCGTAAGAACACTCTCCGATCGATGACTTTGAGCAGCACTATTCAATAAACAACAATACAAATCATAGGATTCTCTACTGATGGTAATCGAAGAAGCAGGTGATGAGGACAAGACAAAATCGTCGGTAATTGTGTTTCCTTGATGATATTGAGCCATTTTTTTGGATGTTACTTTTATGGATGACAGAGAATTGCTTTTCGTATTTTCAACATCATCCAGTTCGTGTTCGTAACAGTTTGTTATGGAGAATTGTTTTTGATAAGGTTGAATGGTCATTGATGTTTTTTAACATGGATGATTTTTGAAATCCAATTCGCATTATGTTTTTCATTCTACTATTTAATACCATTAATAATAGTATTAATAGTATTAGTATTACTATTATTTAATACCTATTAATAAATAGGATTATTATTATTGCTCATACAATGTTAGCCTTCTTGTTATCCAATTCATACATTTCTCTATTCATGAAAGGAATTAAGGCCAATATTAATGCTTGTTCATAATACGAAGAACGAGTAACAATTTCTCTAGTCAATAATCCAACAGCTCCAGTTTCATGTTTTGAATTAGTCTTATTAAATACAAGATCATTGGCATGACCTAATTCCATTCCTTGTCTCAATAGTCTCACAATTTCAGGTGGCAAATAAAACGATGATGTTTTAGCGTGAGAAACGTAACCACTGATTGATTCAATCACGACACAACAAGCGCAAGAAACCACTTGATCATTTCCTTCATCTTCTATTCCTCCTTCAATTCCAACAAAATAAATTAATTGCTGTTGAAGATCTTCCAATGAAAGATTTTCTCTCTTCATATATTCTTGTCTGGCATTGTGAGCTCTATTGGTGGCTCCTTTCAATGTTTCCGATAACGTTTGAGGTTGGTCCGAGACTTGAGATGGAACACTCAGAGAAATGTATTCCATTCCAGAACATTCCTGCTCCTTGTTATTCAAAGGAAATACTTTTGAAAAAGCCTCTTTTACACAATTCACTTTCACTGGATTTGAACTCGCCACAACAACAACAACAACAGGACGACGAGACAACAATTCGAGAAGATTGGACATTTTTTTTCTTTCCAACTTTCAAATTGAACAATTCTTTCAGCGTGTTGCTCCATCATCATTCGAGTTCTTGTTTTTACATGGTCCTTGAAAATCATGATATCACATTGTTAAAAGAAATTGAAGGGTTGATTGAACACTTAAATTGGTCCAAATGCATTCCACAATATAATCATTTGTGAAATAATTGAGAAAGAACAGTTGTAAGAGGATGAGCGCATTCTTTCCTCTTTGAATTCATCAAAAGCAAATCAAGAAATGCACCGTGTGTGTCACCATGAAGCGACTCTTTTTTGGCATTAGTGCTTTCTTCCGTTTCATAATTCCACTTTTAATATCCTGCGCACGCACATAACCGTCAGATGCCAATCAGAATAATAGTTTTCAGAGATCCAGCGCGTTCAAATACACAAAATTCTCTTATTGACGAAACAAAATGAGTCTCATTCAACAATATCCACTCGTGGTCTCTGCAACCATTGTCAACTTGGTTCAATACTTGTACACTGGATTCAAAGTAGGAACTAGTCGATCAAAGTATGGCGTTAAGGCTCCAGCAACTACTGGTACGTAGACATGATTCACACCACTAGAAATATTCCTTTTTTCTATTCCTATCTCAATGATGGGCATCTGTATTCTACCATCTCATATCATTATTATAAAACCACCATCTCCTTAAACAGGACATCCAGAGTTTGAAAAGCTCTATCGTATTCAAATGAATGGTCTTGAATTCTTACCCGTGTTTTTGTCATCTTTATGGCTCTCTGCTCTTACTTCACAAAATGATAAACTAAGTGGTGCTTTGGGATTGACCTATGCTCTGGGAAGAGTGGTTTATGGACTCGGATATCCCGAAAAGAGAGCACCAGGATTTTATATCTTCTTTTTGAGCGTTATTGGCTTGTTGGGTGTGTCTGTTTATCAATTTATCAAAAATTAATGGATGTTATGAATATTATAATAAATAGGTAGGAATCCATTGATCGGATATGGCATGATCTCTTAAATTCATTTGAAATTACAAAATATTTTTAATGAAGTAGTTAGATCTCTTACTCACAACAACAACCTATAAATGGAATGGATGATGATGACCATAATATTTGATTCTTAAATTCTTAAATTCAAAGAAAAATGCTTCCATCATTAGCCTCTGAGCAAAATCCAAAGTTATCCTCTCATTCGTGCTGCGAAAGGTCGTTGTTGGTTTCATGTTCCGAAAGCAAATCATCCTGTGAGACTGATGACATTGATGAGGAGGAATTAAAAACTGTTGAAACTATTTGTAACCATTCCGTAAGCGATATGCATGTGATTCATCATCCAACATTTAAATTTGAAATTGGAAATTATGGAAAATATATTGTAGATGCATCTCTGTGTGGTGTAGGAAGTCATTTAAGAAAACTTGGAGTGGACACTGAATACAGCAAAGCATACTCCGATTCATACATTTTATATTTGGCGAGAACTCAAGATCGAATCATTATTACAAGATCCACTAAATTATTACAAAAAATTAATCAACAAAAAGAGAAAATTGAAAATTATAAGAAAAAGATTGAGATTTTAAAAGACAGAGAACTTGTAAAAAGCTTGATACAACAACGGTTAATGAAGCCTCGTACTGAAGAGGAGATTGAAGAGGAAATACATGAATTGACTGAAATGATTGAAGAGGAAAAACCATATAAATATTACTGGCTGACGTCCATAGGAAAGCATGAACAACTCTCAGAAGTGGTCAATCA
Source organism: Naegleria fowleri (assembly GCF_008403515.1). Lineage (NCBI taxonomy): Eukaryota > Heterolobosea > Eutetramitea > Acrasida > Naegleriidae > Naegleria > Naegleria fowleri. The sequence goes on from NW_025407933.1 coordinate 369,948, forward strand.
CTTCAAAATTATATTTATTCGAGACAATTTGTTTGGAAGATGTTACAGTTGTAATGGTGTTGTCGTGGAAGTGAAAAAGGAGGATATTGAACATTTGGTGTATGAAAAGGTTTGTTTTCGAATGATCATCTCGATTGATCGAAAATTGCAATCTCACTTTTTGTCACCCAAATCATATCGAAATGAAAGACCTATCTGAATACGGAAAAATTTACACAATGTCAGAAATGCAAGACATGCTTTTGGGGAGATGCCGAGAGAGGAAATGCTTATCAAAGGTAATTACAGATTATTAATATTGAAAATTGTTAATGGCTTGTAGAAAGTTCTTTTCTAACTCGATAACTTTTTGTGAGATGTACTCCTATCATCCAGATTCTACCAATGAAGAGAAGGATAATAGTAAATAACAACATCTTTACGGCGTAAAACAAGCTGGATGTTGCATTTTGAACGGTGCAGAGTTCATCATCTGGTTCATGTTGGGTCATTGAAATTGTGACAAAGGTCGACCCATGCAGAGTAATGACCTACTTCCATTTCGAACACAAAGCATTAAAAAGGTTTACCACAGCGATCTAATGGCAATGCTTTTTTAAGTGTTTGATTTTATTGAGTTTTTAAATATCAAGCTGACAGAGCATGGCAACACCTTCAGAGACCCAGTGAGATGGAGGTTTTTCAGTTGGCAACTCGACGCTAATCACAAAGTTCGTGGATTGACCCAACGATGAAAGTTTACCCTTTCTCTCGCTTGTCTTGTACAGAGGACACTCGTAGCATTTTGGAGAGGTTTTGTGATTCTTTTCTGGAAGGAAATGAATGATTGGCATTTTCACATTCATTTCACCATTATCTGATTCCTCCAACGTCTCCTTATCTTTGTTCCATTTTGCTCCATTCAAATACAAACCATACACATAGACACCATCCTCAGGACCTTCTTCAATTTCTTCTGGAGTCATTTCATGCATGATTCTAAAACTGAATGACAAAGAATCAATTTCAACATTGTACTTTCTGGCATACGTTTGTAACACTCCAGTGAAGAATCCTTGTGGGAAGAAGAATCCAGACAACCAGAATACCTTTGGAAGACCATTTCTCAACCAATTTCTCATAAAAGCAACTCTCTCCACTAAATCTTCTATCCAAGAACCAAGTGGTTTTCTTGAAGGGTAGGCTGCCCACAAGTCAGGTACTTCATTATTCAAGAGACTCTTAAATGTTTTTTCGAGCTCACTAGACATGAGAACAAGTCCATTTATCGCTTTTTGAAGTTCAGTTAAAGTACTTCTAATCTTATCAAGCAATTTGTTGAATTTCATCATTTCATGACTTAATACTGTGGATAGTGAATGCATAGCTCCCTTTTCAGTACGAATGAAAGTATTCTTTCCAGCCTCAGATTTACTGAGATTTTCAGGAAGTTTAGACAAAATTTCTAAATGAAAGTGTCACTTTGCTAAAGTTTAACAATTGCATAATACTTACTGTTTGCAATTTCAGTCACAATATATTCCATATGATGTTGTTTGGAACCTCCTGAGCTCACAGATTGAGTTCCCATCACTGTAGAAATTAAATAATGTGTTTCTTGCATTTGGAATACCATATTAGCATTTTGATGCATGTTGAAAATGGCAGGTTCATCATTATCTGGAAGAGATGAAATAAATTGTCTGTAGTCATCAATAGGATCCGAAGAAGGAATTCTGTAAATATCAGAAGGAGCAAACTTGTAATCATGAGAAAGAATTCTGTTTGAGAAATATTGAGATAGGATGGTGAGTAACACTCTTCGATCATTTGGATCTGTCACTCTTCCACCATACACAATTTCACCAATCACATAATTTAAAGAATCCCAAGGAATGTTTTCACGCTCTTTGAGGAACATTTTTAACCACAACTGTGCAACGCTTAAATCTGAATCGTTGAATTCGTACTTGATGTTCCAACCAAGAGGACCAAATTTCTTACGTTCTTGAATAACGCCATGGAACAGACACAAGCCAAACAAAAGCTTTCTGAATGCGAGTTTCTTACTACATTCAGGGAATTTCTCGCTTTCTTCAAAGCCATTAAAGTACTCATCAGATATTTCGTTATAGGTTCTAGCGAGATTAGATCTTAAACCCTTTGGAGGTTCATTTGTTACTTTCACGCTGTTTTGAAGAATAGGTATTGGGAAATCCTTAGAGGGCATTGATGTTAACCATAATCTGAAATCTTTGTGAACAACTGCCATTGGTGAAGAAAACTCAGCAATTATATTCTCCAACGTTGGCATAAAGGATACAAACAAATGGCAATTTTGAAGCAGTACCCATTCGCCATTCTTTCTTCCTCTTTCGATCAGTTTTTTAGCAGAAACTTCTTGACCTTGTCCAAGAGATTTGATATGCAGCTCATGCTCTTTTTCAGCTGCAAATCGTTTTAACATGCTGGTAGGGTCTGCACCTTGAGAAAGGATAAATGTTATTGGAGTACTTGGGGTTGAGTCACTGAGGGCTTTTTCGAGATCTAATCCAGGAGGTCTTATGAATGACTCACCCAGATGGTTTTTGACAAACTCTTTGCTGGCTAATAATACTTGCTCTTCTGCGAAACACTTAATGAGAAGTAATTTGTGGAAAGGCTTAATTTTCTCTTCCCAAGCAAATGGTAACTCTTTACCATATGCTTCAGTATCCTCAAAGTATTTCTTCCAGGTGAAAAGATTTCCTGTCACTGAAGCTTTAAGTCCCTTCAGTTGAGGAATTTCTGCGTCAAGAGCAGTCAACAAATTCCAGGACAAATCTGACAGCCAATTAGAAAGCTCATTCTTACTATCATAAGTCAATGGGGCACCTCTGAGGAACAATAGCCATTCGTTTTCATCGATGACTTGATCATACAATAAAATTCTTGTGCAAATAAGGAATGAGAATATAATCTTATCCTTTTCAAATAAACCTCTGCAAACATTTGTGAAAATATACTCTGTGATATTGGATATGAGAATTGGAAGAAGTTGTTCTGTCGAGAGATCGTGATGTTGCTCCTTAGTCTGTCGAATACACTTATTGAATATGTCTTTGAAGTATTCTAATGAATATTGATACATTGGATCAATATTCGCTAAATCAGCCAAAACAAAGTACAAAATCGAGCCACGGACTGCAATAATTCTATACTTTTCTCTTGCTTGATCAATTTTAAGCTCTGTTTCTGCAGCGTCCTTGACTCTGTCTTTGATAACATTTGATGTGTTTTTGGAATCGTCAAGAGATTTGATGATTTGAGTTTTGTCCAAAATATTTTCATCTTCTTTAACTGATGACAGACTGTCAAGAATCTTCTTTTCGATCTTTTTCAGGGTCTTTTTGTCGTCTGCAACGCTTACAATAAGTCTGTCTCTTTCTTCTTCCAGACTAGACTCGAGAATTCTCACTACATCCGCAAGAAGTTGGTCCTCTAATCCCTTTGTTGTAACAGTAAAGTTGACAAGAGTCACCTTATTACAAATTTCTGGCAGATAGTGAGGATTAGAGAGCTTAGTGGTGAGATACAACTTGAATGAAGGACTAAAGTCAATTTCAGCATTTCCTATTTTCATTACAAGCTTTCCTTTGCTCTTGAACACTTCCTTGTTCAAAATGGGTTGAAGAGTTGGATCAATTTTTTCTGCTAATCCTTCGATCATTACTGGTTTTCCTGTTGTGATATAACTCTCTAAGGTTTTGATATAATTATCCTCTGATTGCTTCAGCAATTTTAAGGTGTTTCCTTTTTCCATATTTTTGATCCAAGAGTTTGCTTGTTCCTGAGGATCGATCAATAGAGGCCATCTCTTTGTTCTAGTTACGATAATGGCATTTTGGATTGAATAATGATCCATTGGTAAACCTTGCATGCCCCAATCTCTGATGCCAATCGGATCTGCAATCACCTTGTCTAAAGAATAGTTATCACTGAATGGTATGCTATGTTCTTTGCAATATTCACACCATTTGTCGAGCAATTCTTTTCGGTATGGAGATGTCAGTGGACCACAATAAATGATGAATGCTGAAGCAATAAACATGTCTCCAACTATGTTTTTGATTCGTTCATCAAATTCAGCAACAGAGAGTGTCCATCTTTCGTATTCTTCTTTAAGAGAAACTGTGAGTTTTTTAGCTGCGACCAATCTTCTTTCTGAAATTTCTTTCTGCTCTTGAAGCATTATTTTCTCCCTATTATTTTCTTCGAGTTGTTTTTGAAGTTGTGCAAGATATTCTGTTTTCTTTTGGAGCTCAGCTTCTTTGATTCTTAGAGTTGACAATAATTTTTCCAGCTCTTCCTGGGCAGCAGCAGCACTCTCCATTAATGGTTGTACAACTTTTTCAACCTCATAGTATTCTACCATTTTTCTCACCCATTTGCAAAGAGATCCTGCTGGTCCAGAAGCCTTATAAACAACAGCTTCTTGGAAGTTCTCGTCTTTCATTAATTTCTTAATCTTGGCAACGATTTGAGGAGTAACTCGTTCTTTCATGGTTTCCTTGAAGGTCAAGATTCTCTTTTTGAAGTCCATTGCGCTCATTGCTTTTTGAGCAGCCTCCCAATCGGTCTTTTTCTCACCTAACAGAATTAATACTCCTTCAAGTGTTGTCTTCACAGGCATTACAGGATTTTGATACGACCGAATCATGTTAAGCTCAGGACCTCCAAGTTCACTAACTGCCTTTTCTGCTTCTTCAAGTGCAGGAAGAACATCTTTTAGCTTATCATCAGCGTCTTTTTTCATTGCCTCAGCTATTTTCGCCTTTTCATCAATTTCCTTCTTTTCCGCAGAAATGATTTCATTGTCTTTGTCAGCTTGAGCTTTCTTTTCCAGTACCTCCTTAGTAATAGCTGTATTTTCAATAGTCTTCTGCTCAAGAATAGGCTGAAGTTGCTCAATTTCCTTTTCACACGAGGCAACTTTGTTATTTGCTTCTTGTAGAGTAAATAAACCTTTTTGAAGTTTGTCTTTCGCTTCTTTTAGCTCCAGACGCTGTTCTTCCAACAAATCTCCATAAAAGTTTATAAACTCTAGGTAATGTGATGGAGTAATATAAAACTTTCGTCTTGTTTCTTCTTCGAACTTCTTCGTGATGTCCACAACGTCTCTATGAATTAACACACAAGTATCGACAATTCTTTGTTTGAGATTCTCGTTTCCAACATTAATTTTTTCAAATTTTCTTTGGGCTACTCCTCTAAGGGCAACTGCCGGCCATTCATCAAACCAGTTAATAGTTGTGCAGTTGACTAACGATGGGAACATTCTAATTCTTCTTCTGAAATCATCACCAACAGGACTCATACATATAACAATATGTAAATTGTCTCTAACTCTTTTGATGAAGTGAGAGAATATCGCATCTCTATTTTCTGATACACCTGCTTTCTGTGCAATTGGTCTAATTTCATTGATTAACTTCTCTTTTTCATCTGAAGGGAAAAGATTTGGAACCTCTCCAGTATTTAGAATATTGTTGATATCTTCAAGGAATGAGTCATCCACAATGTGGGCGTCAGTAATAAGAAAAACAACTGGACCACCTTCTACTCCTCCTGCCATTCTAAATAAGTTTCTCAGATCCTCTCTGAAGTCTTCAATATCATAATTTCTCTTCAAACTAATTTCGAATGTTTTGTATCCGACAATAAATGAGGATAATCTGGTAAGACTTTGTTTTCCTGAACCTCCAACTCCAATAAGCAATGCATTACTTCTTTTTTGTGATAGAATTCTGGTAATTCTTGTAATGTGTTTAGATGCGTCCGGGAAAAAGACAAGATCAAGTTGTCCTGCGTTATTTAGGTTATATCTCATTTGGTAATCGTCTAGCTCAGCCGGAAGCTTGGTAACATTAATTTGTTGATAAAGTTTCTCCTCGCTATCTCCTTGGTCCATAAAGTTGCCAAATAAGATGGCGTTCTCGCCCATAAAGTCATTCTCATCCCAATTTTGTCCTTTGAAATATCGCTTCAATAAATCAATAATCATCGCTGTAAAATCGCTTCTGTCATGGGTATTAATAAGTCTATCAAACATGCATCTGGAAGTCTCGTGAGAAAAAAGTTTCAAAATTGTGTTTGAATCCTTGGCATTGTTCGGATTCATTTGAAGCATTCCTTGGAAAACTTTAGACAAATCTCGAAGATTGAATGTGTAATGGGCACAGTTTGGTGTAGGTCTAAATCTATCACACACCTTTCCATAGAGTTCTATTGCTGTTTTAACTAGTGGTTTTGTTAGCCCTCTAATTTCTTCAGAGAATGAATGAGAAGAAAAGAACCCATCTAAAATACTTTCAAATATAATGGTCATACTATTCTTTGATAACTCAGGAATTCGTAACAAGTGGAACAATCGTAATAAGCGAGGCGTTGTTGGATTTCTGCCGCCTCCTGGAGGACCGCATGCAGCTGCAACTGTTGAATCATGAACCACCTTCCATGGGAACTCCTCTCTATTCGAAACATCATAGAATCCTCCACATCCAATCATTTGCCTTATCAATTCTATAGGAGGTTGTGCTCCGAATTGTTCAAGATTAGGCATATTCAGATCATCGATAAATATGACAACTTTCTTGCCAGGAGGAGCGTATAAGGCTTTCTTTTTCTCCACTAGCTTACTTTCAATCATTTCTCTCGTTCTTCCACTGTCAGTTCTAGCAGAAAATTGAACCGAAACAAGTTCAGTAGTAAATGATTCGTTATGACGCTTGAACTCATAAGATTGTAGGGCATTGTTGATCAAAATTGTTTTACCAACACCTGTTCTTCCGTTGAAAAGTGTTGGTTTCTCGCTCTTCATTAATGTCTGGATAAGGTAGGAGTATCTAACAGTGTCAACCGTGGGAACAATTATTTCATAAAAAGGTACCTCACTCGAGTATTTAAATTCAGGCTTCAGTATCTCCCAATTTACAAAGCAAACAGAGTCAAAGTCAACAAAGAAGTCATAACATGTTCCATTTGATGGTACTAAACCAGACTTTTTGAATTTCTCTTTAACAAATCTGTCGAACTCAATCATGGAGCTATCGATGATATTTGCTCCAATTGACCAAACATATGAAAAGACGAACACTAGACTCATTAATTGCTTGCTCTTCTCTGATTCGAGCTTTTCAAAATGATCAAGCAACAACGCGTCCATAAGTCCACACAAACTAGTTACCAAATTCAAATTTGTGCTTGGTACATCTTCTTCACATTGATTTCTGATGAAATCCAAACCATCTTGAACGAACTCATCAAACATCTTTTCCAACAATTCTTTGAGGTCAGCATGACTTGAACTAATTTTTGAGTTCTTTAGCCAAGATGATACATAAGGTCTCCATCCTAGCTCAGTAGGATCTACGAATACCATTCCACATCTACTAACTGTTGCAGGTGAAGCCACAGCTAAGTCTTGAACCTCAAAAATAAAGCTTATTTTGTCATTAAGCTGGATTCGTTCAGTATTGTCCAAACACAACAGTTTGCTGTCATCAAGAACAGAGTTCATACTTTCAATCCATAAGGTATCTACAGGACCATCAAAAATGATCCACTTTTTGTCGTCACTTGTATCCTTTGTGGCCTTTCTTGCAAAGTGTGGAATTAGTCCATCAAACCATTCTTGTGTGGTCATGTTCAAGACCCCGTACAGTTCTCCATAAGTAATGGATTTTGGGTTTAGCAAGAATTGTTGCACTCTATTCACGTGATTAGCTGTTGAATTCAATTCATCCTTTAAATAATTCATGGTATCTCCGAGAACAGTTCTTATCTCCGTTTTTCCTCCTCCAGTTGGACCTACGAGCATAACACCATGGCGAATAATGAGCGTGTCGAAAAACTGAACAATCTTCTTGACAAATGCTGGTACTGGCTCGAGTTTTCTTCTCTCTATGATATGCAATAGTCCTGCCTCAAGTTCGGCGTTCTTTTCAACAGGAGCATCAATACCTGGAAATAGATCAGACACAATTCCTTGAAAGAGTGACACGTCTTCCTTTACAAATTTGGGAAGATTGCTGTCAATCATAGCCTTCATCAATGTAGTACTTTCACTGAGATGTGGATTGGCTCTTTTCAATTCACCTGCCATAACTAAAACAGACTTCATCGCTCTCATACCAAAATCGTAATGATCTTGGCTTGACAACTGCTCGTTTGACAACTTGTAGAGCTGTGTCATTTTTCTTGATAAAGGTAATGCATCTTGATATCCCTCTGAAAATAAAATAACTTCTGCAATCATTCTATAATCAGGCAACATGACTGCAACAGGTCTGAATAGTGCCTTCAAGTTGTCAGGTAGTTCTGTTCTTCCTGCATAACCTGGATTCATTGTAATAAAAACTCCACAAGTGCTTCTAAGAGAAATTTCTTGGTCATCTTCAAGGAAAAACTTTGTCTTTTTCGCCTTTAGTGCATCTTGAATTGTAAGCAATTGAGTGGCTATAACAGACAGCACTTCAGCATTGATTCTATTGAATTCGTCAAAACATGCCCATGCACCTACTTGGACAATACCACTGAAAAACTGGTACATCATTGTGTATGTAACACCTTCACTACAATTATATACAACACAAGGCCTTGCAAGAGCCTTCGCTAAATCTTTGACTGACTCTGTTTTACCCGTTCCTGCTGGCCCCTCTGGACTTCCTCCCAAGTTAAGATGTAATGCTCCTGTTAGTGTCATGTAAACTCTGTCTGTGAGAGGAGTGATGACAAGTCTTGATTGTATTCCTCCATATTCGTATCCGTATCTGAAAACAGAGTTGGATTGTCGCACAATGCAATCATCTACATCTGACTCCCAATAGAATCTAAGCTGTTTTAACCAACCAAAATTGTTTACATCATCTACTCCTTCTTCAATCATTGATTTAACCACGTCTCTTGCATGTACATCCAAAATAATCATAGTTCCAATAAGCTTGCGTTCGTTTGAAGAGAGCTTTGTTCTAGTTAGATACGCCAAATCATTCAAGAGAGTAATTGATTTTTCATAAAATTTTTCAAGCTCCTTCTTTGGGTTTTCTGAGGTTAAACAATTTGTAACTTCATAACACCAAAATATTTGAGATACAGTTAGAACAACTTGAGCAATATGATCTCTCATCCATACTGTTCTTTCTTTCTTTGGATAATCACGAACTGCACGTTTCATGAATTGACGTAGAGTGTCGAACATATGTTGTTCGACTTCTCTCAACCAGTCCTCAACCACATCATCAGCTCTTGTTGTAGTAGAAACAAATTGAACTCTTTCACCCTCCTTAGAGACCATTCCTTTGACATACTTGGAAGAATCAATGTCTAATGACTTCATACCTTCAAAACATTGTGGTAAATAAGGTTGAACGGCCTGTGGGTTGCTTGTATGAGAAAGTATGTCTATCAAATCTTCATTAGACAAGAAATAAAATCTTGGAAATAGATTTCTCTTCTTTTTTAAGTATTCTTCCAAGCTCTTTTCAATCTTGTCAAGATGCATGTTGTGACCTTTCAGCTTATCATATAGAGAGCTTTTCACAGAGGATTCAGCTCCAATAATCACTCGATGAACATTCTTAACTTCCTTTGCTCTCTTCATTGCCTCTTTGTAGAACCTATCAATGGATACAAACAATTTGTGATCTTCTTTCAACTCTGCTGCAATATCAGCTGACACAAAGACGTTCTCTAAGTACATCCATTTCCTTTGGCAATAAATAATTTCATGTATAGTTGCATATATCAGATTAAGGTCGTTGTATAGCTCTTCCACCTGATCCTTTATAGCTGCGACAAATCTCGAGCTCAAAATAGTTGAAAGCACAATTCTATCGTCCTCTAATAGAGCTACAATGTCTTCTACGCTTCCAATGATCGTCATATCCTTGTGAGCAACAATTGGAAACTCTGCTTTGAACCAATTTTCTTTGACTTTTTTCAGCTGCTCTTCAAGAGATGCTTCGTTAGATGCTTGTTCAGAAACCTCTTGTATCTTCTTTCTCTTATCGACAATGTCAGGATCAAATAAAAGACTTAATTCAAAGTTTCTCTCTGAGATTGTTGTACCAACAATATTGTCTAACACTCTCCAATGTCTTGTCCTGAGTGAGACGTTCTTAAGATCTTCAATAATAGGTAAAACTATTCTCCAGTGGTCTGTGTAATCCAATAACTTGGATATAACAGGGTTTTCTGTTTCGCTATTCTTTTGAAGATGTGAAGCAGTGTATTGGAATTGATCTACGTTTCTCTTGATATCCTCTGCAACAACTTCCTTGAATATTTTACATTTGTTTTCCGACTCAAAGATGATCCAGCTCTTCATCGTAGTCCAGAGCTTTAGTTTGAGATCTATTTCCTTAGAAATTGAAGGCATCTCGTCGATTGTATCAGGTTTGACTTTAAATAGTTCCTGATATCCTACAAGCTCTGCAAATCTCTTTTGAGCTTTATCCATTCCGTTCTTCAAGTCCGTTAGGTATGCAATTACTTCTTCTATTCTTTCAAGAGATTCTGTGTTATTGACTTCAAACACCATCGCATCTTTCGACTTTTCGGAAAAGTCTTGAATTTCTCCTCTTAAGTCATCAATCTTTCTCTTTAAATCTACAGAAAACTTATTGATACGATCCTCTTTGCTGTCTTCAGCTCTGCTGATAGAAGATCTTAACGTTGAAATCGTAGAAACTGTATAGTCTTGGAAAAAGTTTTTGTCTTCTAGCGGTACTTTCACTTTTTCTTCTTCCATTAATTTGTAAAAGTCGAAAACGGTTTTGAATTCAGTTTCCAAATCGTCTAAACTTGCCACCGTCTTTTCGACAAAGTGCAAGAACTCTACAAAGTCTTCCACAGATGCAGGAAATGCTTTGAATCTCTCCATAGATTTTTCTAGCTTCTTGTAGAGGGCTATGTTCTTCTCTTTTGAAAGCTCTGGTAAAATTTTATGAAGTTTCAAAAGACATTCGCCAGGAGAGGGTAAAAAGGTTTCTTTCAGCTTCTGGGTGTCAACATAGAAAATTCCTTTGTACTTGTATGTTCTCATTTGTTTGACCTCTATATCCTGCTCCTTATATTTGTTCATTTCTGCTTGGAACCATTCTAAAGGATAATCTTTTTCCTTTATGACAGTCATGTCCGTCTCCAACATTTCCTTATTCTCCAAGTGCTTAATCTTGAGAGGCTCGTATTCTTTTGCATATTTTTCCACGTCTTTAAAAGCCAATGACATAGTTTCCTTAATACTCTTCACAAGTCTATCGTATGACTCTCTTCTTACAATTCTCTCCTTTATAGTTATGCCCTCACTAACAATTGCTTCTGCTCCTTTATCGTTGACAACAGGATCAGTGTACTCTTCGAATTTTTTCTTGGTTATGAATTTTTCTATTTTGATTGCATCAAAAAATCCTTCTATTACTTTTGCAACTCTCTTATCAAATTGCTCTCGGGATGGAAGAATTTGCAACCTTTGATCATTCAACCGTATCTCAACCTTGAAGAGAGGAACAATTTCAAGATCGTCAGTTCCAATTAGTCCTAGTTGCATAATTTCCTCTTCTATATCTTTTTCGCTATTCTTGGAGAGCGTGGTAATTTTGTTTAAAATTCTTTCAACAGACTTTTCAACAAGTTCTATCAGCGCATCTAAAACAAGAAAATCTGCAAGTCTGATAAAGTTAATAATTCTCTTGCACACTTTTCTCTTCAATGACTTCTCTGTATATGTCATATTATAAGACGGATAATTGGTTGCAAGATTTCCTCTATTTCCTCTCTTTGATGAAACAGCTCTTGTTGACCTATTCAATGGTGCATTGTCGTCAGCATCATCTTCCTCCATTTCATCTTGGTTTTTTTGCGCCTGATTATAGCCAGAGAACTCTTTGTGTTTTTGTTCAGGGTCTGGAATTTGCTCAAGGTCGCTGAATCTATCTCCAAAACCAGCGGCTATCATTGTGTCCCTACATGCCTCATAAGTAATATCCGTAATGTTTTCACATATTTCTAAAAGCCGTTTTGAAATTTCGTCTTTCTGAGTTTCTTGTATTTTAGAAAATTCATCTACTGTCAAAGTGTCTCCCTTATTGTCTTTGAATAGTTCCAATTCAGTAATTTTAATGCATTCCATACGAATATCTCTCATTGCTTTACAGTTATTAATAAAAAATAGTCGTTCAGTAAGTGTTGCTGAAGCCAACGCTCTATTCTTTCTTATTATCATCTTTTTAAAAAAGTAAAAGGCCTTCCACTTTCTAAAGTTTTTGAAAAATTTAATTTTCAATATCTTTTGGAAAGTGTCATGTTCTTGAATCCATCTTGAAAGAGGTGTAAAATCTGCTTCTCCATTTATAAAGTGCGTCACTCCACTTGCGCTCATTGTATAGTAATCAGCCTTGTCATTTATAAATGAATGGGGCACAATTTGTAATTTGTATGGATTATAAGGTTCGGTGGTATCCTCTTGAAGTGGCACAAGATAGACATACTCCATACTTGACGGATTTTTCTTGATTCGATCTTGATTAAATTTGATTTAGCCAGGTACTGAACGAACATGCATAGAAGAAACTTACCAATAAACCACATGGGATTCTTCCTTCCAGAATTGATCAAGTTGTTGTCTATCTCTACACGAGGTGATTGAATCCCTATTGGTTTTAGTTTGATTAAATTCTTGTCAACCTTTTCAGCTTTGTCATCATTTTGTTGAATTCTATTGAGAGGTGTTGAACTTCTGATATTTACAAGTTGCATAGTTTCATCGGTTTTGTTGAGAAAATCCAGTTCATTTGGTTTCACTTTCTTTTGCGCCGGAAATAAATCGTTATTAATATCCTTAGGTTTTTGAACATTTGACACTTTTGAAAATGTTATATTTTCACATCCTATTGAGAGTTTTTCATCCCTGTTGGAATACAATCGAGTTTTTAAGGTTTTTGAGAACATGGACTGTTCCGCTTTCATTGATAACTCGTCGGGCAGGGTCTTTTTTGACATGTTCATATTGGATCCTTCATTTTCGTTGTTATTTGCCAATGAAGCACCGCCCCAAAAACTGTTCGTGGTGTTTTGGTTGAATTGAAAGCCCTTCTTCATCATGAATTTTTTTTCGTTTGGTCTGTAAAATCAAAAAGGCGCGAATGGCATACAACGACAGCGGTGTTTAGTGCTTTCACTTGCCATCATCATGATCCATGAGTTGTATTCCTGTTTAAATAATATTTAATATCAGCAATGATTTAAAAATACATGATACAAACAGAACGTTCATTATGAGTCGTGATGATCTCTCTGGAGAAGATCCAGCCTAAGCGATGTGTGGTTTGTTGATACCTTTAATTTTTTATTGTAAAGTTTTGATATTCGGTTGACCAGAAATATTTTTGAAAATTGTTTCGAAAAAAATTGGTAGGTTTATCCTTGCTCACGCGCTGCTAAACCTTATTTTTGTTGTTGCTCAGTCATAAACAAACATGACCAGTAAGAGAAAGAACAATGGTAGAGCTCTAGTTAATAGAGGTAAGACTAGAGCAGTCAGATGCGATAACTGTGGTAAGAGTGTACCAAAGGACAAGTCCATCAAGAAGTTCTTGGTTAGAAGCATGGTTGAATCCGCTGCTGTCAAGGATATTACTGACGCATCAGCTTATGAGGAATATGCTTTGCCAAAGATGTACCTCAAGCTCCACTATTGCATTTCCTGTGCTATTCACGGTCGTATTGTTCGTGTTCGTTCCAAGGAAGGAAGAAAGATTAGAGCTCCTCCATCCAAACCAAAGAGAAAGACTGAATAAGTTGTTACCTGAAGGTCCAAATAAACCACAAAAAATCCCGATTTAATATTCATCATCCCGAATTTTGAATTGTTCGATTTAATATGCCATCTTTTGATGGAACCACTGGTGTTTGTTGTGCTTTGATTTAGCTCGGTAATATGCAATGAAATTGTGAATCAAAGATTCTTTTATTGTTGGAATTCAAGCTGCTGACGAGAAAGGTAAAAGAATGTGTGAAATTGGGTGGTGACAAAATGGAAAATTGGGATGAATTAATTTTGCGCAAATATGTAGAGGCTGTTGACTGAGGACACTGCGATAATGTTTTCAGATGGGTGCCAAGTGAGATGGAGACACTTCTTTGAAAAATCTGAAGTTTCGAACTGATCATCCTTCTTCTTTTTCCTTCCCAAAAGACCAGTGGATTTCTGTGGTTTCTTGATGGTAGGATTTGGAGAAGCTTCAAAGTGATCATGATTTTTGCCTTGCTTGTCAAAAACATGAACATGGTTCTTGTAGGAACCTGTCAAAACGTTGTTGCCATCTCCACTGAAACAACATTCGAATTTGTCAAAGATGCAATCGTTTTCATAAAGGTCACACAATTTAGATCGTAAACCTTCATGCATGTTAAAGACCTTCAATGGTCGATTTTCCATCTTAATGTCCCATAGCTTTAGCGTCATATAATCTCTTGATAGAATATATTTTCCATCTGGACTAAATTGAGCATCAGAAACAGATGCAATAATTTCAGAGAAGAAAGTCTTGCTAGATGGATCTTCCTCAACCTCGAATACCTTTGCATATGTGTTGCAGGTGCTGGATTGTCTGATGTCTCCAAGTTTTATCGTTCCCTTGCTGCTACTGTACAAAAATGTGCTGCATTGCTCTGGATGGAAAGAGGCAGAAGTAATAACCTCAGATAAGTCTTCCATATTTGATGGTTTTATATCTACAATGTTGTGACTTTCCTTTTCATGATTAATGTGCCATAAATTGATACGAAGATCATCTGCAGACATGAATGTTTCTCCATCAGTGTTAAATGAGATGGAATTGATGTGATAGGCATGAGCATTTGCATAAATTTTCTTAGGTGTGTGGGCATGTGTAACGGAATCAGACTTTTTAACGGAAGGAACCTTTAACTCTTTCACATCACTCACGCTTCTAATGTTGCCATTCAAGTTAAGATTTGAAATAGTTTTTGTTTGTTTTTCGTGGACCTTCCAAAATTTGATAGTTTTGTCTGTTAGAGTTCAAACGTGATTTTGGAACAAGGGATGTTCGCAAACAACACAGAAATGTCAATATTGGAATACATAACGATGATGTCATCAACAACAATACATACCATTTGTTGTCAATAAAAAGAGATTATTGTTACATTTTGACGGATACCACTTAATTTTGTTGATTTTCTCTTCAATTTCCAAACTTTTCAAATAGTCAAACTCTGCTTCATGACTTTGGAATCCTGTCAATACTTTGTAATCTGCTCCTTTCTTCTTTTGCTGGGTTCTATCTAAAATCACTACTCTTCCGCCTCTATCACCAATAGCGAGATAATTGCCAGTGCGGTCAAACTCCAACGCTGATATTATATCATCTGTGTATTTGTAAACGGGATATTGAGATGAGCGAAAGTGTTCACGACGATGTCAGGAACCAAGTTCGATGAATTCGTTGTTGTTGTTGTTGTTTTTGTTGTTTCGAAATGTTCATCATAGAAAGAGTACAACAAAAAGGATGTCGCACCCGTTCAGAAATGACAATGAGAAAATATAGAGATGATGAAGCGCGTTTGCAAAGAAGAACGGGAATACAGAAATAATGACATGAAGGTGTGAAAACAGTGTTGATGATTAAATACAATAATAATGAGTAACAGTTATAACATACCATCTGCTGGTTCTTCTCCCTTATTGTCCCCAAAAACCTGTTGAAATTTCCACTCTGATTTAGACATTGGTAATTATACAAGAAAAAATTAAATCCGCTCTCTAATGCTAAAGGTAATATGTACAGTTGAAAAATTTAATGAACCGATGATGCTGCTACTCGTAGAATGGGATGATGATGATCCAAATGTCGAAAGACAGAGCTGCTGTTACGCAATTTTCAACACAGAGGCACACCAAAGGTGATGATGAGTGAAAAATGAGGACACAAAATTTTTTTGCTTCAGGATTTCTCTCTCGTGTTGTGTGTCGACGCGGTGTGGGCCATGATGGCTGAGAGGGCTTTTAAACCCTTCAAAAAAACGAGAGATTTGGATTGGTGCGTTGAAAATGTTTGGCATACTTTACAACACTTCTCGGGAGTGAAGTGATTTGAATTGGATCATGTCGTGTTGTGTGAGTTCGAAAGATCAAGTGGGAGGAGGAAGGTGATTCATGATGATCTCGAATCGAATGACAAAAAAGAAGAATGGATGTCAAAGAAGTCATACAAAATGGTCCAATATGGTATGACTTACCATCAAGCAAGGGATCAAACAAAGTGAGCTACACTTTACAAAACCAAAAATCATCAAGGACTTGGTCCAAGAGAACAGCAACTCTACTCTGAAACATGATCAAAGTATTCAGTTGTTTGACTTTAAGAGATTTATGATCATTGACCATGCTCCATAAGGAGAGAGAATTGATGAAAATTCACCCAAAAAAATATCGCATCACAATGAGAAAGCTAATATCGGGACTATTCGTTTCGCCTTCCCCTTTCCCACAGAAATTTTCCCTAGAAGCGCTCAAGTAAGTCATCGCAATAAAATTGAAATAATCGGACACAACAATATTGTTGTAAATTTTGAAATATTACAGTAAGCTGTGCGATACACTAGAACAAAACAAAATTATTAACGATACAAATGCAGAAATAGTTGTTGAAACTTTACGATCGATATCCGAGT
Organism: Naegleria fowleri; assembly: GCF_008403515.1. Lineage (NCBI taxonomy): Eukaryota > Heterolobosea > Eutetramitea > Acrasida > Naegleriidae > Naegleria > Naegleria fowleri. Next base: position 386,661 of record NW_025407933.1, read on the forward strand.
TGATGGTTTGGGGAGACAAACACAATGAAAAATTCTGGGAGTACGTACCTGACTTATTTAACAATTCATATAATTTACATCATGGAATTTTAGTCTTTTTCTTGAGAGAAATGTGTTTCACTCTTTTTTCAATGTTCTTTCTCAACCAAATGCTCCTAATCAAGTCAAGAAACAACTCATTCAGTCAATTAGTATTATGATTCAAAACATGAACAACACCAACTCGATGTGTAGGTTTAATTTTGTTGAAAATATTTATTTATCTTCCGAGGTAGACTTTCTTCTTTCAAACAATCACATCAATGAGCTGATCAACCATCCACTCGACTTTTCCGATGAGGAATTACTTGCATATTATATCAATTTTTTGAAGACAATTTCTCTAAAATTCGACAAATCTATGATTCAATTCTTTTTCGATAGTGTAAGTACAGTATGAACGCTCTTTGTCACATATCCTTCATTCCTAAAAGTACAATTTGAGATTCCCTCTTTACGATCAATGTATTAAATTTTGTAATCACTCTGACAGTATGATTAGAATAGCAGTGAGAACAATAACTCTGAATACCTACAGCGGTATGTTTTGTAGCAGTAACATTATTAATAACCATATGTGGCAAAATTTTAGTTAAGGATCCCGCATTACATAAATATGTAACAAGTGGCCCTTATTTTTCCATGTTGGCAGACTCACTAATTGATCAATTGTCATCTCTAAATTATATTATAATTAAGACGAGAGAAAACAAATCATCAATTAGAATTTTAGAAGATTACTCTGCTGATTTATTAGATCATTTATTTTACTTGAAAGATATCATTAACACTAACATCGAAAGAATGGATGAAAAAATAACAGAGTCAATTGTCGATTTTACTCTTCGAAAATTAATTAGAGATGTGATGTTGTCAGGTGAAGCAATTACTGAAAACAGCGAACTTCAAAACGAAAAGAAATACGGTCTTCTTTTAGAAACGGTTTTATACTGCATATCTCAAGTGTACACAATATTCAATCACAAGATACTGATTGAAAGATTAACTGGAGTGATATTTTCCAATGACATTGGATTTGAATATTCTTTTTATGAGACAATACTTCAGCAAGTAGATAAGGAAAACAACAATGAGTCCTTGTTACTTACAGCTCTTTCTACAATTTATTCTATCGCCAGTAATGAATGTAAGTATTTCACAAAAGCAGAAGGTGAGCTGATTATCATATTAAAAGCATCTCCTAGTCATATTCTTTCAAATTATGGAATTGTTAGACCAAACGATTTAGAAGAGTTAGCAGATGACCAAAAACAGAAATGTTATGAGTTTTATTCCACATTGTGGAGGCTTGTCTCTGAAAGGATACCCAATAGAATTAATACGCTGCACATAATTTATAGAATTTTTTCTCATCTCTGGAGTGACTTATCTATCAATAACATAGCTATTGCCAAGCAACACTTTCCAGCAATGAAGAAAACAATTGCTTCAAGTAGGGAAATCCTTCTCAAGCTCATCTCAGAATCAGATATTTTTGAATTTATGGACAATTTCCAACTCGAATATACTCAGTATCAGAGGCTGAACAGTCTACGACCAGATGCTATCATATCTGACATAGCTGTCTTAATTAACTATGAGAAGGATGAGAGCTCAGATTCTATTTTTGATCAAATTCCCCTGCAGAGAAGCTCATCAAATATCGAAAATTCAAACAGATTTTCCATACATGAATTTCTATTAATTTACGAGTTTCTTTCCAAGTCTAAGATTCTTACTCAATCCATATTAGGTCGAGAAGAAACCATTTCTTTAGGATCAATTGTACAACCAAAACCAGAATATTTACCAGAGGATGAGGCTGTAATGGTAAACAGAGAAACTATACGGTGCAGCATAACCTCACCTCAAAGCTTACCTCTACCTCCTGTAACACAATCATCTCCCAAAAAAGTTCCGAGGACTCCTAATGGTGGAGGAACTCCAACAAAGAAAGACAACAGAGAAATGCGCCATATATTCTTTGACAATAATTTTTTATATATTGTCACAGTGGACATCAACAGAGTTGGTTTTGGAATTGTTGAAGAAACTATACCATTATTTTCAGTTCAGGTATGTTATATTTATTGATCATCATAATTTCTTGATATTCTGCAATAGGTGAAAACAAACGAGCAAAATAAGTTTTCTTTGAGATTGGTAGCAGAAAAGAAGCAAGCATTAGCTTCGCCATTAATACTATTTGATAAGAAGTTAGTTTTTGATGATTTTAAGATTGCCAAAGAGGTTAAAGCAGTAATAGAGAAGAAACTCGAGGAATGCCGACAACTGAAACTGTCAGAATTCAAGAAAGCGTTGAACCAGTAAATGGCATGTCATCAAAAATTTCATTCCAAAATTCAAATTTTTTTCAAAAACAAAAATGAAATTGTTTTCCAGCCTTTCTCAATCGAGGGCTCATCGGATAAGCAAGTGCACTTCTTCCTCGTTTTATTCTTGCACAGGATTAGTCAAAAGAAATGACCTTTCATCAATTACTTCAAATAATAATCATCAGCTTCTAAATAACAATTATGCTCAATTTCATAATAATTTTGTGATCGGAGAATCAATCAAAGAACGGAGAAGAAAGGAGTACGAACAACACACGAGCAAAAAGTATCTCCACACAAGCGGAGATGAATCTGTTCTAAAAGGTTACAAGCCAGTCATTGGTCTTGAAATTCATGCTCAAATTATATCCAATAGCAAATTGTTTTCATCAGGCTCAACACAATTTACAAACTCCATGCCCAATGTGAATGTCACCCTGTTTGACGCCTCCTTTCCCGGAACTTTGCCAATTTTAAATGAATTTTGCATAAGACAGGCTGTAAAAACAGGTTTAGCGATTGGAGGCAAAGTGAATCTATATTCCCAATTTGATAGAAAGCACTACTTTTATCCAGATCTTCCTCTTGGATATCAAATCACACAGCAGTTTTATCCATTAATATCGGAAGGAAAAGTTAGAATTGACATTCCACAAGGAGATGGTACTTACCAAGCAAAGTATATCAGAATTGCTAGAATTCAAGTAGAGCAAGATTCTGGAAAATCTGTTCATGATGTTGACTATACATTAATCGATTTGAACAGAGCTGGAAATCCTTTAATGGAAATTATTACCTATCCTGACATCAGCTCAAGTTTGGAAGCAGAATTATTTGTGAAAAAGCTACAATTCTTGTTGCGATATATTGGAACTTGTGATGGAAATATGGAAGAAGGTAGCTTAAGATGTGATGTCAATGTTTCGGTTTACAATGCGAGCGCCAATGAACACCCACTTAGTGGTACGAGATGTGAGGTAAAAAACATATCGAGTGCAAATAATATTCCTCGAGCTATTGATTTTGAGATTAAGAGGCACATTGATTTGTTAACGAGTGGACAAAAAGTAGAACAGCAAACTCGAACGTTCGATGCTAAAAAAGGTGAAACCATTCTTTTAAGAAGTAAGGAGAATATTCCTGATTACAAATTTTTCCCTGATCCAGATCTACCGTATGTGGAACTGACAGAGGAATATGTGCAAGATGTTGCCAAATCTATTACCTCTCTTCCAGATCAAGTTATTGAAAGGTTGACAAGTGAACCTTACAATCTTACATTTTATGATGCCAATGTTCTCCTAACAACAGAAGGTGGTGTTGAATTTTTCGAAGGTATCTTGAATGATAAACGATGGAGATCAGAGAAAATGAATCCCAAGTTAGTTGCAAATTGGATCGCCAGTGAGTTAATGGGCCTTCTAAACACTGCTGGTTTATCTTTAAAAGAGAGTCCTGTATCTTTTATTCAAATTGGATCCATTGTGGATGCCATTCAATGTGAGGACATTTCAGGAAAGATGGCCAAGAAAATTATCAAGATCATGTTCGATGAAAAGAGTGGAGAAATGGCAAATGACATTGCTGAAAAGCATGGATGGAAGCAAATTACAGATAGAGACACAATTTCCTCATGGTGTGTGCAAGTCATTGAACAATATCCAAAGGAGGTTGAGTCCATTAAGAAGGGAAAAGACAATTCCTTCCCATTCCTTGTTGCTCAGGTGATGAAACTTTCAAAAGGAAACGCCTCTCCTACATTGGTGAATCAAATACTCAGAGAGAAAATGCAATAAAAACAGTGAACAAGAAGACATATCCATCACAACACTGCTTTGCGTTTTCGAACATGTTGTGCAGTTACTTCCATATGTATTATTGTTGTATACGTTGAATTTAGAGGTTCCATAAAGCACTTGGCATCATTGTTGTAGAGATACAACTCTAGAATTGGCGGCAAAAGCATAAATTCGACCAAAAAAAAATAGTCATCCTCTTGACATGGATAATTTTCAAATTTACGAAGAGATTGGCAAGGGTAGCTCATCGGTGGTGTATAAGGGAAGAAAACGAAAAACTATTGAATATGCAGCAGTAAAATGTGTTGAAAAGCACCACCATCAAAAGGTGTTCAACGAAGTAAGTTTTAAAATTAGCACCCTCTCGATGAAGAGATAGAGAAATTTATAAGGCAAAAGTGTTGAACATGCTTTCTCATACAAATGTTTTGAAATTTCATAGCTGGTATGAAACAACAAATCATTATTGGATTATTTTAGAGTACTGTACTGGAGATTTAATGACCTTGTTATCCCAAGATCAAAGGCTGCCGGAGGAAGCAATCCATTTATTTGCTCTTGATATTGTCAACGGACTTCAGTAAGTAAAGAAACGATGAGCATTATATGCCTCTTACCATCAAAAAATTTAGATATGTTCATTCTAGGGGCGTTGTTTACTGTGATTTGAAACCTTCAAACATTTTAATTGATGGATGTGGTATTTTGAAATTAAGTGGCTTCGGATTGTCAAAATTGATGAAAGAAATTGACCAAAGTTTATCGTCTCCAATTACAACTCCTTCAACAACATCATCAGCTTCGGAAAAACCAAATGATGGAAAATTAAAACGAGGAACTCTTTGTTATACCGCTCCAGAACTGTTGATGGGAGGATTTCATTCTGTGTATTCAGATTTTTGGTCTTTGGGATGTATTCTCTATGAAATGGCTTCGGGAAAACCACCTTTTGTTGGTTCCACACCAGAGCAGACCATGGAATTAATTCTGAACTCGGAGCTTAAACCAATCGAAAACTGCAGCGAGGAACTCAATGATTTAATTAAGTCTCTACTTCAGAAAAACTCTTTGGACAGAATAACATGGGACGAATTAAGAGAACATCCCTTTTGGAAGGAAAAAATAGTGGCTCCTCCTGAAGAATTAAGGAAACATCTCCATCCTTCTCCAGTTTATCTCAATAGTGTTAAACTTATTTATTCAAAAACCTCTAAAAGTGAAAACGTAATGAGGCTATCCAAGATTGTTCAGTCTAATCTTGAAAAAGAGCTTGGACCAAGTTACGACGGACGATCAAGCGAAAAACCTTCTGGCAAAAAAGTTACAGACATTGAATACAATTTCGACGAGTCTGATAACGAAAGCGGAGATGATCTCTCAAAAGAAAATGCAGAAATGGACGAAGAGGAACAAGGATTCAGCGAATCATCTGATGCCAGAAATCATGAGAAGGATAGCGCGGAGCCAATTATAAGAAGGCCCAGTTCCCAAAATAATGTTACGAATTTGAAATTGTCCATTTCTGATGTCCAAAAGCTAATGTTTAATCAGTCAGACACTTATGTCAAGCCAATAATTATGAACTCCAGAATTGAAAAAGTATCAAGTCCAAAGTATGACAAAACAAAGTTGCCCTTCGAGCCTCATCCTCTCAAAAAGGTGTTAAACATGCCTCAAAAAGACCTGGAAAACTTTCTTACGCAAATATACAAGGCTCTGGTAGCCAATGGAGACAACACCGTGAAACTTAATTGCTTATGCTACTTTGAAACTCTTTGTACAGACACCCAATCATCCAATTTACTCGTGAACAGTTCCCTAATGAAACTGTTTATCAAAATGTTGAAAGCTTACAAATCACCCATGCTAAGGGTTAGGTTATGCTCTGTCACAGGATTGTTGGTAAGACATGCTACATACATCTCTGGAGACTTGTTGAACAATGAAATCTTTGACGTGTTTGTTGAACTTGTGCAGAAGGATAATGGTGTGAAAGTGAAAAGAAGAGCATTGGCATGTATGGGAGAATTAGTATTTTATGTTGCAACACAGATACCCTCTAACCAAAAAGAAATTACATTGGTCGATTTGCCACACTCAATCGTTACTACTGTTGTGGATAGTTTGAAGTTTTCTGATGAAGTGGTTCAACATTACGCTACAAAGACCATTGAAAACATAGCAGCCCAGAGCCCTCAATACTCTCAAAAGTTTGCCACTGTGGAATGCATTTCTTCTCTGCTTCAAATTTTCTTTTCCTCAAAGAATGAGTTCCTTAGGGGAAGTGCTATTTCTTCTTTAGCACGAATGGCAAGAAATAAGGCATCCCTGTCATTGCAGCTTGTTGAGCTTATTACACCCAAAAAACTAATGTCCTTACTGAAAGATGGTAACATCAGAGTGCAACAATCTGCTATTAACATCATCAACATGGCTCTTCTCTCCGACTCTAACTCTAAGCTTTGTAAAGCTTTGGTTGAGGATCCAGCATTTGAGGATGCATTATCCCTTCTTGTCGACCATCAAAGTTACACACTCAGAGCTAAATGCTTGATAACATATTTCATTATTTCTAAAAACAACACTAATTTTATTGTGAAGAGCTTTGGTCCAAAACTCTGTGCTTGCTTGGACAGATTAATGACAAAGGAAAAAGAACAATATGTGAGGACATGTTTACTCGGATTATTGGATTCAGTGAGCGAGCTTATTCCATCATTGCTACAACAAATTTTCCAACAGCTAGACAAAAACATGAGTGCTTCGACCATCGCAGCACAAAACAAAAATCTTGAGTTTGTTTTGCTTGTGATGACAACACCCTCATTGAGCGAACGGTTAATAACAGAGAACATCATTATTCAGTTATCTAAGTTACTGAATCAAATTGGATCAAAAGCTGGATTGGAGGAATCATCAAATACAGTGCTTCTTGTGATTGAGGCTCTGTCAAGACAACCAATGACGCCGTCCTACCACAAAGTTGTTGTTAGTTCCTTGCTTCCTTCTTTAGTTGAAATGCTCAACAACACAAATGGAGATGTTCGATTTTTATGCTTGAAAATATTTACCGACATCCTTGTTCAATTTCTTAACGACAAGAATGTATATAATTTACAAGATACAAGCCATGAGTGTACAAAACAAGTTAATGACTTCATTGTAAAGAACCTACTCCCTAAGTACAAACAAATTTTGGATGACCAAGACCCAATACCGCTTTACGGCTTGAAACTATTGAACAACATTGCCGAGCACAATCCAGGATTTGTTAGTGTCATCAACCACTTCTCTCTGATTCCAAAGCTTTTTGAATTTTTTGAACTCGAACATAGAAACAATAACGTCCACAATGTGAGATTGATTTTGAAGGTCGTAAACGCTGAAGTTTTGAGCTACGATCAATTATACAAATTAGGAATAATTTCAAAACTAAGCGCTGTTTTGAAGTATGCATTTGAAAATGGTGTTGACACCTTCTTTGAGCCTTGTTTAGGCATTGTAGACAACCTGCTTTATAAAGCAGCGAAACTTCTTCATCATTCTAACAAGGGTGAAGATTCCAAACAAGCTGATTCCATGTACACCAATAACGCAGCACTCGTTGAAAATTTACAAGTATTTATGAAGTTGTGCTCACATGAAGATTTAGGAATTGCAGAGTCAGCATGCCATGTAGTACTGCTTCTAGCTCAACAGTACTCCTCAACGCATGAACAGTTGTTTTCGTCTGCGGGTTTGGGATTAATAAGGAAAATTTTATTAAGTCATGTTGATTCCCTTGACGACAACGAGGCAGAGAATGAGGAAGCAGATAACAGCGTAAAACGAATTTGTAACTATATGCTTAACGTTCTATTAATTATTTGCCAAACAAACAACAAGATGATTTCCAGACTGAAGCGTGAAGATATGTTGCTTATTGCCATCAACAAGGTTAGTGAGATAAGCGGCAACAATGAATCTTTGAACTCTCTCGCTTTGTCCGTGAAAAAGATTGTTAGTGAATAAATTGTTTGATGTCTGTATATTAATTATTTACATCATCACAACAAGAAGAGTGGAAAGGAGAATGCATAATGCCCAAATGTTATCACTCAATATTCTGGAACCTGCATTCACTCTTTTTTGAGGGGATGATACTCCTGTTTGTGGGGATGCTCCTGGGTAAAGGGATGATCCTGTTTGAGGGGATGACTTGACAGTAAAACCACCAGACACCACCAAACTAAAGGCTTGACTTCCCTTGTTTGAGGCTTTTGCTCCAACGCTTACAACACAAGAAACACCACCTGGAAGATTATTGATGGTTACGCTTTCCACAGTGTTGGTAGAATCGAAATTAGTGTTCTGTGTTAGCTCTCCATTGCCATAATACACTTTTTTACCTCCATTTACGCTAACCTTAAGATCCAAATCGTTCACAATTCTTTTATCTGTGCTTCCCTTGACCACAGCACCTGGCAAATCGTACCACACAATGGTCACTTTGAGAGTGTTACTATTGGAGGCTGAGTTTGTCACAACTTCAAATTGAGTTGAGAGGCCAGGCTCAAGCACCACCCTATTCATGACACCAATTCGTCCAACCAAACCTACACTAGTAGCATCATTGTCAAACTTGAGCACTCGTTTTAAATTCACTCTTCCATATCCAACAAAGTTATTGGGAATTGGCATGATGGACAATGATTGATAATAATTTGGATAAAGTTGAACCATTCCATTCATCTTTTCAGCCGAGTGAATGATCAAAGCTTTCACCAAAGTACCAGAAAGTGTTTGAGCGGCTGTCTTGTTGAACATTTCAAATTCAATTAATTTCTGCTTATTGTTTCGAAGTAAATATTGACGCACAAGAGCAGCAGCACCACTCACTGCAGGTGTGGCCATACTTGTACCAGACATGGTGGCTAAACCACAAGTACTCTTAAAATCAGCACTTGAAGTGTACGATCCTGGAGCAACCACATCAGGTTTAATTCTGTTATCAATGGTTGGTCCTCGACTACTAAAGTAACTCAAATTCTCCATATTCAAAACACTTGCATTAATATTACTTGAAGGATAGAGCATTTGGTAATACTCGGTGGTGGCATACGAAGATCCAACACTCAGAGCATTCTTTGCAGTGGCTGGATCTCCCATCGTTGAATCATATGAATAGTCTCCATCATTACCAGCAGCATTGACATAGAGCAATTCATCCATTCGATTCAGAACAGAATCAATGGATCGACTCTGAGTGCCATACACATTACAATAATGACAACAACGACGACCCACTTGTTGTAAACAAGTTGAATCAGAGACAGGTGTTTGAGAACCATCCGAATTCAAACTGTAACACTGACAATCGTAGGTACATTGGTATGGATTGCCACATCCCCAAGAGTTGGAACTGATACGAGCACCAGAGGAATAGATTCGTGGCAATAAAACAGTGAGATCGGAAATGTAGAGACCACCAGAGGATGATTTTTGAGCATCCACAACGTAGAGTTTGGCATCTTTGGCAACACCAATTTGATTGGAAATGGATTGAGAAGGAGAATTGATAGGATAACCTGCCACAGTACCACAGACCTTTTTTGAATTATTTAGAGATGTGGTGATGGTGGGAATGAGGATGTGAGTATTAAGGCAAGGCACATGAAAAGTGTGTGTGAACCACGTTCAATTTTGGAATGTGTTAAAAATTGTTACAGACAATAATACTTACGTGAGTACCATGCCCACCATCATCCACAATATTTCCAGCTCCATTCTGAGTATCAATGTAAACAATTTTTCGATTATTCAAATTCAGTTGAGAATAACTTTCACCGCTCTGAGAAAAGAAACAATGATTGACATTCACACCTGTATCAGTGACACCCACAATTTCACCCAATCCAGTGATTCCTTGTTTCCACATGTAACTATTGTCAGTTCCACCTGATTGTAGTACTTGATTTGCTCCATAATTAGTAATTTGATAATTCACACCACGTGTAATGACATCCACACTCTCTAAGGATTTAAAGGAGTTCAATAATTGTTGGCCCATCGATTCTGAAAGGTCTTTAAACATTTCATTCAAATAAGAGAGTTCAGAAGGAGTGCTCTCTTGTTGTTGAACCATAAAGAGCTTTTCAATATCTTCTCTCTTTTTAAAGTGTTGAATGAGAGGTGAATTTGAATGATCTTGGAATTTACCAGTTTGAATTAAATGCCAAATATTAAGATCGAAATTGTTCAATGATACTTGTAGCAAATGAGGAGTAGTTTCATCAAATTTCCAATTCAAGTCAAAATAATTGGAGAGTTGAGTGTGAAAGAAATTTCTCATTTGATCTTCGTCGAATAGGTTGTTATTGAGAATTTGAGCTTCTCCTTCATGATTCTCTTGGCCGTTCTGAACGGTCGTCATGAATTCATTGAATAATTTCGAGTGTGAGCTTAGTTTGTTCAAAGTTTCTCTCTGAGTGAGTGCATGAATGGCATTTGAAAAAGAAACACTATTCAAATGTTGTAACATTCTGCTATTGAATTGAGTTTGGAAAGAACTTTGAATGGAAGGGAGAATGTTATCCTTCAATTGTGAGAGATTTGTCTCGGATGCATCAAACTTGACATGTAAAGTGGCAAATTTCAAAGAATCCAAACTCAAGCTTGAAAAAGTCACTCTCTCATCGGATGGAACTCTCTTGATCCATTCCACTGTCTTCAAAATGAAATCATTCTTTGCAAGTGAGTTCACGAGCAAGTCGTGTGAGATACGAGTAGTGAAAATTTTGTGACTTTCGAGAGTGTCACCAGATCTGAATTGAAAGTCTTCACGGTAGTTTTGTTTTTTGAAGAGAATTGTCAAATGATTTAAAAGATCACTTGTCATGATAACGTGGTTAAATAATTTAACGTGAACAAGAATGGATGACAATTGTTGGATGTCATTTCCAATGAGTTGTCTTCTTGCAGCATTTAGCAGACATGCTTCTTGTTGGACATCTGTGGTAAATTTGGCATTTGAGTGACGACAGCACAAACCGAAAATGCTGACGAATAGAATGATGGACAACCATAATGGCATCCAACGTTGGTTGAGTTTCATTGTTTTTTTGATGTTGGGAGGTATCGACACAAACAGCGTCCTTTTAATGTGTTTTGAAGTGAGACAGAGCAAGATCAACAGCGATTGGCGTGCTCACCATCACATGTCAGCATATCAGTCCAACCCAAATCTTTGTCGCATTTGAAAGAATCTCGACTTGTCATCGAGGAAATTTTAAGAATCGGGTTTTGTATTGACTGATATAATTAAATTACCTCTTTTGAGAAGTAGTGAGCAATTTGGTAGTCTCGTTACTTCAAGTGAGAATGAGATATGAGAGATATGAGATGTGAGCCTCTACAGCTTTTTCTTACTTATTTGCATGTTTCTTCCGAAAGTGTTGAAGTTTAAGGACTCTGGCCTGTACAGCATTAACACTCTTTGAAATGGAATCGCTTACTTTTTGAATGGCAGGTTGTATCAACGAAAGATCATTAATATTGGCAATATCTGTAAATCCATGATCTTTTAACGTTAACAATATTTGCTTATCCTCTTCTCGTGTAAAAGATACAAGCTGGCCATCACAGAGAACTTCACATTCTTTTTCTTGTGGAAGAGTAATTGGGGGTGCTTGAATAGAAGGTAAAGGTATTGAAATTGGTACTTCATCATCATCTTCATCTTCAGAGGCAGAATCTATGGATCCAACATCTTCGAGAGGTTGTGTAATGGATGAGTTTTCTGGAGGTTTTTCTATCAGCTGCATCAGACTGTCAGTAAGAACATTCATGGATGAAGATTTTTCGTTTTGAACAGGTTCTGGCTGAGCTTGTGCAGGAGGGGATGTTGGGTCCCTATTACCTTCAGTATCTGATGTGTCTTGCTTCTTTTTCTTTTTCGATGGTGGTTTCTCTGATTTCTTTCGTTTACGATTTTCAGATGCTATATAATCCTTAGATTCTGAATCTTCTGAATCAGAGGAAGCATTATCTCTGTATGTTTGTATCCTACTTAGTTCCTTATAGCTACATGGTAGTTCGTTCCTTGTTAATTTGTTTGTAATTTTAAACAATTCAACGCTATCAAACAGATGTGAATAGTTCGCAGTAGTTGCTTCCTTCTTCTTCTTAGCGTGAGGATCAAGTTTTCTCATATTATTTTCGTGTTCTATAATGTTTCTAAATTGTTTGAAGGGATTAACTTCTATCGGAGGGCCTCTTTTTCCAATCATATTTTTGTATCTTACACGGAGTTGTTTCGATGTCTTATTTGGAAACATATCGTTCTTAATTTTGTCCCACTTAATTGTTCCTCCAGGCTTCCAATGTTTTTTAAGACCCATTATTAATAAATTATCTTCTGCAATTGTAAATACAACTCGTTTCGGACCAATATTATCCTCTGGAACTGTATTTAGGTAATATATACTCTCTTGCACTTCCGCAAGAAGGCTTTGGTTATTGAACAATTTAAAGGGACGTAATAATTTTACAAATAGATCCCAATCAATTTGATTTGATAACATGACTAAGCTATAATCAAAATTTAGAAATGTTTCAGCAGCATCTAAGCCTTCAATATCAAAAATTGTTGTTCCAATCATTTGTATCCATTCATCGGTACTTCTTTGAACAACTGTTGTTGATTCCTGTTTTTTATAATCTTCCTTGAGCTCATATTCCTGCCCGCTTGTTAAGTCCATTAATTTGATGTCTTTTGAAACTCCAAATCCATAAAGTATTCTTTTTATCTTGTTTATCATTGCTTCTTTTTTTGTCTGTAAATATTGTTCAATCAATCCTTTGAAAGTAACATGTTGTGCTTGAAATCCTTCTCGAGTACTAGTTAAAAAATAATTATATAATAATAATTGTACATGAAGTTGCAATTGATTTTGTAATTCTTTCAGCTGTTCATCAGTAAATAAGCAGTTAGGAGGAAATATGTTTGACAGAATAAGAGCACCGTCAACATCGTTTTGGTTGGTAGAAGCAGCTGCTATTGGGAGAGAAGAGTCAGAAGGCGTTGTAGAAATTTCGGTGGTGGTGGTTTGTGGCAGAGATTGTGGAGGAGAAGTTCTTTGAGAACTTGTAGACAGAGTAGTGTTCTTCATTCCACCTCGATAAATATCGGGATAAGGGAAAATTGGTCCAAATGGATATGGAAATGTGGAGGTTGCACCATTCTTATTGGTGATGGAAGCACTTGCAGGATAGAGAGGTGGGCCCAAAACAGGAGGAAATGGGTTGAGGTATTGGAATGGTTGAGATGGAGGAGGAATTGGAATATTATTTACAATTGAGCTAGCATTTGCATTGCCATTGGTAGTAGTAGTAGCGGTGGTGGTGGTACTGGATGAGCTTGATGCTGTAACCCGTGGCGGACTCTTTGGTCTTATACTTGGTAGCACGGAAGGCTTTTCGAATTTTTGATACTTTTTTCGTCCTCTTTTCAAACCTCCGTTTGAAGAGCCAACCAATGAATCATCATCAAGTTCATCTTCATTTTCTTCATCTTGCTTAGAGGAAACATCCTCCATAAAGTCAGTCCAATCAATCCAGTCAAAATTTTCTAAATTTTCAACGTCCTCTTCTTCATTAACATCTTGATATTCCTCGTCGTCCTCATCATCCAACTCACTTGAAAATAGTTGGTAATATCCATCAGATCGGAATGGAGATATGTCGGACCTACTGTTGGATTGATGTTCTAAATTCGTGTAAATACTGCTCGTCTGCGAGGTTTCATTTGTTGTGTCGCTATTAATCACTCCATTTGAAGATTGTTCTTCGCTCGATGAAGTTCGGGTTGTGTTCAACATGAGGATCGATACTAGAAAAAAACAAAATAATTCTGAACAATCCGAATCCAAAATTTAAATAGTGATGATTAATTCAAGAAATGCATTAATTCAAACAGTCGGGAATAGATGTTGGACAGACAACACCTGATCAAAATTTTAATTTTTTTTGATTCAAATTTTTTGGCGCTTCTTTTCTTCACACAACTTTTTTTGGTTGACCAAAAGGTTTCCAGGTCTTTTTGAACGATTTATAACAGTCCATGAAGGTGATGAAGAGATGAACAGTTGCAGCTGGGACGACACGGATGTGAACCAGCACCGTTCTAAAAAAGTGTTCCGTGAATGCCTTTGTTTTAGGATTTACTCATCGCTCTATTGTAAGCTGCATTTGTTAGTATTACTATAATTTTCACCCCTTGGCGGGAATCCATCACGCTCCTACTTTGTGTGCATTCACTCATGTAAATGCAGAATAGAATTCCCAACAACTCAACATCGAGCGTGATTGTCTACTTTAAATAGCAAGATGGACTTATAATACTCCAAAAACATCACTAAAAAACAAAATGACAACCTTTAACTCGTGCCTTTTGCTCACCGCTTTTGCATGGTTGTTGTTTGGAATGAGCACCATGGTTTGTTCTTTGAATATACAACTTGCTCCAAGTACTTCCATTCATTCCACACATCCCTTTCCATCAACAAGAATGTTTGGAAAGAAGCAACAACCTTTTACAACTCGTACCTTTACCGATAATGATCACCAAGTCTTTGACTTGAGCAAGGAATTCGATGCAAAACCTTTTCCCTTCATTCCAGCCTCCATTCATCCTTTCGAAAGCAATATCGAGTTAGAGGCTGTCAAAATGATGGATCCTTTTGAACTCTCCTCCTACAAGGGATACAGAAACTCAGAAAGTCAAGTCAAAAGCATGCTTCAGTCTACTTCTCATCGTCGACATGTTGAAAAGGTGTTGGTTGAAGGTGTGGATTACATTTCTCAAGAATTACAACACCGCTTTGCAAAATATGGTGCCATGATTAATTATCAAATGAATGCCCAAGTTTTGAGTGGTGTGGTGACTGTGGACCATGAATTGGGTGTATGGGATGTCCAATGTGTACCCTCTCAAGATTCATCATCTCAACTCTCTCAGGTTATTATTGATTTTGCCGATGGAAGCTTCTCTGCAAGGAAGTGGGTTCCAGGAACACGATTGGTCATTGATTCAGGTTGGAATTGTATGAACAATGATGTGATGGATACAACTATGACTACCACAACTAATCAGGACACATTGGTGTTCTTGGTCTTGACGAGAGAAATCTTGAAACAATCTTCCAACATGCTTCGTGTCAAATTCGAGGTGAAAAGACTTCCAATCAATGAGGTGTTCTTGAATGCTAATATCAAGATGAAATCCAAACCTCTTTCTGTTCCTTCTTCTTCAGTACCTGCTCCCTTCCAGCAAGGTCGTTCTTCATTGAAAAGAGCAGTGAATTTCCAATACACCAAGGACATGTCCTTATGGAGTTTTAATTTAAAACCTGGAACCCAAATAGTGGACAACCCATCGATTGATATTTACAATAACACAGAGGGCGTAATTCTTGTTTGTGAAGACTGTTATCTTCGATATTGGACAAACAATTAATCAGGAAAAAAACTTAAAATCAGGAATTGTTCTAAAGGTTTCTGCTCCACAATGCAATATTGGTCTCTATATTAATGGTGCCAATCAACCAGCACCATCATTCCTTGACAAGAGCTCCATCTATGATTATAGGTCGAACATGAATGGAAATGGACAAAGTTTACCAATCTCTTTCATCAAATCAAAAGGTTATGGTTCCATTGTTCTTGCATACACTGATTCTTTGTGCTCAAATGCAGACGTTTACTATGAAGAGCTCAAGAACACAGATATAACTGTTCAGTTCGTTGATAACTCCTTCCAGGCATCGCAAGCCATCAGTTCACTTCTCAATATATCATCCATCCAAGTTAAGATCAATTCTCCCTATCATTCATGGGATAAAGGTTTTATCCAGAAGTTGAGAGACGATCCGAATGGCGTTACTTTCGAATATTGTTTGAAATCCAATACGAGTTTCACAAATGTTCCAACTCTAAAGTCTCTCCTTAATGTCACATCAATTGTAATTGTTGATCCACAAACATTGGTATTTGTATTTAGTGTTAAGGCTGAAGCAACACCTAGCAACGTGCGATTAATAGGTGGATTGTCCTTTAGTGCATATCCTTTCATGTTTGATTCGGGATATGACATCAAAGCAAGAAATAGTTTGAAATTTACAGACTCAAAGGTTGTGGTTAGTGATTCAAAGGTTGTTGTTAATGATGCACTTTCTGTTCTCAGTTGCTCATCACAATGGATGTTGTTGGGTGTTTTGCTTGTTCTCCTTCTTGTTGTTGTTCAATAAATAGAGTCTAAAATGTAAGATGCACCAAAACAATAGAAGATCTTTGTGTCGATAATTAATCTAATTTCCTTAAAAGATCAATGACATTGAAAAAGTCTTTCAGAGAATCGGTTATTCTCTCTCGTTTCATCTACACAATAAGAAAAACTATAATGATCAAGGTAACAACAACGATTCGTGTTTTCATACTGCAGTTAGTTTCTATTATTACCTTTCTCGCCATGATCCTGTGGCCAGTAGCCTCATTACCACCATTCGGAATTTTACCTCCAAGGCCTCCTCCTCCTCCTCCTCCCATTCCAACTTATGGATCAATAACAATGACATCACCAGCTTATTCTGTGTGGCCTTTTATCCCTAGTGGTGTTTATCCAGGCGGAGTTTGTGATGTATTCGGTCTTGTGCATGTAGTAGACCCAGGATTGGTTGGTTGGAAATCATTTGGTTGGGTAATGGTTCAATAATAAATAATTATTTTCTCTAACTCTCCGAATATTATTAAATAATAATAATCATAATTATTTTGCTATTATGAGCGATTTGGCTTGTTATAAATTAAGGCAAGCAATGAAAGATTTTGAAAAACTCAAGCCAACTCGTTTGATAAGGATGGAGAGTTTGAGTGCAACAACACACTCAAAGATTGATCCTCTGTCTAATTGGAATCAAACTATTGGCTATTGTTAAACCAACTGTTGTGACTCGGTGTTCAGAAAGGATTGACTTGATCATGTTACTTACAAAATATTGCCATTCCAATCAAAAATACTTCAAAGATCAAATTGATACCTGTTGCACTGTCTTTTGATAAAAACGCAGAGAATCCTCTCCATGAAAGAGATCCAGGAACAAGTAAAAGTGTCGCAACCGAGTTAATGAGCAAGGGTGGATGGTTTGTAATAAGAGAATAAATATTGCTTCCAATTCCGGTCTAATAGGTTGGTAATATTGTCAATGATGATGAAGTTAAATTGACAGAATTACATACCACTGTTCCAGCCATAACTGTTCCAAGCTCCATGCCAAGAACGTTACTCGAATAGTAAGCAGTCAAGTGTACCGCAAGTGTGACAATTACCAAATAAACATAGGTGAAAAAGTATTTTGGTACCTTAGAGTCAATCGCAATACCAATAGCAAGAACAATAATTGCCACAACACGCATTGGAAGAGAAAGCTCAGTTCGTTGAGTACCAGCTTTTTCACTCTCTGCAAATGCAGGAAATGCGCTGACAATACCATTTGTTATTAATAATCCAAATCCAAGTTTCAACACTGTTGAAAATGCACTAACTAATCTTGATGTACCAGAAACAAGAGACCTCGCCTGAATTTCGTTAATGGCTATCATAATTGTTACTCCAGGCAGATAGTAAAAACTAAGGCACAAACAAATCAGTACCACGCTCACATAGCTTACATCCCACAAAATAAATTTGAAAATAATTCCGCAAAGCCCTCCAACCACACTTGCAACAATTACAGAAATATTTGAGAAAAATGCAACACGAGAGCCAAACACCATCAAAATACCAATAATTATTCCACCAATGAAGCATGTTAAAACCTCTCCTACAGTTCCATTCCATAACATCACATAGAATCCACAGAAAACAAACATGTTGAACACAGTGAACATGGGGTGAGAGTAAATTGGTGGTTCAACAATGACATCACTAATTTTTTGCTGAGCCTGCTCTAATGGCAAAATACCGTCGGATATGTCATGAGCAATTTGATCTAACTTGATTAATTTGTTCAAATCTGTTGTTTGGCTTTCAAGTTTTACAAAATAGGAAACATTGGAAGGGTCTCTTGGCTTTGTTCCAAAACTATACCATATTCCAGTAGGTATACTGCATTGCATATTAAGAACATTAGCCGCCACAAATGTCATAACATGCCTTGTAACTTACCAAAAGAAATAGCCATCCATTCCAAAATATGTACTCACTAAAGTCAAGTGGTATTCCACTCGGTTTGAAGGAAGTCCATAAATAGAAAGAGCATAACCCAGGTCAAGTAATAAAGAATGCACTCTATCCTTCTCTTCTCTTGTTAATTTCTGATAAGGGACAGAATATCTTTTTTCAATTTCAAATTTTCCAGTGACACACCAAAGAATTGCTTTTTTAACCTTTTCAATCATTGACTGATTTTGTGGTATCACCTCCTCCTCTTGCACATCTGTTGAAGTTCCTTTTTTTGCTCTTTTAAAAAGCCAGTGTTTTACTTTCCGTTTTGTTGAAGGCAACATGGGAATAGGGCTTTTTTCTAAATAAATTGGCTTTTTCGAAAATTCATTCTTTGCTAAACGTTTTTGTTCTGATGACAAATGATTAAATGATGTCTGGGAAGAAGTCTGCTCAGAGTAAGAGTAAAGATCAGAAACTGATGATTGAGTTTCCAAAGACTCTAAATCATTAAAAGATGATGTTCTCGAAAGGGTTTCCCCTACTAAATTTTTGTGACTTGCTGACTCCAAATCGTCATCCAATTCATGTGTGTATGACATAAAATTTGTGCTGCTGTTTGCGCTAGAGGAGACCTTTGCTGAAGCACCAGCAAAGGCACTACTTCCAATGGATGCAAGTGTTTGAGAAAGATCGAAAACTGGTGTTTTAAGGGGTTCTCGGGGTGTGGATGCATTTGTAATATTCTTCGCAGGAACGACCTTTGTGTTTGGAATTGCACTAAATTTTGAAGGAATTATTAATTCATTTCCATTAACAGATTTAAAATCCACGACATAATCATCATCACTGTCATCTCGATAATCATCATAAACATCATGTTGTACATTCATAGATGATTGTACCTTGGGAAGGTCTACAACTTTCATTTCAAAAGGTGAAGTAATTGTTTCAATATACGGCGAATCTGTTGTGTTTTGGCCTTCATGATAACTTGGTAAAATGTCTTGGGAAGCTTCTTCCTCAAAACTAGCATCTTCGTTTGATGTTGTTGGCAAGAAATGGTCGTCATTACTTTGCTCTGAAGCATTCAAAAAAATAGACTTGTCTTTCATCATCGGAATTGGTTGTTGTTTCATATTTTCAATAATTATTTGACTCTTAGGATCCGACTCACTGTTTCGAGTAACATCAGTGATGTTGGTACCCGTTGTTATCCTCTCATCCAATGATGGTATCAATGAATCATCATTTACTTTGGGTGATGAGTCATGAGGCTGTGGAGGAGACATGGTCTTCCTTGGTGATGGAGAAGGTGATTCTTGCGCGTTGTTTTGACTCATTTTTTGGTATTTGAAAGCTTTCTAGACCATCGAATTTCGGCAATTTTTGAGAAGTCAGACCTGCCAATCAGTTATGGGAGAGGATGATCGCGTCCGAGTTTTTCTCCTTTTCTCAAATGTATGAGAATGAATTGAAGCAATCGGTAGGAATGGTTCTTTCTCAAGTGTATATTTATTGAAAAACCATGAGTGTGTTTATTGAGGTTTTTCCAACACGGACTCGGTGTTCAAGTTTTTCAAGATTGAACCTAAATACAGGTGTTCCAAGTTCATTCCTCAAAAAAATAGCACAAAATGATCTTTGGCCTTCTTCGCTCTCTCTCTGGCAACAACACTCCCAAGAAAACTGAAATCCCTGAAACTGCCAGTACTGGCTGCACCACAACCATACAAACCTCTCCACCACAATTGATAGTTTCTCCCAATACACAGAAAAATTCTTCTGTCATTGATTTAAGTGATTCCGATAAGAAGGAAGTTGACAGCTTGCTGCAAGATCTCTCTTCAAAAACTACAAGTTCACCAGTGGTGAGAGCTCTCATTGCACTCTATTCAAAAAACAATCATGCCATCAATGCCATTGAAGAGGATCAAAAGAGTGACAACAAAAAACTGGTCGAATTAGAGACTCAATTTATTGAAATAATGAAAGAGAGAAAAATTCTTTTGAACGCACATCCCGAATTGATGGAACAATACAATACAGTAAAATCAACACAAGTGATGAATGAAGAAGATGATGGTGAAGACATGTATGCATATATTAAGAAAAAGAATTTGATTGATCAAGAATTGAAAAAAGTATCGACACAAATCAAAGCAGCCAAGACTACTTATTGTCATTACTTTTGTGATGGAGAACTTGAGTTTATGAAGAATAATATAGATTCCAAAGACACATGTAAATATTATACCATGACCTATAATTCTGCATTTGATCCTTTCACTTGTCCTGGAGAATTATTTCACTTTAGACTTGCTGAAACTTTTTTGAGCAGAGCATCAGGAAATCAATATACTTTAAAAGAAGTGACCTATGTATGCAATCCATATAATTTAAAACGATTTAACGAGAGAAAGAGAGAGTTAGCAAAAAAGCATGGTTTTTTATTGGACTCGATGAAACCACTCATTCTTTTTCATGGTAACAGGTGAGTAGAGTGTGTGTTTGTGTGGACACAATGTTTCCTCTCATCACTGTGATACTGTGATCCTATAATTCATGAAATGTTCCATGTCATCATCATCATACTGGCACAACAATTTGATATTCCATACACCCTTGTGAATGACAGATTGGAATCAAATTATGACAATATTATGAAAACAAACTTTTCCATGCAGAGAATTGGTTCAAATACTGGTAACATGGGTTACTATGGAAAAGGAGTGTATTTCAGTAGCTATCCTCAATACAGTGTTGGATATGCTGGCTCTAATTGTTTATTAGTTTGTCTTGTATTCACTGGAAAAGCATTTCCATTGAAACAAATTGTCATGGGATGTCCAAAGGTAAGTCTGAAAGATACCACGATCATGTGACAAATAGATTCGCATGTGGAAACCAATGATCATTATTACTAAATATTCATGGATGCTAAACACGACATTTGAATTTAAAAAAGGAACCTGGTTATGATTCTCATACAAGTCCTGATGGTTATTCAGAAGGTAAGGAGTTTATTGAGAATGTTACTAACCTACTGATTTTAACTTTAACAACCAACTACTTGAAAAACAGTGGTGATCTTTGATGAAGATCAAATCCTTCCAATTTATAAAGTTAAATTCTAGAATCAGAGGAATAACAATAAATGATCTTTCCTCAATCATGATTCAACACAAATATCTTATATTCCCTCCGTCAAGTGTTGTCATCTCCTAAGGTCAAGATGGTACCACTCTTCTTCGGGGAGAATATATCCAAAACCGAAATCTTCATTCTTCCAAATCACTTTCCAAAAAAAAATGCCCATCAACAAGTCAACCGACACCCTTGAAGTGCCATACAAGGATGAACACAGTGTTCTCTATGAGCATCATCAAAAGCTCAACAACAATCAATCACCAAAAACACCTGCACTCACAGTATCACCTTTGGAAGAGGGAGATCAATTGGCAGTTCAAACCATTGTGGAAGAAGAGAAAAAGCTTGAAGAAAGTGATTTTTCAAAATCTGGATTTCAAAAGACAAAAAGTCTTTTTAAAATTGCAACGGATATGATGAAACATAGCGAATGGGAATGGTCTGATTCTATCGGATTGGGTTATTATTTAAATTTTAGAAAAGAAAAAATCGAACGTGATTTTTCTCATGTGATTGATGAAGCCTTTAAATACAATTCCGATAAGAGATGTTTTGTAAAAAACGATACAGAAATTAGTATTGACACTATTGAACTATGGAAAGAGTATATCACTTGTATTAGACTTCTTTTTAAGGAATATGATAATTTGATTTTGAAAACAACTTTTGATTATGCAGATATTTTAGAGTATGAACCAAAGGGAAATGCACAAAGAAGTGCATATGCGATTTGTAGAGACACAAACCGAAAAAGTTTATTACTATTGATCGAAGGAACTAAATCTTTCCATGATCTCCTTACAGACCTCAACGCAGAAGCTTTTGCTTTTAAATGTGACGCCTTTTCATCATCGGAGAATCATTTTGTTCATTCTGGGATGCTTGAACGAGCGTATTGGTTTTATTATCAAATTATTCCAAAAATTGAAAAATATTTGAAAAAAGATTTTCCTGATTACTCATTCACCATTGTTGGTCACTCATTAGGTGCTGGAACGGCTGCCATTCTAACATTGCTCCTTGTGACCAAGATGCCAAATATTAGATGCTTGGCATTTGCTTGTCCTAAAATTTTCTCTCATGAACTTGCACGATCCGATTTGGTAAAACGATATATTACCACTTTTATCAATCAAGACGATTTTGTTCCATTGTTTTCTGTCGAGAGCTTTAGAGAATTTAAAATTAAGAGAATGACTAATTGGAAATCAGAAGTGATGAACGAAACTCAGCTTGGAAAATTTCTAAAATCTACAGACACTTTACTCGATCAGAGCGGAGTGTATAATGCTTTTTCTAGCCTAAAAAACGGAATCATGAGTGGATACAATTACATTGTCAATGGTTCGGAGAAAAACAGTCAACAAAAATCTCCAACAACATCTACACCTCCTTCTATTAAGAAAAAATCTCTGCCTCCTTTACCTAAAAGTCTTACCAAAAAGAGACTTATTAAGGTGCAAGAATTTAAGGATCAACAAGTTGATGAAGAAGATGATCTCTTTTTTTCAAATCTTGTCAAGCAATACGAAGAAAGCATTTCACAACAAGACTCAGTTGTCGATGAAACAACTAAAGAGTCATGCTCTCAAAATCAATTTACCAATAGCACGGATGGTATTGTGACTTGTGGAGAAGCAACTGATTTACGACAAGAAAATGTTGTTGATGCCAGCACGACTATCATTTCAAGTTCAGATGAGACTGTTGTTGAAGAAGAATTAGAGAGTCACTCACAAACCACCTTTGAAATCTCTTCACAAAATGCAAGTGATGGGGATTCAGTTCAAAAATCTGAATCAACAATTAGTGTCAGTTCAGTATCAACTACAAGTAATGTACAAACATCGATGAGAGAGCTTCCAAAGTTACCTCAATCTTTCACAACTGGAGTTCACTTATATTCTCCAGAAACTTTATTTTTATTGAGAACAATTGATTCCAAGGTGTATCTCAAACAATGCAAACCTTCAGAGTTTGAACATCTTGATTTTGTTGGAAGTTATGTTGCTGATCATTTTTCAAAAAGTTATATTGCCTCTCTGGAAGGTTTGTTGCAGAGCACCAATCGAAAATTACCTCCATTACCTTCAAGTTTGCTCGCAAAAAAGATGATTGCTGACCTTCACCAGGATGAAACTCCTCAGCAACAATCACCAATGGGAGCTGACAGCACACAAATGTAACTAAATTCAGTTCTATTCTTTTACTGATGATGTGTCTTCCTTCTTTTGCTTTTTCTTTTTTGGTTTGGATTCTTTCTGTAACTTGGCTCTAATCTCTACAGCTTTTTCAAAGGTTTCCTTTGTGATTTCCACAAATGGTTGTTTTGTCTCTTTCATTACGGTCTCTAGAACCTTCATGCTGTCATCTAAAGCTCCAGCATTTCTACGTCTTTCTAGTTCCATCTTTTTTTTCTCCTTAGCTACTTTCTTTTTCTTTGGCTTATTACCGTGATAGCTGTGAGAAAAGTTAATGTACGCTTGTTTTGGTGTTGTAGCTCGGCCATATTGATCTAAATGCTCGATAACAAAGTCAATATCTTCGTTATTATCTAGTAATTTAGATTTTTGTCTCTCTTCGATATGAGATTTGTCCTTATTTCGGCCAACTCTCTTGTCTTCTAGAAAGCCTTGTTGCTTTGCAAATTCTAAAGTTGCAAGCAATCCATCAGACACCAACGGTTCCTTTATAATTTCTTCTTGAAGAATTTGTGGTTCCTCCTCTTTTTTTACCTCTATGGTCGGCACAACAGTCGTAGTCTGACTTGTCTCTTCCATCACATGATCACCGTCAGCATCTTTCGTTCTTAGGCTTTGGCTCTTTCTTTTTCTCTTGTTAATTACAGTCTCTTCCTCTTCATTAGCAGATTTTTCAATTGATATTGTTTTTACAAAATGCTTTGTTGCATCATACTTTTTTCCTTGATTATAGTTCAGCTCAAAATCCTCCTCTCTATTACTCTCAAAATTAGGGGTGAATGATTGATGTAAAATTTTAGATTGCTCATGAGCTTTGTCAATGGCCTCTTGATAGCTCCTGTCCTTTTCTCTTTCCTCTAACAAGATATTTTCTTCTCTTCTTGTGAGTGTTCTTTCAGCTCTGCTAGTTGGTTTGATTTCTTCGTCAAGCATTGAAGCGTTCAGCTCCATCATTGCTAATAAATCAGTTCCGGAAGAAGTGGCTGATGGTTCCGATAATTTATCCTTGACTCTAATATTCTTTGCTTTCTTCTTTTTTACAACCTCAAAATCAGAAGCAATACTTGGTTTACTAGCATGCAAATCGTAGAATTTGCTTTTAGATGATTTTTGAATTATTTCCTCATCATCTTCGTTTGTTTCAAGAATTACTTGTTTTTCTTTTTTTACAACTGTTGGTTTGATATCTTCTTCGTCATCTTCTCCTTTTATTCTTTTTAATTCTCTTTCTTTTCTTTTGATTTTTGCCAACTCGATTCGTTTATGTACTTCGGAAGCTTCATCTTCTTCATTTTTTGGTTCATCTTTGAGATCCGATGATGCACTTGTTGTTGTTTGGTTTGTTACATTGAGTGGTTTCAGTCCGAGTTTTTTTCTGATTTCATTGGTTTCCTCGATGGACAAATAAAAACTGCCATCATTTGCTACATGCATTTTTTTGTTAATTGTTGATTGAAGGTGTTGTTGAATTGTCTTTCTGATCAAGCTGTCCTTGTCAACTTTGACGGTGTTTGGATGATGACGTTACATTTGAAAATTTCAGCGTTCTTCTTGTCCTTTACAACATTTCTTTACACGAGCCAGGAAAATAGTCCAATTATAGTTCATGTTCTTTGCTTGAGGGCGATCGACGTACCAAAAAAATGAGAATTTTCAAAGTAGACTCTCCCTTGGATGCTGAATTAAAAGTCTTAAAAGTAATATCGGATTATGATGCTGATTGTGCAGTGAAATTGGTTGACAGTGCCTTTGATGATACAAGCGAATTATTGTGGTTTCCTGTGTCGAGTAGATTTGATGAGTCATTGAAAATTTTCTTTGTAGATAGTCCCTACGATTGCGATATCAAGATTAAATTTGTTGATTCAATCTATGATGTGAGATGGATCAACGAAGATAAGAAGCATCTCTTGAAGAATAATTCCCCAAATGTATAATTTAAAACAAATTTTTATTCCTTCAATTTGCCTTGTTTGAATTCGAGTAAAATGTCTTTAACAGTAATCACGCCATCCTTATCTGCATCAATTCTATTAATGATTTCTCTGATCAGTTCCTCAGATGGCTTTTCTTTGAGAACACTCAATGCATGTCTCAATTCGTCAACTGTGATGACACCATCCTTGTCCTTATCCAAGAGATTTAGTGAATCTGCAATCGATTCATCAACCTTGTCAATATCCTTTTCAATTTGTTCGATCAATCTTCCTACTCTGTTGCTGAGTCTGCTAACAGATGCAACAGGTTGTTCTTGATCTTGTTTAGTTTGGTCAACCAAGTCAATATGATCGGAGATGAGATCTTCTAATTCCTCTCTTTCAGGCTCTACTGAGCTTCTTGAAGCGAGTGTGGCAAGAATTTCATTGAGAATTCTAATTTTCTCTTCCTTTGCCTTCTTCACTTCTTCCTTTTCGAATTCAGGATCCAGAGATACTTTAGGTTCAATCACTGCTGGCGCCTCAGTCGCAGCTGATAACACTTCTCCTGCAGCCGAAGTAGCAACAGCAGCCACAACCTCTTCTTTCAGTACTACCTTCTTCTTTTCTTCCTCTTCTGTCTTGATTAACTTTTCGTTACGTTTCAATGAAGCAAGTTTCTTTTCATAATCTTGGATTGATGATGTATGAAGTCCAACTTCTTCAACAACGTCATCAGAGAGCGAGCCAAGTGCCATCTTAATAGCTTCCTCACTTTGAAGCTTGTCGTTAAAAACAAAAGCTCGGGAAATAATCAATAGCGATGATGGAATGTTCTTGTCAAAAGACAATTCTATCCACTCTCTCAATTGTTTCTGTAACTCCTTCTTGGAAACTCCAATCTTCATTCCTCTTTCCTTGCAAGCATACATCAGTTCTTCAGTAGACAGAGAATTTACGCCTTCCCAATAAATTAATCGATCATCAGCCTTAATTCTTCTCAGTTTTGATCTAAGTCTATATCTCAAAATTGCATCTGATCCGTAGGGTGTTATTCCCATGTATTTACACATTGCAACCAACTGAGCTCTTGACATATGGTCCAATGTAATTTCATCTTTAAATAATTTGGCAAATTTAACAATGTCCTCATTTGAACAACTTTCTCCGTTTCTGATCTTTTGAATAAAATTATTCAACTCTTCTGATTGTTCAACAGTTTCCTCGGACTCACTAGCTCTCAAATCCTGAACCATCAACTCAACAGTATCTTGTAAGAATTTTGCCAATTCAACTTTAGCCTTAACTTCTTTCAATAATTTTTCCTTCTTCTTTAAACTATCCTCAAATTGGGATGGTAACATGTTTGGGAAAAGTTTTAAAAGTACTGGAAGCGCAAACTCCATGAATGGTACTATAACAATAATTACGAAGGGAACTAAACGGAAAATGTCTGAAACTGTTCTCAACAATTGATTTCTTTCTCGTCTAGACAAAGCATTTCCTCTCAAAACCTTCATTGTTAAAGAAAAGGCATACTTAATATCGCTTACTAATAATTTACTTCCTGCTACGTAATGTTTGATTTCTGAAACCGTCACCTCCTTTGCGCGAGCATACCAATCTTTCACTACTGATGGTCTTAGGATTAGAGTTTTCAAAGTGTTGAATGTAAATACCGTTGCTTTCCAACTGAAAGAAGGAATTGCCTTTACGATTGCAATCGATTTATCTTTTACCATATTCATCATACTGTTTGCGTTCATTGGAGTTAAAAGAGAAGTTGCTGTTGATGATTTTCTCATTCTTTCTTCGATGATTTTCTTGGCCTCTTTAATTCTTTGATTTTGATCCGCAGTAGATTCTTCAGAAGATGGAGAAGGATTTGAAGGATTTGCGTCGTTGAATTTCATAGAAGTATGATATGAGGCAATTTTGTTGCTCCACAAGCAAAATGAGTTGTTGTTGCTATGTGTCTTTATGAAATTATTGGTGCTAAAACAATTTCTATTCAAATGAATGCACCAAAATCAAAGGATTAAAATCGCCATGATAAGCAACATTATCACTTATAAATGTACATACCCTCGATGTTGTTGATAAGAGAGTGATGAAGAAAAAACATTCTTCGGTATCGTCGAGGATAAATAATTGGATTGAGTAGTTGATGATGTAGATGACGAATACATGTTACGATATTGAGAATTACTCATCATCACACTGTTGCTACCACCAATTCCTCCGCATCTTGATGATGTAACACCAAGCCACTTGGCAAGCACCACGGCTGGCTTACCCGACGACGATGAAGAGCAAGCAAATCGTTGGGTGCAACTTTTCATTTTTTACAATCCGAGAGAAGCTTTCAGCAACCGTGGCTCGAGATGGTCCCTTCTTTTTTTGATTGACTTTGTGAGGAGGTGATGGTGATGATAGACTTTGGAGTTTTATTTGTGCTTGATGGAGGATGAGCGTGGTGTTGAGCATGGATGAAAATAACTACATGGTCTATTCATGTTGAAGAAAATGATTGAAAGCAGCGGAGATGATGTTCTCCAATAATATATTCTTCTTCAAAATAGAAACAACGTTGGTTTGTGTTTCCAACTATCTGTAACCCATTTCTAAATCACTCAAAACTGAATCTGTGGATTCTTTGCGTTCGTTGGTGGATACCCTCTCAGGTTGATTTGAATTTCTCGATTGTTTGTATTTTTCCTTAATTTTGCTCCAAGTAAGCTCCAAGAAGTTGAAGAGCACTCGGTTATGTCTATTTCGATAATCATACACAAAGTAAAGTAAACATCCAATCACAAAGGCTCCTCCAATGATATTGCCAATGGTAGCAGGGAGAAGGTTACCAATGAAAAAATCATAATGAGAAACATTTGCTCCATACTGTTTTTTTTGGGATAATGCGCAATGGTGCAATCATGCAATTTCAGTTTTCAATTCATCAATCACTACACACACTTACCAACATGCCTAAAGGGATGAAATAAGCGTTGGCAATACAATGCTCAAGGCCAATAGACACAAACGTCATGATGGGAAACCAAATGCCAAGAATCTTTCCTTCCAAAGTTGTTGCAGCATGTGAATTGTAGGTGGCCATTGTGACTAACATGTTGCAAATAATCCCCGAAGCTAAACAAGCTCCAAAAGATTTTGAACTTTTAGTCTCTGCTAAATGTTTAACATATTCAATCCAATGAGCATTACAACATGGTTGAATGAGATAAACAAAGAAATAAGCCATCACAAATGCGCCTAACATGTTAAATACATAACTCAGGACTAAATTCTTTAGGAATTGAGCAAACTGTATGATAAACTTTTTAGCTCTCCATTTTCGAGAAAATAAACCAACCAAAACCACAAGAACGTTGGCAGTGAAAAGTTCCGCACCTGTTGCTGAAATTAAAATCAATCCAATGGGAAATACTCTAAAGTGTTTAAAAGGATGACCATATAAAACGAGAGGAGAGTGTGGACATGGATGTGCGAGCGATCGTTGATGACCGACCCACTCTCGTTGAACCAGTTTTCGCTGCAGCAAAACAAACAATACTTACGCCCCAAAGAAGAATTTTTGTAAACCCGGAAATTCCTCTTCCAGCTTTCGAGAGTTTCCAGCAGTAAACAAAGACAAGGTACATGCTGAAGATGATATCATGTATGTGGTCCGAATCATCAGGTCAGTGAATATGAATGGATCATCAATCCATTCAGCAGTGAAAATGAACATCCATTAGTTAGAAAATTAATCAAGGTGGTTAAAAGAAAGGCTCCATTCGTTACTTACACACTCCTTTAAAGATACCTGCAAACAATGAAAGAACAATCATTTGATCGACTGTAAGCTTTGACTTTCGAACACCCTCTGTTTTCATCTTTTCCATCACTTGGAAAGGGGTATGAAATAGAACTAGAGAAGGGTTATAGGAAGAATGGGTTGCAATTGGAGGCTGTGATGGCATTGACGAAGGAATGGGAATGGTGGCATGGTGTTGTTGTGGAACTCGAGATGCACCATCCACCAGATTCTTTGAAGAAACTAAACCTGAAGGTAAATTTGAAGCCATTTCAAAATGATGATAATGGTGATGAATGATGTGCTTTTGATGTTGTTCTGAATTACATTGTAAGTGAGATGATGTGGGAGATGTGGTTGAAGATGGAAGTGTGGTAAATTGAAGAGTTTTTTCAGCAATCACATTTTGAAGCAGTGGTGGAGGTTGGTGATGAATTTCCAAATGTTGGTCATACTCGTGAATAATCTCTTGGCCTTCCTTCTTGGTTATGGAACTATCCTGTTGTTGTTGAACGGGTGGTTGTTTGCTTCCGTGGGTCGAAGGAAGGATGTCAAAAGCTTCTCTTGCAGTCACATTTGATTCTTTAGGAAGGACAACTTGTTGACTTGAAGAGGGTCGCTCCATGCTTTTTATTTTTGTTTGTTGGCCATTCGTTGTTGAGATGGAAGAAAAATCTTGCTGATGCACTCCTTTTTGAGACATGAGACCATATTGATCATCTCCGTAGTCCGGAACAAAACGGCCGATCGGAATGTACTATTATTACCTTGATTTTCTTTATTTATAGGTACTGACCTTACTTCTGGATAAGTTCAACCATGAAGACATGAATATTCAAAGAGACAATGAGGAAAATGGAAAACATTCCTTAATGTGCATTCCATGAGAATGAGCGAGCTCACGGAGAAAATGTCACTAATCATTTAAATATTGCAAGTCTAAATTAGGTTATAATAGGTTAAATTGACCTCAAAACTGCAGGATGTTCTTAACAACTAATGAACAATCTTTTATACCTTTTGGAAGCAATCCTCATTTTGTTCCATTGATACATTGCCATTCCGACAACAGAAAGGATCCATTCCATGAATTGAAGGAATTCGTTGAAACTCCTTTCTCATTATTACTATTTCTCATGAGAGTTTATCTCTCGTTATTATTGATATGAATCTCAAGTAATTCTCAACTAATGAGTTCATATCGATATGTAGATCTATTTCCAAAGTGTACCATATTTTCAATATAATGTAAAGACATTAACAACAACCTGTTCGTCCACAGCTGCAACAAGGATCTGTCCTTCTGCAAGAGTTTTACACACGAAGAATCTTTCAGAAGGACACGATGGTGTTTCCTTGACATCCCTTTTAGGTGTGTTGCTTGTCATCGAGAAGAATAACACAACTTGCTCGCAAATTTGCTTTCTTTTTTCTGCTATCATCTGTCTTCTGTCCAGCAAGAGTTCTCAATTTCACTGCACACAGCCATCATCGTCACTCCAGCACTTGTCAAGCTTTCTGAATGACGGTTGGACGAGAAACACTCTGAAAAAATTTCTCTGTGCGTTATCCCTCTCCTCCATTATTCATTGGCATTACGAGAGAGAAGACTTGTCCGAGAGTGAGCGAGAACAAGAGCGTACCATTATTATCTTCTCTTTTTGAAACAAGTCCACTGTGTGGTTGTTGTTTTTCATCATCAACACACAACCGAAAATTCATTTAGTGCAGAGTCATTCCTCTCTCTAATTTTTATTTATTATCATCACCAATTTTACAATCATCATCAACTATTTATTATCCATACACATACAAAATGGGCTTCTTCAGCGGTACCAAAAAGAAAGATAACAAATCAAATTATGATAGTGATGCTATCAAAGTTGAAATTTCAGCTCCAACCGACTTCAAAAGAGGAGTACATATTGAAGTAGATCTCAACCAAGGAACATTGAAGGGCGTGCCAGCTGCATGGAAAGATACATTTGGAGATAGTGCTCAATATGAAGAAGATGTTTCTCAAGTCAATCCAAACCTTCTTCCTTCCATCAGCACATCATCATCAGAAGAAAAAGTACAAGGTCTAGTCATTTCAAAGCCTTTCGAGTTCAAACATAACATCCATGTTGATTACAACAGTGAGGTATGTCGTTGATTCGATCACATAGTTCGTTCATGTTATTGTTTTATCATTCTAAAATTCACTTTTGACACTTTTTGACCGTCCTTCTGCAATGTCACACCAACAGACTGGTTTTGTTGGTCTCCCTCCAGAATGGGAATCCATGTTGAAATCATCAGGTATTACGAAAGACGAAGCAATGAAAGACCAAGAAGCTGTGTTAGGTATTTTGGATTTGGCAACTAACAACATGCAAAGACCTGATGAAACATCAGCCAAACAGAAGCCAATCGGTGGCAAGAAACGCCTTGTGGATTATCTTCAAAATGAAGATCCAACAAAAGTGTTCGGTAAACTACAAAGACTTGACGAAGGTTCTTCAGGAGTTGTTTATAAAGGCATTCACAACAAGACAGGAATGAAGGTTGCTATCAAGATTATTCAAATCAAAGCAGATACAAAATTAGAAACATTGGAGAATGAAATTGCTATGATGCACTCATGTCAACATGAAAACATTGTAAAGTATGTCGGAGCCTACTCTCACAACCAAGATCTTTGGATTGTCATGGAAATGATGAGTGGTGGTAAATTGACAGATTTATTGTTGAACACTCAATTTACTGAACCAGAGATTGCAGCTGTTTGCAAAGAAACATTGAAATCTCTCAAATACCTTCATGACAATCAAAGAATTCACCGTGACATCAAATCAGACAACATTCTTTTGGGTGAGGGTGGTGAAGTTAAATTAGCT
Source organism: Naegleria fowleri (assembly GCF_008403515.1). Taxonomy (NCBI): domain Eukaryota; phylum Heterolobosea; class Eutetramitea; order Acrasida; family Naegleriidae; genus Naegleria; species Naegleria fowleri. The sequence continues at coordinate 418,992 of NW_025407933.1, forward strand.
GACTTTGGATTTTGTGCTGAACTTTCTCAAACATCAGATAAGAGACGATCTGTTGTAGGAACACCATATTGGATGGCTGTAAGTAATTGTTTTTGTTTCCATTACATTATCAACCACGTATTATAATAGCCTGTAAGTACTTAAAAGATTAATTTTTTAGATGACATTTAATATGTGATTAGGAAGTTATTCGTGGTGTAGATTATGACACAAAGGTCGATATTTGGTCATTAGGTATTATGGCTCTTGAAATGGCCGATGGTGAACCACCATTGCTTGACTTGCCACCATTGAGAGCTTTGTTTATTATTGCAACTCAACCTCCTCCAACTTTGAGAGAACCTGAGAAATGGTCCAACACCTTTAAAGATTTCTTAGCTTGTGCTCTTGCCAAGAATCCACAAAAGAGAGCCTCAGCAGATGATCTTTTGGCTCACCCATTCATTCAGAAAGCTTGTGACACAAAATTCCTAGTAGAGCTGATTAAGAAGTACAGATTAAAGAAGTAAAAGGTTCAAGAGTGTTGTATTGTTAGAGATATTACTACAATGTGTATAAATTCTTCATCCAAATTTTGAGTTCTTTTTTCATCAATTAAAAATGAAAACAATTCTTGTCGAGGAGGAGAATGAAGACAGCCGCAAAATGGAAATGTGTGAAATGGAATTAACGAAAAAACTATCGGAATTGCAGAAAGTGATTGACGATCTTGCTGGAATGCCATCCTCTAACAAATCTTCACAAAAGTACAATTACTGTACTCTACATGAGAATTGTTTGATTTTACGACCGATTTCAATTGATGGAGAAGAATATAATGATGCTTGTGCACCTCAGGGGATGAAAGAACAAGCGGATATTATTGATGAAGACAGTACCCATCAATTGACGCTTGAGAAAAAGCTGCACAAATTTATGTCACTATGGCACGAATTTGTTCAATCATTCACCAAAAAACCATTAAGTTTTTTAAAAAGTCAAGGAATTACCACCTCTTCACTCAAACAACAAACATTTCATCATCTCAATACAATACATAAACAAATAATTGATTATTCACAGAAAATTCATCGAACCCAGGAATCTCTTTCATTCGCTGTCTGTACCATTCCGTATTATTTAAGCTGGATTGAACAATCATCAGACTTTAGGGCTCAATTTGAAACTCAATTTAAGGAATTCATCAAGATATGGGAAGCAAGATACAAAGAAATATTGCACAACTTACGAAATTCTCCTACAGAAATGTATTTATTTGAACATTATTACGGCTCGTCTGTAATCGACCAGCTGAAAATGTCTTCGGTCTATGACAAAGACATTTTAACCAAACTTGAAGCTTGCTTAAATTTGAATTTTCAAACCCTAAGACAGCTGTCAGCTGAGCAATTAAAATAATAATAGTATTGTAAAATAATCAAACACAACTAACAAGGAGTTTACTTTTCTGAATTTTGTTACTTGTTTTTCTGAGCCAACTCTTTTTTAAGGGCTTCTTTTTCTTCCTCCTCCCAGTCATATTCTTGTTTTTTGCTTTTGGCTTGCTCTTCTTGTTTAGTTTGATCTGTGACAGCCATAATACTACATTTGTTCGAATAATAATGTTCACAATTTTAAGAAAATCAGTGTGGATTAATTATTAAACATGAAACAAATAAATTTGACACATACAATCTTCGTGCCGTGTCTCCTAGTTCTGAATCTTCAAGTTTTGCGAAATTTCTAAGACAGTATGGAACAGCCGAGGCTGATCCTAAATAAACGCCTCCGATGAAGAATACTGTGAAAGAATTATTGAAATTATTAAATCATTGTAAAATTCTGTGTATGAACATACATGATACTACAGCAATTTTAGCAAAGGGTTTTTGTGGTTTTTGATACTTTTTAACTGTAGAGTATTAATTTTAAATCAAATGTTCATGGCATTGTGCATCGGAATGGCCATTAAACATACCAATGAATGCCAATAACCCTCCTGCTGATACTCCTCCAATCAATGCTCTAATTCCAGCAGTCCAAAAACAATCATTCAGTACTGATTTTTCTCTCTTCGTCAAGATGTGATCCCCAACTCGGTCGAACATTTTTTTGATTAAAGTGTCTGAAGAAACACTTTTTAGACACTCAATCTAAAGACCACCACCAATCCATTCGAGTATACCACTCAATTCCAACTCTCTCAAGTGGTTTGTTAATTTATTGGATGATGGAGAGCATTGTTGATTCTGTCAAGTACTTCGCTTAGCAAATATACATCCAACTCATGGCTGGTTTGTTCTTTGATTTTGATTTGTTCTTTGTGCTTGGCATTCAATTCTTGGAGAGCTTCAATTTCTTCTGGAGTAAATTCATGTTCGAATTCATCTAACAAATCATCATAATCAATATCTTCTTCATCTTCCATATCTTGTTTTGGAAGTTTGACTTGCTCTTTGATTAGATTCTCGAACTCTTGTTTCTTTTCACTTAATTTTCTTAATATTTTGTCTTCCATTTTGGAAACAATTTCTGTGTCCATGATTCCTGTCACATTGGGTTCTCCGTCCCTCAATAATAAAAAGTAATAGAGATTGAGAGCTCGCAAAATTACTTGAATATTATCCCCTTCGAACGGTTTTTCTACATATTTCTCTAGTAATTCAATGATGAGATTAGGAATTTTGTGTGGAACAAGAAATGCTTTGGAATCTTTTGCATGCAATCGTATGATGTTAATTGTTTTTTGATCATAGCTCAATTTAGGAGCATTGTTTGGAACAAACTGGGAAAAGTAGCTTTCTGAATTAGTTGTTGTTTTGTTTTTAAGGAATTCGTTCACTTCTTCTAACTTGGGAGGTTGTGAGGGTTTGTAGGCATTCTGTTGTTTCACTCGTTCCAAACTCTCTTTTCCAATAAGTTGAAACATGGCATTATATTCTAAAATAATTTCTTCTTTCATTCTGTCAAGAATGATTGCTACCATATAAGGATAAGGACATTTGTTGAGCATGTGGTAGAGCAAATTAAATCTATCTTCGTCCTCAAATCTCGTGATAAAATCTTGGAATATGTTGTACGCAAATGTACGCAATTTGTTGTCTGGACGCATGGTCATAAAGGAAACTAACGATTGGGGCAAATCAAAATAAGATGCAATGTCGTATTCGTGTACATGATCCTTAATGTGCAATGAACCTTTTTTCTTAACATGATTTTCAAATAAATACCGTAAAATATAGAGACCAATTCTACCAAATGAGGCTATTCCACTTTGTAGCATTAGCTCTACATAATATTTAGACATGACAAATAAATACAAGTCAGATAATATGAAAATACCATAATATTTTCTTTCCAACTTTTTCACAAAAAGTAGATAGAGAAATACTGCAATTCCTCGAGGTTCCCAAGGAATAAAATTTTTAAGTTCTTCCTTGTCATCTTCATGATGTCCCATTTCTTCATCCTCGTTTTCAGAGTGTTCGCTGTGCTCATCTTGCGATTCTTTGTTGGCCTCTGACCATTTTTTAAAACGAGTAAAATATTCTAGTATTTCGTTGAGATTTTTTTTGCATGAGGTTATGGTTTTCATAATTTTGTCAATCTGTCCATTGTTTGAACAAACATCAATTAACTGGTCATTTGAATAAATTTTAGCCAGAATCGAGAAGCACGATTGCATGATGCAATCTGATTCTCTTCTCAAGTAGATCTTTTTTAAAAAAGATTCGTAATTCACATTACGAAATAGATAATCGGAGAAAGAGAAAATGGAGTCGATTAGTGTTGAAGAGTATTCCAAAAATAATCTATCCGACTTTAGCTTTCTTTGTACCTCTTGCGACATTTCCTCTTCTATTCCAAATGCTTCGTTTTGAATAGATTCAACTCTAATACCACATGCTCTTGATAGGATGATATCCAAATATTTGATAAATTGCCATCTCTTGTCATTTTCTGGAAATCTTGAGAGATTGTTAAAGAAGTGCGACAGTAAAAATATTTGATGCTCCAGTGATTTTTTGTTTTGTTGATCGAGTCCATAATTATGAATGTCCAAAAGAGCGTTTTGACTACCATCACTAGTTTTCAGCTCAACTTCCACAATGTTTGTTGTAAGACTTTCCATCAGTAAGGAGTGAACCTCTTTAGGAGGGGAGTGTTCACATACCAATGATATTAATTTTAAAATCTTATTCAATAAATCGGAATTCGTTCCAATCTTGCGTAGAGAAAGGCTAAAGTTCACTGTTGGTGCAAAAATATCGAAACAATGGTGATAAATAATTAAGAAAAGTGATGGGTTTTTCAGGAGAGCATCAACAAGCTGTTCAATCTTGTCAAACTCCGAGCAAGAAACTAAATTAGGGATAAATACATCGTGGATGATATGTTCAATTTCATGGTTAGTTTCCTCGTTAAATAGCAGTGTAGATAATTTTCGACACTCTTCTTCTAACGAATGGGAGTGATGATCACAAGAGAAGCATGACTGATCATCTCCGTGATGATGATGTTGGAGCATTTTTTTATGGTTCGAGCCCTTAAAAAATGACTGACGATCATCCCTCGTTAATCACTAAAATTGCGCACCTTGAAAAATATATTGAATACCTACAATCTACCATGAATGATCTCACTAAAGTAATTAATGATATGATTGAAAAGCAACTGCATGAACCTACTTCTAATCTTAAAATCAATGATATCCCTCCAAATGATGAGTCAGTTATGTCCACTCCAATATTCCCCCAAACACAAATACAAGCACCATCTTCTACACAAACACATACACATACACACACACCACACACACTTACACACAACAAAAAAGAACAAATTCCTATGAAGAACAAATACCAAAGCCGTAGATTCAACCAAGAAACAACAACCAATATCAACCTAAACAAGAAAAATCTCTCTTCCAAAGATAACTCGAACCCTAAGGTAAAAAAACCTCAACCAAAAAAAACACCAAAGACCGCAAAAATGCAATCAACCCGCCCAACAACTAAGAAATCTATCGACTTCAACAAAGGATTAACAATATACTGCGCAACCAACTTGTACAAAAACAAAGAGGCACTTCAATTTCTCCTCAATCAACTCAAGGCCTCCAAACTTGCGAAGGATCCATGGGTCCCCTCTGAAAGACCATTCATACTCCAAATTGTTCCGTCCTCATCAAGCTCAAGGGACGAAATCATCAAGAACCTCAATACCGCCAAAAGTCAAACAAACTTTAAATACTTTATCTCTGATATGTCTCTCCAAATCACAGAGTTCACCGCTCAACATCTTACTGGAAACGATGAAAACAATATTCTTCATATGCTATGCAATTGGCATGAGAAATCTAAAGGTTTAATAGCTATGAGAATTAGTAAACCACCAGACTCAAGCTGCTTCAAAACCACTGTTACAGTTAAGAATTTACAATCACTACAAGAAATCCTCTCTAACACCGAATGGTCTCGCCTCAAAACTTATACTCAACTAGCTGAAGATTCCCGTCCTCTCTAACACCGAATGGTCTCGCCTCAAAACTTATACTCAACTAGCTGAAGATTCCCGTTTTGAAGTCTTTATCAACCTCTCTACAGATTTTGAAGAACATGAAATCGTAAACGTCGTTAAAGATATCACCACTAAAGCAGGAATTACTATTCACCCAAACTCTATCAAAATCGATGAAAAGGCATCTCCTTTTAATCCTGAAGAATCATATTATAACATCATAGTGTCTCTTAAATCTGATACTGAAGTCGATCGTATCTTAGAAGTGGTCCATCCTATTGAAACCAAGCATGGCAGAATCATCACAAAATCCTTCAAGTCCAAAGCGCAGTTCTTTAAAGAAAAAGCTATCTCCAAATCAAATCAATCAACAGAGAAAGAAAGCTCTAACTTCTCAACTATTACTACTCCAAATAATTATGAAGCAAGGTTTACCAGCCTTGAAAAAAGAGTCTCCAATATGGAAAGCAATATATCATATATTGCTAAGAATATGGAAACTCTAATGCACAGCGTTAAAAGACTCGTCCAAGCTGGGAAGAGAAAGGACATGCATGATGAAGATATTGAATGACTTTTACTATTGCAACCCTTAATGTGAATGGAATCCTTCCAAAGGATCCCAATCAATCAAGTAGATTGGACAAAATCATACGGCTTATGGATATCTATCACCTTAACTTCATGGCAATCCAAGATTTAGGGTTGATAGGGTTTCAGATAATTTCTCCACCAGGATCCCAACTGGATCCGGATCTTGGAAGTGTATAAACAGGCCTCGTAATAAATTTTTTTATGGTTGTAGGGTATTGCTTCTTGAGCAAGAGCGGCACGAATTCATCAATTCATATTATTTATTCTTCACAGATTGAGTGTTTGATCAGACGGACATGTTCCAAAATGCATTTTCAGATCGAATGGAAACACGCGCCATCACAATACAACAATTTTTTCTTCTTTAAAAAAATTACGGGCAATATGAGCAGTGCAGTTGTAAAGGATCACGACTTTGAGGTTTGTATTCCGATGATGAACTAGTTTTGATCATGACGAAGGAGGTGTAGTCTTCAGTGGCAATTGATGACTCTAAAATTAAATTAATAATTCGAGAAAATGTATTGATGGTTTTGAAGGATGCCCAATATCATGCGCAAAAAGTAGATACATGGACTTCGACGATTCTTGAGGGAATACTGAAGGGCTTACAAAACAACCAAGAGGCCATGCTAATGCCCGATAGTAATGGAAAAGTAAATGGAAAGCCATATAAATATGTAGTATCATGTATTATAATGCAAAGAACTGGTGCAGGTCTTCACTCATCATGTGTCGCTCATTGGGAAGGTCAGTCCACCGATCAAATGATTTCGGAATATTGGAATAATGATACAGTTCATTGTGTGGCTACCGTTTTTGCTGTTCGAGTGTAGTGAATGAAACTAAATTACTACTATGAAATAATTCAGAAAGTTAAATTACAGCTGTACAGGCTTTCTATCATCATCTTCCTCAATTTCTATTTCATCTTTTTTAGGCTCAGACAGCTTTGGTAGGGGTGTTTTGTTAACTTGCGGCAGTTTCTCTTTCAGCATGACAGCTTCTAATTCATTCAAATCCTCCTCAACACTATGAATGTCATCAGGTGTGAGACTCTCACTTAAAATACGACTAATTTCTTCTTGATATTGGATTGCTTCTCGACTTTCTTCCATTAATTTTTCAATATCTTCAATAGATCCCATTTCCTTTTGTAAAGTTTCAAGAGCTTGCTTGCCTTGTTTCAAACCATCGAACACTTGTTTTTCAATTTGAGCAAATTCTAATTGGTCGACCATATTTTGAAGATTTTCAAGTTGTTTTTGTGTCTTTTCGAGTAGGCTTTCCTGATACTTTTTCTTTTTCAAGGCAAGGAGAGCTTTTTCTTTCTTTCCTTCTTTTAACAGAGTTTTTGCAACGTCTCTTTCTTTTTCTATTATTGTTGCTAATTTCTTTTGATAAACTTTAACCTTGTCACGATGTGATTTCAATTCAAGGACTGCCTTGTCGTGTTCATTCACTTTTGATTCTTGTTTTTTAAATAATGAAAATAGAGCACCCATTATGTTTGAAAATGATGGAGACTGTGGTAGAGACTGAACGGTTGACGATTTATGGTGATCACCAAGGAGAGACGGAGAACTTTTGGATTTTGATGGCGAAAATTCAACAGCAATTTCTTTCTTATCAATAACTTCCCAATCTTCCGATGAAGTGATTATGGAAGGTAGAGAGGAGGAATTTGAATTCGGAAGAAGAGGTGAGAGATTCACTTTTGAATGATGATGAGCGTCAGAAGAAGTGCAACAAATTGTGATGATGAAACTCGTTCGAATTTCAGGCAGTTGTGAAGATATTTTTCAATTTTTTTTGATTATTCTTCTTTCGTGTCATTCAACGTTTCACTTCGTGCCAACGATCATCATTTGCAAATAAAATAACTAAGGGTTATTGGATCAATATCGATGAAACATGTTTATTACATGCTTACTTAAAAAGTAAAGGACTCCCAAGAAATCCTCTCTTCCGAGAAATATAAAATGTTGTGGTGTCTTGTTTAAAAAATATACCTCACATGAAAACGGCAAATAACTTTACACTCCCAGGTAAATTGCTTCCGATCGGAAGGGTGGAGTTACTGGGCTGGATGAATCAGCTATTAGAGACTGAGTTTAGTAAAATCGAGGAATGTAGCGATGGTATTGTCTATACCTTGCTGTTTAATGCTATCTTTCCTCAACATTTTCCATTAACGAAAATTAATTTCAATGCTGTTTATCCTTTAGAAAAGAAAGCCAATCTTGATAAGCTTCAAAAGCTTCTTGCTGAGCTCAAAATACCATATTCCATCGCTACTGACAAAATATCCAATGGAAAATTGCAAGATAATATTGAGTTTTTACAATGGATTTATACGTTCATTTCTAAGAATTTTGAGCATGTCGAAACAAAGGGATTGTACGAGAGAAGGGAAAAGGTGGTGCTTCATTTTGGACGAAAGAATCATATCGAGCCTCCCATAGAGTACATCAAGAATGAAGAGACAAGGAAACGACTATTTCCAAAATTAAAACAAGTCTCTGCATCCCATCTTCGTGAAGAAGATGAGTTTTATCAATCTCAAGCAGAGATGTTACTGAATAATTATTCGGATATTGAACATTTTTCGGAGCAGCTTGAAAGCGAAATCAGGGAGAAAGTGCAAAGAAACGAAAGCAATTACAAAATAATTCAACAGCTTCTCGATGAGAGAACCTCTCTTTTTGACAAATTATTGTTGGTGGAGGTATGTATTCTCAGATAGCTAATATATTAATTGATTTCAGAGTGTCTGTACCATTAGATCTTCAGAAACAGACGACAACACCAAGGCAGCTCTTGATTTTTTAATAAGGATATTACGAGCTAAAATGTAGATTTTACTTTGTTAAATTAGTGATTCAAAGATGGATTGTTGTTGTTATCAAAATTGCGAGAGCTGTATAAAGTATGGACTAGTGAATTTTAGTGAGCCACCCTTCTTGCCCAATGCCCGTTGAAAAGAAATTGACGAGCAGCATTAGGGTGAAGGAAATGCAAGTAAATCCGAAATCAGTGAGTCTTGTTACATCCATTTGTGCATTAAGATGTTTTGAGTCTTTCTCATGATCAACATCGATTGAGTGCTCGGCTACTTCACCAATTTGTTTTGTGGTGATTAAATGTTGCAAACTAAATCTAATTTTTTGAATGTTTTTCTTGTTGAAATAATAACGTCCACTATAAAATAGAGTAAATAATAATGTCATATTACTTTAAAACATACATTTCCATGAACACATAAATTTGGAAAGACACTCCCCACACATACCACGAAAATAAATTATCTATAAATCATTCGAAATGTCAATGTTCAAAGTTGCTACTACTTACTCATAGAGTCTTTCTCATAGATCAGAGAAGGATCTACTTGCAAAAGAACAGCTCCAGCTATAATTTGAATAACTCCATCAATGAAAATCATAAATTGAGGAGCTCTAGAAGAATAGTAATGCAACAATATTCCCAAGCTAGAACCAACAGTGACTTGAGCAATTGTGTGATATCCAAGAACCACTCTCTCCAAACAAATTAATGGAATAACAATGATACCGATGGCTCTAGCAATCCAGCCATGATAAGGGGCAATATCAAAAAGAAAAATACCAAAAATTGCACCTGACATAGCGTCACCAGAGGGCTGATATTCATCAAGTTAGACATATGATCAGTTATGAGCTCAATACACTTTACATACCATTCCATATCTACTTCCAAAATGTTGGAATGTCTTTCCTCCATCTGTTGTGCAGCTGCAAGGTCTCATTTGTCTAAAAACCGCATAGAGAGCTACATCCAAAACAAGAGTATAACAAACTCGGTGCAAAACTGGTTCATGAAAATTATGAATTGCAAAATTGGTGATGAGTGGAATGAAAAACTCTTTCTTGTCAAATACTCACAATTCAAAATGACAATTTTGTTGTGCAAAAACTTGGAAAGAACATGTTGGACCACACCCGATTCCCTTCTGATTGAAGCAAATTGTAAAATAGGAAGGATAATGAGGAAAAATACAGCACTAATAGCCAATGTTCTTGGATTTATCCATTGCACTGCAAAGTTTGCTAGCATCGTCAAAAAGTTTGATGGGACTTGCCGATGACATCTGAATTAATGAAACAACAACTAGGTGGTGAGTATGAATGATTCATGAATATGATGATACACTACTTGTTAATAAAACTAGAATCCAATTCGTTGATGCAATAACTCTTTTCTCCGAGATCAGATGATGATGAAGCAGCCCTCACAAACACACAAAAAATCAAAACAAGTAGAGCAATAGACAGAAACCAACAAGCTGATTTTTTCATTTTTTCGTTGTCAACAAGACATTCATTCTCCATTGCCGTAGGTAAAAAATCAGTTGTTGTTGTTCATATACTATGGACAACCACTCATTCTCAACATTCTCTTCAAATCAAGAATAATAAGAACGCTCACCCAAAGTGTTTAAAAAATTGGGCAGAATTTACAGTCAACTGATTATTAGTGCTTTAAAAAATGTCTCAAAAACAAAAAGTACGAAAAGAACAGCCACAGTTAGAGGGAAATGCAGCTTTGCAGGTCGAACGATCTATGCAATACACGTTAGATTGGAACTTAGATCCATTGGATTCAATTGATGAGCTCTTTAGGGATTTGGAGAAAGAGGCCAATCAGGACAATCCTTCCATCAATCTTGAGCCTAAAAAACAACCTAATCAATTCAGCACAAAAGCGCCAAGGAAAGCGTTGAAGGCTCCAAGGAAAGCAATAAAAGCTCCCCAAGTCTCCCCTCAAAAGGTTAAAAAGCCTAGAAGGTGGAAGAAGGGTACTGTTGCTTTGAGAGAAATAAGAAAGTATCAGCGGAGCACGGAGCTATTAATTCCAAAGGCAAACTTTGTGAGAGTGGTACGAGATATTGCTAATAGGGGAAGAGAAGATTGTCCTTTTCGCTTCTCTGCTGATTCCTTATTGGCTTTACAGGAAGCAGCAGAACATTATCTGGTCAATTTGTTTGAAAATGCCTATCTTTGTTGTAAGTACTATTTACAATGTTATCATCGCTTGAAAAAAGTGTTTCAACCTGGAAGCGCTTCATGCGGGACGAGTCACTCTGATGACAAAGGATATCGAATTGATAAAAAGAATTATGGAATTAAATTGAGCCATCACTAAAATTTTCTCTAATATGATGATTATATATTTTCAATGTTATTTGAGATTACATGTCCAAATTGGTGGATTTGGATTCTCGTTTTATGCACTCCATCAACGTATGGATTTCTTTCGAGCACAAATCTTGTCTCAGTCGTGTAATATTCTTGTGAATACAAAGAGCATAGCTTTTGGCCTCGCTTGGACAATGCCTGTAGCTTTTTGCCAGCAATCCCGACGTGCTTTGTTTGCTTATCTCCAGGTATGTTGTTTTTGTGAATTCGGATTGTTGCATTTTTTTGTTTGAATGTTGTTATTGGCAATTCTTACAATTTTAGCAATTTTATGAAGCTTGATGACCATTCGTTTTTGAGAAAAGCATACACGTCTTATTGTTAAAGATAGTTTATGGTCATTCAACAATTTCAACAATCTTCTCCAATTAAACGGACAATTCAGTTCAGGTGTTTGCTACCAAAAAAGCAGAATTTACTGCTGCTCTTGTTGATTTAAAAACTGATATTGTCTAAACATTCGATGAACTGTGTTAAACTTTTGTGCAGGAGACATGAGTGTTGAATTCACTTCGTTCAAGTCACTCGTAAAATCACTGGCAGCTCTTGGATGCTCAATCAGAGTGGAAAAACGGTTCGCTAAAAATTTAACTCGAGAAGCATATAAATAGATGGTACCATAATCAATGAGTGCCAGTCTTGATAGTCCAATATTTCTATTCAGAATTTTCTCAATCAGTAACATTTGTCTAATCATTGGCTCTGTAATGTTCGAATAATCTGTCTTTCTCTTAAAGTTAGTGATTTGATAATAGAGGAAAGAAAATAGTAACACTCCTGGAACAGCAGCAATCAATTCTAAATTCAATTCATTTTGTTTCATTAACGCATCAATGCTGACCATCGATTGTTCGACTGCTAATTTTTGTTTCTGAACTTGAATCAATAAAGCCCTTGCTAGACTTCCAAACAAAGCATTAGTGACAGGACTTTTCAATTCCTAAATCATGAAAGAGTGTCAATACTGACAATGATAATCACCAATGGCTTACCTTTTCATAAGTTTCCATCACCACAGAAATATCTCCCTTCTTGGCTTGCTCCGCATATTGTACTAAATCACTTTGAGAAATATTTGGATGAGTATCCTTAACAAAATCTAGAACCATACGCTCCAATGATTTGGCAGAAAGTTCCACATCTTCGAGTGATGCCAATTTGTGTTTGTGTTCATCATAGTGAATAATTGAATAAATATTATATAAAGGTTCAGCAATGGAGTTGTGGAAAAATCTAGCTACACTTTGATAGGCATCTGTTGAAACTCTAACAATATCATTGACATGTTTGTAAGCATAATATGATACAAGAGCTCCAGTAGTAACTCCTACAGTATATCCAATCCAATTCCTGTAAAAATGGTTTGGTTTTTGATACTGTTTCAAATAATAATTTGTAATATAGTACCAATTTCTACATCTTTGCATGGCCTGATCAATTTTTTGAAGAAACTGTTCAGTGGTGATATCTTGATTGGGCATACCATGATCAGAGTATACATGATTCATAGTGTTTCCAGATCGATAATTTCTATCCATCATCATCATTGAATGATAACTCAGAGCATCTGTTTGGTCATGTGGAATTTCGTTAAATGCAACAGCACCCGAGATTAAAGAAGGAGATGGAGTTCTATTGGAAGACAAGACATGTTGTGGAAAATTGCTCATTGGAAGAGTAGTGTAAGAGTCTTGCTGGTCTTGAATGGGCCCAATACCACTATGGAAAAAACTTCTCTTAATGATCTGCGATTGTTTTTGCAATTCTTCTTGCAAGGGATGAACTGTGAAATGTCTCTCAAATAAAGTATCACCATTTGATGGTGTTTCATTCGTAGTGATTGTGGCAGTAGTGTGAGCAGAAGAATTCAGAGTTCCAACCATCGAAAAGTCAGAGGTAGTCATGTTGGTGGTAAGAGAAGAGGGAGTATTAGCATTCATCATAGTCACAACATTTCCTTCAGTTTCCAGAATAAACAACCCATCTATAAAGTTCAAAAAACCGATAGAAACATCACTAATTTCATGAATGGTTCTCACCGCTTGAAATCTGTGAAGAAAATCAACCAAATGTCCACAAATAAATGCATGACATGATTCAACTCGAGATAATTTTTCCAAAAGTTCGTTTAAATCTCGCGTTGGTCCTCTCTGTTTCATTCGAATATTGTCCAATAATTCCAACCATTTTGATGGTTGTAAATTGCCCACAACTTTCTTTCCTGCATTTGTATTTATAAATTGATTATAAGCTAGCTTAATCCAATATAAAGGTCCTAATTCAAGCATGGCAGATATAGGAGATGATTCTCTCTCTTTCCAATATTCAATCAATTCAACTAATTGTTGAAAATGAAAAATGGAATGCGAAGCGATGGAATAAATCAACGAAACACAACATTCACCCAAAAAGCATATTTGTTCCTTGTTTCCATATTTCCATGAAAGAGCATTGAATTTGATGGATGACGGAAGTATTTTCTTTTCAAGGTCTTCTGTTGTAGAGACATGAATATCGAAATTTTGAATTTTGTCAATGATATAAATTTGATTGTGATTAAATTCAATACTAGTTTTAATCTCATCTGAAAGAATTTTTCTGAATTTTCTACATGCTGCCTTTATATGAAGAAAAAACTCATCTCCGAGAAGAGTGGTGTTGGCGAGAAGGTGGTGATGGCCCGTCATTGTATTTTTTACAAAAAATTTTAAAAAAAATTTTCAAATTTTATTTTTCAAATTTTCTTGCCTCCTTTTTTCAGAGCTGTAGTGATTTCAAACATTAAAAAATGTCTTCGTTGACGGTGGGTTCTAGTGTCCAACAACAACGTTCATCCTTGCAGAATCCGTCAAACCGAATCAAAAAAGAGAAACTACCTCTATCATACAATAGTCATGTGGTTTTTAATGATCTGAACCAGCCCATCATCAAACTGAACCGATTATACTGTACAAATAGCTCCGAAAAACGAACACCTAAATATTATGGAGAGAAGTATAAAACATACTACCAGTCGTTGTATCACTCTAAATTCATTGAATCAAAAGAAAGAGAGAAACGAAAGTTGTGTCCAGTTGAACGGAAGAAAAAGACTCCTTTTGAACTTTTGAGCACCGAGTTTAGCAGAAAACTCGTGGAAGATTATAAAAACACCAGAAAAGAATCAAAAGCCTTTAAACCAAGTCAAGAAGAGGTGAAACTTGAGCGTGAAAGAAAATTAGAACTTGCCAAGCAGCATTATGTCAATGAAGAATTTTCTGAAGCCGTTGCTCTATTTCAAGAATGTATCAATGAGGGTATGAGATCCGCAGAAAATTATTCGATGTACGGCGAGGCTTTATGGAGAATAGCCAATTATGAAGATGCTTTGAAACAGTTAAGCATTTGTATTAGTTTAGATCCTCACATATCTTCTGCATATTATATTCGGGGTGATTGCTATGTACATTTGCAGGACTACGAGAACGGAAAACGAGAATTCGAAAAATACTTAAAAATTGAACACCCGACCAAAACAGTGTTGGTTAGCCTAGGAAAATGCTGTTCAACTTTGCGAGACTTGAACGGAGCATTTTACAGTTTTAATAGAATAATTGCAGAGGTCGACAACCAAGATCCCTATATTTATTTCTTGCGTGGTGATATTTTGTTTCAGATGGGACACAAAGAAGAAGCTCAGAAAGATTTTCAAAAAATTCGAGATTTAGATCCAACCTTTTGTGTTCAATACCAAACTTCTGCGAAACATTGCGAGGACGCAGGAGATATTGGGGAAGCAGTTTCAATTTACGAGGCACTCGTAAAAATTCAACCTGCCAACATGGAATATTTGACTCATTATGGTCACCTATTGATGGAATTAGGCCGTACCGATGAAGCAATGATCTGTTTCTCTAGGTGTATTGAAAAAAAACCTATTGAGAACCCTTCCTTACTTGCAGACGCTTATGTCACCAAGTCAATGATTTTGACCGAGCAAAACGATATTGAAAAGGCATTATTCACACTTAATGTTGGGATTGGTGACTTGCCAGATGAACCTTCCTTGTACAAGTGTAGAGGTACTTGTCACTTATTGCTGAATTTAACAAGAGAGGCGAAACAGGATTTTGAATCTGTGCTACAACTTGATTTAAAGAATGAACACACGGACGGATTCATGTACAAATTTTTAGCTGAATACTACTTTGAGGAAAAAGACAACGCTGAGCAAGCTCTAGATTACTTTTTATGTAGTGCAAAACTAGGATTTCTCAAAGGGTTATGGGCTTCATGCAAAGAAGAGGTCGATAGGCCCAAATTCGGAAAGTATACACAGCCATTAATAGAGGAAACAAAAGCTCAATTGGCTTGTTGTTTGCTTGTAGCTCAAACAAAATTAGAAAGAACACTTGAATCTCCCCTTGAACAGGAGGATGAAAGCAAGAAATCCAAACCACCTCAAAAGAAAGACAAAAAGATAGAAAAGATCCCGTCATTGTTTGATCTGGCAACGAGTGCATTTATGTTAGGGTTCAATACACTAGACAAAGAAGTGCCCTACATCCCCACCCGCCTTGAAAGCAAGCTATTCCGAATTTACAAAGAGAGACATGCCACTGTTACGACAGCTAGAACGAGTAATTCAAGAGGAGCAACACGAAAGTAATTTATTAAAAATCAAAAATTGAGTAAACAGAGTTCTTGTCATTTGCAAATAGTCCATTTGGAGCATCTACATTAGTGAGCTTGACAAACCTTTTCTTCTCTGCAAGCATCTTGAACATATCTTCAGTGCTGGTTGATGTAAACTTTTTGATATCATATTGAGGAAATCCTTCCGCGAAATGTCTCTTGATGTCTCTGGCCATTTTGGAAACTTCTGCATTGGAGTGATAAATCAATGTTTCAATCTCCCATAATTGGCTCTGCATTGCTTTACAGAGTTTTGGATCTTTCTCATGAAAGTCAAAAGGATCTTTTTTCGGAGCTTTTTCTTCAGTTGGGTGTTGCTCTTTCAGAGCTTTTTTTTGGAGTCTTGAAAGATACTTGGGTTCAATTTCGTCGTGTTGAACCAAAAAGCTAATTTGTGGATGTCTAGAAATGAGATTATAAATAACAGCCAAAATGTAGGTACAGGCATAGGCAGGAGCAAACAGAGAAATTCTGGCAAATTTCTTGACAAATGAAGCTACAATGTATTCTGGCAAATGGGTCGATTTCATGAATGTGTCGAACAGCTCAAAAAATTCTTCTCTGTCATCCATTGTGAAAAGATCCAGGTCTATAATGGAATATAATTTCTGATAGAATTGGTCAAATACTCTAGATATGCTAAGTCAATATAACATTTGCCATATGTTTTCTCAACTTACAAATTATACTCTGAAATTAAAATAAATAAACTTTTAACCGACAAGAGAGCTACCAATCCACCCTGGTCAAAAGAATTAGAGATAAAATCGTTGAGTAAGAATGGATCTTCGAATTGAGGAATAATTTCTTCACTCATTTTCCTTAAAATTTTCTCATAAATAGATTTTGTCATTTCTGGAAGTTGTAAAAAAGCAAGCCAAAAGTTGGTAAATGCAGCAATGTGAATGGACCGATCCAATAAGCTATTTTCTTTCTTGTGTTGTTCATCTTTCATTTCATCCTCATCGTTATTGTTCTTTTCTGATGAACTTGGTAAAGTTAAAGAATTCAAGTCGCCAAGAGTAGGATCCATCATCATGTTGTCTTCAGAAGGAATCATTCCATCCTCATTACCCATAAAATCATCTGAAAAATCCCCATGATCACTCATGCCATCTTCTTCGTTTCCATCTTCTTCCATGTCCTCCTCGTCAGTTGAATAATCAAACCCATCATACAAAAACAATCTGTCAATATCTTCGATGGGAGGAATATCATCAATGATTGAGAGAATATTTTCACAAAACTGAGGAAATGTAATTGCCTTCTTTTTCTTGGAGCGCAACTTTCTAATGGAGAGTGCTAAAGCAACATAGGTGAAATACCTTAAATCATGATATCTGTCAATATACTTGTCTTTGAGATAATCAATGATAAATGTCTTTCCTTCGCTTTGATTGGCATCAATAGATAAGTGATAAATTAACGAGCCATATGGACCTTCACAAACAATAGTATTGATTCTATTTCGTTCTCTGTCCATTTCAACAAAAGCAGAATCATTGGCAGAATTTAATTCTAATTTGGTCAAAGTAAGAATTGCATCCACACATTTTTGAATTTCTTCCTCATTCTCATCAAACTTGGTGAAATAATGAATCGTAAATAATGGAAGATATTTGGCGAACGTGGTGTATTGTTCATAAATCCATTTCATATATTCCTTTTTTTGTATTGCTTTTTCCTTACTCACATCACAAACCACAGTATCTTTTTCTCCGACGTTGAGAATCAATGTTTTCTTATCAAAGAAGTGAGTAAACACTTCTAGTAAGGACTCTATTGATTGTAGAACAAAACTTCTTTCCTTTCGGGAAGACCTCGGAAATGATTCTTCTAAAAACTCGGTTAATTTAAGTAAATTGTTGGTATTCTTTTTATCGGATATAATTCCTTTTGCAATTTCATCAATTTGTTTGATTGTTTTGAATTCCGAATGTGAAGATGATGTGGTGGTCACTTTCCCAGGCTTTTGAGTACCAATAACGGAAGATGATGACGAGAGTTTCTCTTCTCCAGCAGAACGTTCGTGTCGATGATGAAGATGGCTCATTTTTGTGGTTCACCTTTTTTTTGAACTTGAATTGCCATTCAATGAGTGTTATCAATAAATATCTTGGGCCCTTCCAAGAAGGACTATCCAGAAGGTGTTGCTCTTTGCTCGTGTGTTGAAACATGTGACGTTGGGTTTTCACTCTCTATCTCTCTCTTCCCTTGTTATATAATCATCCACGGGCATTCAAAAAGACAACAGTAGAATTGAATGGGACAGAGCAATTATCATCGTCATCACAGACAACTGACAGAAATTCAATAGAATGAGGATTTGTTCAAACAGAATAAAAAGGATACACGAAGCCATTAAAGTTTCTGGTCTTGGAATGATGTAAGTTCGCCATTTAAACACATCAATCAACCTGTCAAGCACAACAAAATAAAATATTGCGCCATTTCTTCTTTATCAGAGCCGTATCTACAACGAAGTAGATTTCACCTGCCTCTTCAATAACCATTGCGATTTCCTTCTTCACAAGGATAATTTTCTCCATAGAGTCGCCGATAGAATCTCAAACGCTCACAAGAAGAACAACAACAACACCTTATACTCTCCTTCTTCTTCTTGGCCATTCAGTAGTGATTGATCCATTGAACACATAGAGAGGAATTATTCAGAGTTAAATAATTTTCAGTTGAATCTGTTCTGTAGAATAACAACACCTATCATCATCATCATTCCTTTCATCAAATCATCATTAATCATCGCAAATGTCTTTGCCAACGAATGTTGTGATGGCTAGCCAACCATCATCATCATCACTCAACTCTACCACTCTAGACTTGGCCAACAACAACAACAACGAACAGGATAATCACCACCACCACCACCCTGTTTCTTCTCCCATCTCCACTACTACTACGACCGCATTATTATTGACTCAACAACCATCATCGTTATCATCGCACTTTGAAAAGAACATGATTGGCAGCGGGTCGATGGATGGCACCATGAATACATCCACAACAACAACCACAACAACAACCACAACAACAACCACAACAACAACAGCAGTAGCATCATCATCCGAATTATCATCATCATCATCACTCAACAACAACACCTCGGGTGGTACTGGTGGTGGTACTGGTGGTGGTGGTGTGATGAATGATGATGAAACACTTCATAGTAGAAGTAGTGGTGGTGGTGGTGGTGATATTGACCTGGACCAGAACAACCATCGATTACCACCAGTACAGAACACCACCAACACCATCAACACCACTGACAACATCGATGAAGGATTTGTACAAAACACAAGCAGCAGCAACAACAACAACATTCTCACCACCACATTGACCACCACCACCACCACTCATTCACTATTACCACCAATGAATAATCCTTTTCATCTCATTCATGACCTCAATGAATTTCCAATTAATAACCGATATCACAAAGATCTAAGACCTTTTCTAGAGCGTTATGAAGAACAACCTCATCGAGTGAGATCCATCGATCATGAAAATGTGAACATGATATTAGGTGATTGGACTGTGTTAACGATGGATGATTTCACACAATCCAATTATCATCAAGTCCATCCACCACATTTGTATTTTCATTATGTAGAATCAGTCATGCAATCACCCAAATCCACCAATAGTCATCATAGTACTGTGACAACAGCTACGAATACTTCATCCTCTAAGAATCCCAATATGATCATGGTAATGACTCAACCACCATTCATCACTTCACAACAAGAACATTTAATGATGATTGGAAATCCACATTTAAAACTTTATCCACAACAACCACAACCACAGCCACCACATTTTCAAGCATCTCCTCTCTCTTCACACACCACCCATTATGGAGGAGCATTGACGATCACTTCTTCATTGAATATTAATAGTAGTAGTGGCAATGGGAGTGGCAATGGTGGTGTTAGTAAGAACAATCCTAATGATACAACAACAACAACAACTGCACACAAAGACGACAACAACAACCATGTTGCATCAAAACAGTACCACCACCACCACAACAACAACACGACCACCTCCTCAGGATCCGCAACATCCTCTCATCCTCAGCATCTTCATGGAACCACACAAAGAACACAACATGTTCGATCACCTCATCATCCTCCTCACTGCACTATTGCAACTTGTCATGCTCTCTCTTCCAATGAATTGACCTATTCCGAAGATGATGATGATGATTTGGATGAATTTGAAGAAGAGAGTGATCTCTCATCCATCAATGATAACACTAATACTGCATCAGATTCAACAACAGCAGCAACATCATCCAGTCCATCAAATGCTCTCACTAAAAAACATAATGGAAATTTACTCGTGAATGCAGTCATTAATCATCAAAAACAACAATCGAAAAACAAGAACAGTATGGCATCGTCATCGAATGGATCGATTGGAGGAGGAACCTCAACAAGTGGTGATTATTCCTTACATCAAATTCCAGCCATGAATTTATCTGGAATGGTCACAACACTCAATCATCCATACAACAATAACAACAACAACAACACGATCAACAACAACAACATCACCTCCTCCTCCTCCTCCTTTGGATCGGATCATTTTAACACGACCATTCAAAGAATGCCAAGTAGTTCAAGTACTGCAAGTAGTGCGAGTAACCACACGACCAACAACAGTTACAGCACTCATCACATCGTTTCAACACCTAAAAGAAGTTCACCAAGAAATAATCAAGTCTTTCAGAGCAGTAATAATAATACGAGTAGTAATAGTAGTGGCTCATCTTTCATGATGACTCAACCTTCTTCTTTGACTGTGAATTACAACAAATTTGAAAGAGACATGATGATTCAAAATGGAGAATATAACAGTTCGATTGGAATTCCTCGTGTTCATCCCATCATGTCTACGAATCAAAATACCATAATGACAACGACCAGTACTGCTTCTTCTGTGAATAATAATAATTACAACCTCACTAATACTCGTGCCACCATCGATGTCATCACCAATGATTATTTATACAATGACACAGAAGATTCTCTCCTCATGATGATGGATCATGGAAGTGAAAGTGATGGTGGATCTTCAAGTTCAATCATGATGGTTAATGAACACGTCACAGACATTGAAAGTGATGCCCTCTCTCCTCATACTAAGAATGTATTTGAACAAATGGGTAAATCCACTGTGATTCAACTTTCAGGATCCTATCAACATCAAACCTTGTCATTGTCTGATTCCAATTCTTTAAAGAGAGGAGGAGGAATTGTAAAAAAGAGACTTTCAGGAGGAGATACTTTTAAGAAGAATCTTTCCTTCAATTCGAGTGGTGGTCAAAGTTCTTCAAATTTTCAAATCGCATCTCCTCCTCCTCATCCAGAGAGATCTACCATTGCTTCTTTTGAAGAAACATGTCGACAAAGTGTCTTTGGTAGAATTGATAGTGATGATGAAGAATGTGAGGATGAATTTTATGGTATGTATAACAATCATCCTCAGGATTCAACGGTGTTGAATTCAACACTTTTCACATCAGCAACAACCACCAATTCAACAACAGATGGCACAAGTCAAAATTACAACAGAGAGGATTATGAACAGCAACGTACTTCATTCATTGCTTCGAGTCATCATTTCTTAGATACGAGTCGTAGTGGTAGTGGTGTGAGTGGCAGTGGCAGTGGTGTGAGTCCATACATGACAATCACAACGACAGTTTCAAATGAAACCTCTTCAAACAATCACACTGCAAGTAGTAATAGTGAAAAGAAATCTTCAAGTTCTGTTCGTGTGAGAAGTATTGGACAACTCTCAGAGATTCAAAACAAAAACAAACAACAAGTGAATCGATCAAGTTTCTTTGATTTTATTCGAAAGAAACCTAAAAAAACCAATCAAGAGGATGACAATGTGAGTACGACGAGTAGTACTAATCATGGAGAACTCTCTGTTCCAATGGAAGAGAAGAAAGAAAAGATGGATTTGATTGCTGGTGAATCTGTTTCACAAATTCATGAACAATTGTATGGAAAGAAAAAGACAAAGAAAGTTAGTATTTTCACAAAACTCAAAGCAAAAGGCATTCGTCCAAAAGATTTGAAACGTATTGAAGGATTTCGATCGACAGGTAAGTGCTCGTGTTGGAGTTCTCATTCTTCACATTATTCGTTCCATGAATGTGTATATAATACATCACAATAATTATAATAATATTCCAATGTATCATAATGATCATTCCATTACATAATGATATCATTCCATACAATGTATAATAATGATCGTGTCATTTATATTCTCACCTCATGATATATATAAATATGCAAACAATATTATTGTATTCAATCATATTCAGAAACCTCTATCACACACTATGAATTGGAAGATGTTCATCGAGTCATTTCATATTACAATAATACCTATTTCTGGAATGGAGGTGCTGAAATTGAGAGATGTAATCGTACCAGAAAGGTTCCTCCTCTCTACAACAATATTAGCAAATTGATGTATCTCATCTTTGAATTTGAGGAATTTACATTATCCAAATTTGGACTATTGGAACCATTCTTTTGTAAAGTTGCACTCTATGATGTGAGAAATGATACAAAATTGACTGAAGATTTTTGTTTCTTTATTGAACCAAGTAATAGTGGTAGCAATAGTAGCAGCAGCAGCAGCAGCAATAGCAACATTGGCACTAGTAATCGATCTCAAAACAACCTCAACAACAGCAACTTTAACAACAATTCCATTGGATACTCTTTTCACAAACTTGGTAAACTCACACAACGTCATATCAAAGCTGTGAACAAGAAACAAAACTTTGAGAAACCTTCTGCTATGTTTGTCTTTGAAAAACCCAATCACACAGATGTGTATATCGCTTTCACAATTGAAAAGATTTATTGTGGATCCTATATTGAAGATGCTTGGAAAGACTACAAGAGTGGAAATGAAAAGGCCACTAAAAAGTACATTTTCATGATGGAGGAATTTTGGAAGGCCAGCATGCTTCGTCAACCATTTATGGTATTTGGTCAAAAACTCTTTTATGAAGGAAAGAATGAAAACACAATAGATCCTCACCATTCTCAATCTGTGTCAATCGAAGTCTTGGAGGGACAAGTCAAGATCAATAAGGCCTATCGCATTCCCACTTATTCCACCCATCCCTTCGACACACTCACCTTCCTAAAATGGTTGTCCGGAAGTTCCAATCTCCCCATTCATGGAAGTAGTGCCGACTTTTCGACATTCAATATGGATGATGATAAGAATCACATGCCAGTCAAATTCTTGTTCCAAACGAATACTGCTACTCGAGATAAGCTTGCATCCTATTTACATGCCTTCTCCACACGTAAATCAAAAACATCTTCTCAATCGCATCATGCCAGTCTTCGATTAACAAGCACCGATTTGAGTATGTTCATGCAAGATGATAATGAAGGATCCAAAGTCATGGCTCGATTGGACAAATCCAAAGGATCCTTCTCTGTGTTGGATACTTTTTACAAATTATTCCCAGTCGTTGAACCTTTGGAGAGAATTGTGGATCAACAAACAAGTCCCAATGGATATCATTATCAAATTGATTTCAATTTAAGAAACACTCTATACATTTATCCTGATACATGTGACTTGTCTTCACTTTCCAAAACTGGAACTGTTTATGTGAAAGTATCGTATCGAAAGAATGATTCAGCAACGGCTACCAAAGAATCACGTATTGCAGATAATTTCAATGCTGACAATATGTTTAATTTTTATTACACTTGTCTCACACACAAAAAGTTAACACCACAATTTTACGATGAAATTCGACTTGAAATTCCATCCTCTGCAAATATTGTCGACAAATCTCATGTTCTTTTTGAATTTTATGATATTGATCCAATAAGAGGATTAGGTGGTCGAGCTCCTCAAAATAGTGACATTGATTTATCACAAGATGGAATCACTAATACTCAACTCATTGGATTTGCATTTTTGAGAGATGTCACAAATCATTGTGTTGTGAAAGATGGTTATCATACTCTTTCAATTTTCAAGAGTCAAAAACTTGTGGATAATTATTTGAGTGTTTACACAGAGTTACCAATTTCTCAAAGCTCTTACTTTACAATCAGAACAAAGGCAATGACTTGCTTTTACGCTCAAGATCCCTATGCAGCATCCTTTTTAGATCTTTGTGATCGATTCTACAAAATCTTTGATACCTTGCAACACCAAAAGGAACATCCACACATGACACGAACGAATGAATTCTTTTCAAAAGCTGAAGAATTACTTCATCAAGCAAGATCTCAACTTGACAATCTTCGAGAGGCCAATTTTGCCGAGTTATTGAATCATGCTCCCAAAGTCATGAATGGTCTTTTAACACTTATTTGTAAATTATTTTTATTGAAATTACAATCACCCATGAAGGGAGGATTGAGTGGAGGAGGAGGAGGAGGTGCTGTTGGTGGAACAACGAGTGGTTCATTGCATTTGACCACTCTACAGAATGAAAACTATGACAATGATCAACAATTATTATTCATTACACAAGCTCGTGTCATTGTTCCTGAACTCATTTCCAAAGCAGTCATGTGTCTATTGTTCTTTTTGAATGGAATTGAAACTGTGACCAATCTTGTTGGAAGATCTAATTATTACATTTCAATTTTCATTTCATATTTTGCAAGACAACATCCAGACATTGAAAAACCTGTTTTTAAAATTATTTTGGATGAAATGATGACTTTTATTGAAAATTGGCAAGAAACGAGAGCCAATGAACAATTGAAAAAGAATCCAAAACCCATCGATGTGAATGTCTTTTCACCAAAAATTTCAGATTTGAATTTCAAACCAACTACTACAACCTCCACCAACACCACCAACAACTTCCCAAACAATACTTTCCAATTTTCATCTCTCTCTGAAAGACCCAATCCCAAACAAGCAGAAACTCTCATTCGTGATTATAAAGATTTCATTCAGAGAGAACGAAAGAAAACCTCTTCCAACTTTAAATCAAAGAATAGTAGTAGTAGTAGTAGTGGTGGTGGTATTGGTGGTATTAGTGGTATTGGTATTGGTGGTACAAGTAGTAGTAGTATTGGTATTGGTGGTATTAGTGGTATTAGTGGTATTGGTGGTATTGGTGGTAGCGATGAATTCAGTTCATTGAATCAAATCATTTCAACTCATAGTGAATCGAATCCTATTCGAAAGATGAGTGCTTTGGGTTTCACTGCTGTTGATATTATGAAATTTGGATGGTTCTTCTTTGATTTAATGACCAAGAATATCATTGTATTGAACGAGAATGAATCATTACATATTACTAGTGGTACGAGTAGTAGTAGTAGTAGTAGTAGTGGTGGTGGTGGTGATAATACTAGTGGTAATACTAGTGCTGATGCTGGTACTAGTGCTGGTACGAGTAGTGTTACTACTAGATTTGTCGCTTCTCAAAAATTTGAACCTGAATCTCTTGTGAAACGAATGAAAAGACTCATTCGATTGGTGGCTCCTCTTCAATTGGAATGTTTTGAAAAGAGATTTAAAGATGCAACTGTTTATACTGCTGCCACTAATTTTAATGTGGATTTGGCTCTCTTTTTGAAGGACATGACTCACCTCATGGATTTCAAACATGTCCGAGAGATTATTTTGGAATATTTCACAGTCTTTGAAGAGAGATTGAACAAGGACACTGCCATTTTCTACATGTTGCAATTTTTAGAGATTTTTGTCGAACACGATCACTTTTATTTCCTCATTCAGGATTCAGAAAATCAATTCATTGTTAAAAAACTCATTGATTGTGTCATTTGTGGATTGACTCAGAAAACTGATGAATTGAAAACCATTTCACTCAAAGTTCTCAAAAATAATTTAACCAAAATGGATTTTGATGAACGATTGCAATCCAAACAAGATCGACAATTTATTGGAAGTTTATATTTTGATTTTGTGAAACAATTTATTGAAAAGAAGCAAGAAATCTCGGAATGTTTGACATTCACAGATGAATTAGGAGATTTATTTGCATGTTTCTATCACATCATTAAGAATGTAGATTCCACTCAACTCTGTGAATACTTTTCATCACTTGAACCTTTACATATTCTTTCATTCGTTGATATTCTTCAAGTCACTGTCATGCTCATGAGTATTCACAATCAACCTGAAGTTCAACTTTGTTTTCATGAAGTTTATTTGGAACTCTTTGAAAAAACTATTGTTCAATTATATTTAATTCCAAAGAGTCACAAGTATATGGAAAGAGCGAATCATATTCTCAGTCATTATAAGGAAAATTTATTAAGTTTATATTTGAGTGGAGAAGAGGATCATTCAGAAGCCAAGGACTTGATTGAACAATTAAGTCGTGATGTGCTGCGAATGGAAAGGATGGAATTGAAAAATGTTCAACAGGATGAATGTGGTAATGTTACTTCTAATGCTACTTCTACAAATTCAACTTCTGCTACAAATGCCACTTCGAATGCCACTAATGAGATTTATCTCTTTTATGAAATCTTTGACAAATCTCTTCACTTTTTATTGTCCATTCTGTTACTCTCTCCCTATTTAGATTCAGAACATAAGAGAGTTCTCTTTGAGAATTATTTACATCCATTCATTCGTCAATTCAAACCATTCTTCTTTATTAATGAATTTATGAAATCAAGGACATCAGACTTGGAAAGTAAGAACACCACCATCACCACCATGATGATGAATAATCCTCATCATCATCATCACCACAAATCCTCTCATTATTATCGATGGGTACCTTCCACATTGAGTACCAAATTAGGTCTCTTTAACAACATGACTCCCAATAACACCACAACAGTAGTACCACCAGGTGCAAGATTTGGAACCAATCATGACAACAAGAGCAATAGTGGTGGTAATGTTGGTGTTGGTAATGTTGGTGTTGGGTTTCATTCACATGATCATTCTCTCTTTTTAAATCCTTCCGAAGAGAGAAATCCAAAATGGAAACCTCTATTGGCAAGTATACTCTCGTATTGTTTCTTTCCAACTGCGAGTGAAACGCATCACATGGTTCGTGAAGTACTCTATCACTTGTTAGAAGTCTATCAAATGGAAAAAATTGAATCCATTGATCGTTTATTGTCACGACAAGAGCTTCACATGCAAAAATTATTGACCTATGGTGGAATTCTACATGCTGGTAAAGAAACACCTCACATGTCCTTGGAAGCATTGGAACAATTGAATTATCTCAAATTAGAAAAATTAGTTGAAAAATTATTTGAGAATGGAGCAGATTACAAACCATTGCCATATCCAGAAGTATTCTTTTATAGTTACTTGTTCTTTACAACTCCTAATCAATTGTTAATGCTCATTCGACAATGTCTCTTTAAATATGCTCAAGATCCACACAATGAACACAAGAATGCTCAAATTCTAAACATCACCTTGTCCATCAAATTATGGATTGAAAAGCACTTTTCGGATATGAATCCTCCATTTATTTGTAGTTTGATTGAATTTTTAGATAATGATTTAACAATGGTCATCAAACAAGTAGCATTTGAATGTTACTATTTATTGGAACAAGTGAAACACTCTCTGATTCATTGTTTACTTGGAATCGATAAACAAATGTTGAAAGAAAAAGAATCAAAAAAGCCAACTCCAATCATTCCAAGTGGATTCTCCAAAATGAAACTCAATTTGAGAACAACATCAGCACCATCAAACTTTGAATTTGCTCAATGGAGCCCAACAGAAATTGCTCGACAACTCTCTCTCATTGATTTTGAATTTTTCAAACAAGTGGATAATAAGGAATTGTGTGCACCAAGTGCACCACCATCAAAATCAGCTGCATTTGATTTGACATCTTCATCGACCATTCAGAGACCACATCTCACTCAATTGATTCAACGTAATAAGGATTGTGAAACATGGGTCATTTCAACCATTTTGAGAGAAAAAGATTTAACCAAGAGAACTGAACTTATTTTCAAATTCTGTCAATTATGTGAAGAGTTGTTGCAATTGAATAATATTTATGGGTTGTTTGCAATCTATCGTGGATTGAGTCATCATTCAATTTTGAGATTGGTGAAGAGTTGGTCCAAGGAAGCTAAAAAGATTTATCGTCACATCCATGACACATACTTTGCAAGAAATGAAATTGCTAAGGAGAATTTGTCGAAGAGAATCAACACCTCCAAACATCCAGTGATCCCACCCATTAACAATTACTTGAAATCAATTAGAGATTGCAATTTAGAACCAACGTTCAGACAATCCAATGGTGCTACCCTGATCAACTTTTCGAAATGTTGCAAGTTGGTGGAAGTGTTGCAGAGTGTGAGAAATTTCCAAGAAGTTGGTTACAACTTTGAACCCATTCCCTATCTCATCAAAGCTTTATGTGTGGATTTTTTCGATGAAGAGTTTTTGATTGCTGACGATGCTGAAGCATTAGAATTTTCAAATAATTTGGAATCAGATTAAGTTTAATAAACTCAAAAGTGAATAAAAAATCCACAAACAATTTCTTCAAATCCTCGTCATTCACAAAGAAATGTGACAATTATTAAACCATGATGATCATCATGGTTTGTGGTGAAAAACTCACTTGTTCTGATTAATGAATGATGTAGTGGATGCACCTCATCGTTGTGGCACACTTGTCATTGAAGTTGTTGGGCACTATCGTCCTCCTTGTTGGATTGTTTTGCCTGTGGTTGCAAATGAGCGTCAAATAATGGTATCAAACCAAGCTCGGGACAATTCTTTAGGCAATGTATGTAATCAGGATGTGGTGAGCCCTGTGAAAATCGTTGCAATCGATGACAGGTCTGTAACAAGTACAAGGGCGCCACGAGTTGCATGTGATTACCTCTCTTGTTGTTTCCATTGCTATTTACAAAATCATAAAACCATGTTTCACTTTTAAGTTTGTACGGCAGGAATCCAATAATTGGTGCATAGTAACACAAATCAGGTTGTTGATTCGATAGTTTTCTCTTCTCAACAATTAATTCATCAAATTCATTTTTCGAATGGGATGATGAAAGTATTGGTGTGTCAATAACGAATCGAGATGGTTCAAACTTGTGATAGGTTATTATTTGCCCTTTAAGCCAATTGATTGTATTGTTATGACAAAGAATTGGATACCACGCAATAGAAAACCAACTCTTATCAAGATTAAAATCATCCGTAGTACCTTCCATTAAAATTGAATTATCTTTTGACAATTCTTCAATTCTGTCAATCAGTGGATATCTCAAGTCAGGAGAAACAGTTTCATAAAATTCGAAAATAATTTTTTCTTCTTCTTCATCTGCTGCTTCATCACTTGGTGATGTTTTTGGTCCATTGTTTGAGTGATGTGGAGTACTATGAGTAGATGTGGTGATAGTACTAGTAGATGGAGTCATGAGGTGGTGGTGGTCATCCGAGTGACTACAAGACACCATGGTACTCGTAGTAGGACTAGTAGTAGTACTGGTGGTGGTATTAGGAATAGCAGTTGGAGGAGGAATGGAAGGAGTGGCAGTGGCATTCAAACTCGTAGGGAGAGTTTTCAAATCATCCTCTTGATTCTTCTTTGATTTTTGCACTAATTTAATTGCACTCAAATGAGGAACAAAATAAACATTCTCTTTTGAATGAGGTAATCGAATGGAAACTTCCATTCCATATGGTTCATCATAGAAATTCCATAATTCTTTCAATTTATAACTCTTGCATGACTCATCCTTGTTCAAATGAAAGAATGGAGTGCAACTCTTAAAAAAGTTATAAATATTTGTTTCAGGATGTGTGACAAAGGATTGGTCATTATAAATAGTTCTAGATTTACATATCAACAACAAATCATAGACATTGGATTTTGAATTCATTCGATTCTTTCTGATTGATGATTGATCACTATAGACTTTCTTTCCAGAATGGTCGGAATGAGAATGGATCACATGTTGTCGTTTTTTAGTGAAATGATTGGTTGGAGCTTTAGAATTTCTATGACTGCAAGTACTATTGAAAGAGAGATTCACACTAGTACTAGTAGCATTCTGTCCTCCATTCGGAATGCAAGTAGAACCTCCATGGTTGTTGTGATTATTATGGTGATTACTATTGTTGGAAGGACGAGTGGTGGTTGTGGTCGTGGTTGTCATCGACACATGTTTTTCAGCATAAAACGATTGTGTATTATTCATGGTGGCTTGAACATGATGAGAAACAAATTGGTTGCGAGTGTGTGGTTGAGAGTGTTGTAAAGGAGTAGAAGAAGAATTGTTCATGGTCTTTCCATTCCATACATTCTTTTTCTGTTGTTGTGAATGATGGGAATAAGAAGCGGAATTTTGGCTATTCAATGATGACGATGGAGGATTTGTTTTAGAAGAATTGAGTACTACTACTACTTGCATACCATTTGCTGTAATAGAGGGATCATTCATCCTATCACCATTACTACTACCATTACTACTACCATTACTACTACCATTACTACTACCATTACTACTATGGTTATTATTGGTTGGTGGAATACTCACAGCAGATGTTGTTGTTGATGATGAGAGAGAGCCATTCACAGCATTATGACTGGAAGGAGATGGTTCGGATATGGCTACGACGACGACACGACTACTCGTCATGGCGTTGTTGTTGTTGTTATTGGAGTGATACTGCTGCTGTGAAGGAGAGTGTTTTTTCTTTTTTTGCTGTTGTTGAGCGGAATTGTAATGTTGAATGGCTTGAGAAGAGAGTGTTAAATCGTGATGACAAGTGGATATAAATAAAAGTGAAGAAGGAGAGGAGGACAAGTTTGTTGATGCATGTTGTTGAACATCAACTTTACGAGATGATTTTTGAGAGTGATGCGTTGTGATGTTGTTCTCAGACACGATGGTAGTATGATTGTCTGAAGAACTATTGAGCTGGGACTGTGAATGATGATGGGATAAAGGAGAAGAAGAGGTACTCGCAGCAGTCGATAATGAATGTATACATTCATGAGAAGAAGCAATAGAACTCGCATTGAGTTTGGTCATCACCAAACGATTAACGGTAATATTACCATTGGTCAATAGACTAGAAGAAGTAGACATTTTTGAAGATGACAACAAATCGGACAGAATCATGGAAGATCTGGGATTAAAAGAGTGATGTTGATAGTGAGCTGATGAAACGCTGTGAAATGCACGCAGCGGTGTGAACGACGGATGCTAATAATAATGAAACAAGTGATTAATTCAAATCAGATTGATGATATGAATGGTGGTGATACAAATCAACACAAGTGTTCGATACGAGAGTGAAGAAGGAAAAGCGGAGGAGGTCTCTCAACTTGAGTTTCACCACCTTTGCAAGTATTTTTGATGATCCTATTTCTTAGGAGTCTCAATAAGATCAACAACGACACCACTAATATATTTCTCAAGAATATATATTGATTGTTGCAATCCGATCTTCAATTCTGTTGTTGTGATTCAACAATCTTGAATGATCGCTCGACTCCGAGTGAAGAAGCAAAGCCTTTTTGAAGATATTTTTGAGCGTTTTTTTCAAGGGGTTTGTTGTTCAACACAGAGGACGATGGGAATTTTGGGGAAAGAAACGACGAGGAACGCGATGATCGTAGTCGATCATGTCTCAGACACACCACGAGAGGCACTTGAGTATGCTTGAGGTTTGAACAAATGAAGGAATCCTTCAGGACTTGGCCATTGAAAGCACTTGGACAAGTTGTTGTGATGAAACAAATATAGTCAATGGCTCAATCAAGCGCATTCTTTTCCGTGTGCTCGTTGACTCATAAAATTTCATCCATCGAAATTACTTTTGAATCCTTATTGGGCGAATTACTTGTTGCAAGTTTCTCGACACAATCACCAATCATTAGATCAGCTCCCACAATGAAAGTAGTCGTTTAAATACGTCAATCTCCGAAACGACTATTTTGAAAGGCAACAAGAGACTCGAGTCATTTTCTCTGAACAACAACAACAACAACAACAACAACAGATTGGGAAGTGCTGTCGTGCAACATGTTGTTCGAACAACAATCTTAAACATTTAAAAAAGTGGTATTGACAGAGTATGGAATCAATTTATTTCAACTTCTTCTTTTTCACTTGTCCACTCACTGCTGCATTCACCTGAACAGTTGCCTCTTGTGATTGTTCCTTCAATTTTCTCTTCTTTGCCATATTCTTTTTCAAATTACTCTCCAATCTCTTTTTAGCGAATTGAGTGGGTGAAAGGAGTACTTTTTGTTCTCGAAGAATACTCTTCTTTGAACTCTTTTGTTCCACTTCTTTTCGACCTTGTTCATAGGCTTGAGTGAATGCTGTATTGGTGGTAGTAGTAGTAGTGGTGGTGGTGGTGGTGGTGGTATTCGATGCATTACAATTGGTAATAATAGTACTCGTAGTATATTGAATCATTAATTGTTTACACTCCTTGGCAAACCTTTCCAATTCATCCGTTACCACTGCCTTGTCTCTATTTGGAAATTCAATACATCGATACAAGAGAGGAGTCATGTAAATGAGATAGGGTTGCATTCGATCTTGATATTTAGCACATAATCCAACAAATAATTTCAATAGAGTATGTCTTCTAAAGGTCATGGTCTCATTCGTGTCATAATCTTCCGATTGATTGGAAATCTTTTTCAAGAGTTTGAACACGCGATGAAGAATATCTTGCGAATGAGTGTTGCTACTCTCCATACTTTGTTGCAATAACAATCCAAAGATATAAATAAATACTTTCACAATAACAACCACTCCAGAATCATCACAAATAAATCGAGCTCTAAATAAATTACAAATATTGAAAATCATCTTTTCAAGAGATGGAATATCATTCAAAATCTTGGATTCTCTCAATTTCTTCTTCTTCTTTGATACATATAATTCAAAGATTCTCAAAGATTCAACTCTCACTTCATTCTTCATTGCTTCATGATTGCTGCAAATTAAATTCAACAAAAATTCATAAATCTCATCCAATTGAGTCATTCCAATTAGAGAATTGTTAAACAAACTATAAATACATTCCAAACATTCTAACAAGAGAGAAGAGTGTTTCTCAATATATTGTTCACCATGTTCAATCACATGAGTAATTTCTGGTAACATGACTTGATAAAATTCACTCTTTGATTTCAATCGAGTTCCATTGCTCACTTGAGAGAGTACAAGAATGGAATTCAATGCAACACCTTTCAACTTGTCTTGTGAAGTTAACCATGTAACAGTGATTGAAATAATTCTTGAAAAGTTTTCATCATTCAATACTTTGACAAAGTGTTGAAGAATTTCTCTTAATTGTTGAATGATTTGTGAAATGGATTGATTTTCACCGGAGAGTCCTCTCTTCTTGCATTGTTTTTCTAATTCCAAAATAAGTGGATAATAAACCAATTCAGTCTTATCATTTAAAAATGAATTTGGGAATTTCTTAACAATGGTTTGAATGACACTCAAAATGGCTGATTTTGATTCTTGTGACATGTGTTCATTCAATACATTCTTGAAGAGATAATTGAGTTTCTCTTGTAACACTTCATTTGTGAATGGATAGTTCAAATAAAAGTTCACTAACATTTCAACAATGAGTGTTCGAATTTCAACATTCAATGTTGTCAATAGAATTGTTTTAGACTTGTCCATTAAATCATAAATTTGTGGAGATTGAATCTTTCGATCAATCAGAGTCTTGAGAACTTGGAAGGTTTGAATGGAATAGGTTTTTCTTGTTGAAGAGATTTCAATTTTCAACATGTCTAATAAAATGTCTAATTGTCCACTTGTTAATGGGAATTTTTGTGAAACATCACTTTGTAAAAAGTATTTCAATCCAGTGAAAATAGTTTCCCATGTCTCTGTATTGGTAGAATCAATTCCTGAATTGGTTAATATATCAAATGTTGCATCTAATAACATTTGTTTGTTCTCATTCAAAGATTTAAATGCTTTTGGAAGTCTTTTTGCACATTCGATTAATATTCTAAATGCTACCAATGCAACTGATAAATGATTTCCACTCACATATTTGATGAGTAATGGAATGACACTATCAATCGATGAAATGTGTTGCTCTAAATGAATCTTTCCAGTTTTCATACACTTTTCAAAGAATTTCAAATAGAATTGAACAATAATATGAGAATTATCAATGAGACCAGCGAGTAATCTCATTTTCATATCATCTGCTTGATCGATGGCACCTTGTCGTCCTGGTTCTTTTTGAACTAGGAAATTCTCTTCAAGTCTATTTTTAGTCATTTTCACAGAGTGATAACGATTATTGTCGGTGAGAGATTTGAAAGTTTTCTTATAGAGACGATATTGATTCAATGCTTGAATGATACAATCCATGGCATTGATTGGAGTATACTTATTGTCACTCAAATTGTTGACACTACTATTAGTACCACTACTGCCACTACTATTAGTACCACTATAACCACTACTGACTGACACTTCAGAATGATCTCTCAATGTTCGATTTCTCATAATACCTTTGAGAAGGAATTTCAATACAAATTCAAATCTCTTTAAAATCTCTGCATTATGTACTCGTCGAAGTTTGAAATGAATATCTTCAATAATGGTACTGAGACAACGTTTGATATCAATAATAGATCCAAGTAATTCAAAACAATTGAAGAGAGTATTTTGATGTTTGGATTTGAAATGTTTGGAATTTGGTTGTTGTTCTGAATTGTCTTCCATCTCTTCAAGTTTTTCAGTATCAAATCGAGAGACTTTTCGTTTCTTGTAGGTTTTCAAAGGTGGATAATTAATTTCACTCAATAGAATAACATTGACATTGTGAATGGTTTGTGTGGACATGATGATGGGAGGAGTGTGAGTTGTACTACTACTACTACTACTACTACTACTAGTATTATTATTATTATTTATATTACTAGTAGTATTATGAATAGGATTACTCTTTTGATTACTACTAGTAGTAGTCATCATTTGATAGGACATGACTTTCAATAAATTTTCCAATACAATATATAAAGTATCTGTTTGATAACCTTCTTCAGAGAGAACAGATTTCATCTTTTCTAACATGAAATTAAAGTAACTTGATCCCAATTCTTTGAACATGTCAATGAGTGCCTTTCCAGCAACATTTTGTTGTTCTTCATCTTTGCTCTTCAATTTTCCTAATACGTCTAATACCATTTTAGAGAGTTGAGCATCTAATTGTCTTTTATCACATCTTCTTAATACCTTAATAATTAAGAAACACACTTGCATACGCATGACATAAATTTCCATCTTCTTATCCCATAAGAATTTGGTAACTTTGGGAACAAAATCTCTTAAAAAGTATCTTTTCATTCGCTTGCCTTTGGATTGAGAAGAAGAGAATTTTTGTAGTGAATGATCTAATTGTACATGTTCATCTTGTTGTTCATCTTGTTGTTGTTCATTCTCATCCTCTTTCTGTTCATTCTCTTGTTCATCCTGTGGTTGTTCATCTTCTAATTCATCGAGATGCATCTTTTCAAATGGAAAGACATCCACAATTTGACAAATAATATCCAATGCCATCTTTTTTTCTCTTGGAGAGTATTTTCATACCATATCCACCCATCATGGTTACAAATTGATTGAGAATGGAATGTGAATAATTCCAATCCATATGTGTAACAAGATAGACAGAGAGACCTCGAATCATTTCTTGAATATTCGAATCATCAATGACCATTAATTCATAAACAAGTGGAGCAACAATCTCATAAATACATGATTGTGGAATGGAACATGATTCTAAGGGAGTAATTAATGAACAAATCATTTGAACTCCTTGTAATTTCTTATTCATATTCTGATCAGAGATTAAATTCAAAGCATTTGAAAATGGTTTTGCATCTTTCAATTCATCCATACAGTCCACTAATTTGGCAAAGACAATCATCATTTCATTTCGATCTAATAATTTAGAAGAAAATGCTCCTCTCTTCACATAGAAGAGAAGTGTTTTTGAAATTTCTGAAAATGGTAAAACATTTGAATCCTTTTTTCCACCAATTTCTTGAACAAGACTGGTCGAACAATTTCTTCTTCCCATCACAATGGCATCAATGAGAACATGAGTGAGTGCTTTACATGCTCCATCTCTAAGAATCCATTCCTTATGATTCAAAAAGAAGAGTAAATTACCAACAATGGGATACAATTCAATTTCTCCTAATTGTGATTGAATGTATGACTTTCGATCTAAAATTTCATTAAATATTTTCACACGACTGGAAGAGTCCATTTGAGTGAGATGAGAATCTTCTTGAGCATTTAAACCATTAATAATTCTTGAAGTGAATTTCAATGTTTCACTCATATTAAATCCATGAGCTAATTGTTCAATAATTTCACAAAGTGATCTTCTAAATATAGTTTCACTATTGTTAATAAACATTTTAGAAAAGTAAATGATATAAGTTCTTTTCACTTCTTCACTGGAATATAAAAGATACTTTTTAAAGAGATGTAACAAGACATGTGCTTCATCTTCTTCAAGTGTTACACCATCTCGAATCGATCCACCATAAAAATTGAGAATAATATCAGCAGGTGATGATTCATCAAAGTATGCCTTCAATTTGTCAATAATTTTGAAACATCTTCTGTTATAGGAATTTCTTGAATTCACTGGTTCATGATACAAATGATGGAATGCATTCAAAATTCGATTCACTAATGGAGGTTCAAATATTTTAGTGCCAATGGTGAGTCCATTTTCAATGTCTGTGGAAATGGTTGGAAAATTCTTTACATTCAAATTCATGAATATTTCATCTCGATGGTTGATCATCTTTTCTAAAATGTTGAGACAAGTGTGAAAGACTTGTGGTGATACATTATATTCATCAATTAATTCTATAAATTTGTAAATTAATTCCTTTTCATAGTATTTGATTAAATAGTATAATTTAGGAATATCGAACCATGAATAAATAATACTAAAATAGGCTGGTAATTCTTCAATCACAATATTCTTCTTATCATGAATCTTGTTGAAGAAATTTGTGAAAATAGAGACAACATGATTGGTGAAATTGACAGAGAATTCATATTCTTGTTTTCTCTCAAAGAATAGAGTCAATAAATCAACTGCTCTTCTGAATGTGAGTGTGAGAGATACTTTTTGTTTGGAGGATTTGAATTGAGAGGATTGATTCAGGTAGAGGAGAGAGGATTGAGAATGTTGTGTTCCAATGGAATCTTTTTTGTTATTTGAATTTGCTCCAATGGAATGTTCCTTGTTTGAATTTGGTCCAAGAGAATCTTCTTGTGAAGTTTCCTTCTCGAGAGACTCCTCTTCTTCTTCTTCATCATCATCATTGGTAGTCATGGATTCCTCCTCTTCCTCTTTAGAACTTTCATTCTCGAAATTTTCTTCATCAAGCATGGCATTCTCATCATCATCAATATCCATCTTGTTATTCTCAGTAGAAGTTGATTTCATCCTATTGTGATCATGACTCTCTTTATCATGAATGGGAGTCTTTTTCTTGTCTTTTGAATTCTCTTCCTCTTCTTCTTGATCTTCATCATCCTCATCTTCCTCCACTTCCACCTCTTGTACCTCAATTCTCATTTCAATAATTGTGACAAGTAATTCTAACACTTCATTATAAAAATAATGATAATTTCCAGTCATACAGGTGAGAATTTCTTCAATGATATCCAACAACCATCTCAATTGGAATGTATTTGTTTTTAGCAAATCCTCTGAAAAATGACCTTCATCCTTATTCTTAAATCTTGTAAAAAGTGAATCAATGAAATATTTCAATACATTTGGTGGTAATTCTCCTAAAAATTCAATCACTTGATGCACACGAGTTTTCCACTTTTTAATGACCTTATCCTTTCCACTCTTTCCCTTCTTCTTTGGCATGTCATACATTAATAGATAAGGTTCAATAACTTTCAACAACATGTTCACATAATCAGATTGATAATGCTCTGGAACATGAGTTGGAAGTGTGAAATTCAATTTAGAGAGAGCTTGAACACTTCGATTGGAATTAATCACTTTGGAAAGACATCTCACCACACTATGAGTTAAATAAGGTAAATTTTCAAATTTGGAGAGACATTTCAATACAAGAGATTGAATGGATGGAGTACTTGTGGAGAATAATCGAAAAAGAACTTGTCTAATTTTCACACATTCTTCATGTGAACTCGAATAAAAATCAGATTTGAATTCTGAAATGAGAGCAATGAGTGTTTCTAATCGTTCAGTCATTGGATTTCTCGATGGGAAATTCATCACTACATTCTCAACATCATGATCTTTAAATTCATTTTCATAGAATGCATGAAATACTTTGATAATATCGGATTGGCAATGAGAAACATTGTCTTTGGCACAATTTGAAAAATCTTTGAATATCATTGGAAGATAGGTTTCATAATGAGTGTGTTCTTTCGAGTCATCTTTCATGACTTGATCAAATATTGTTTCAATATCTGAAATCTTTTCAATTTTCTTTACATTTCTTGAATAAGTTTCAAAATTAATGGTATATTGATCAGAAGAATGTTTTTTAGATCGATAAATCATGGATTTCTCAGATTGCCAAGATTTTCTATTCTGTCCATATTTATCATAGGCATGTAATAGATTTGAAATGAGTAATTCCCAAAATTCAGTGAAATTCATTCGACTCACACTTTGTGCCAAATGATGAGCTGGTTCCCACACAATACTATATTTGGTATAGTAAGCACCAAATACGTAATGAGAAAGTAGAGATTTGTATAATTGAGGAATGGATGAATGATATCTCTTTAAATATTCATTTGCCTTTTCTAATAAAACTACTCGAGTTCGAGATTGATCAAAATCAAATCCACACTCTTCTGAATCTTTCAAATATTCTAAAATGACACATTTTGTAGTTTCAATCTTATTCAAAGTCATTCCCTTTTGAATTTCATCTTGATCAAAATGTGTTAAAAGTTTGAGAGTTTCCAATCTCAATCTATCTGATTTGCTTTGTAAATTATATTTCAATGCTTTTGCTAATTGTTTAAATCTTGCATTGGAGAATGGGTGAGTGACTTCGATGGAAGTAGTGGTATTGGTAGCAGTAGTGGTGGAAGTATTGGTAGTCTTAGTAGTAGTATTGGTGGCAGCATGGTTCTCTTCTTCTTGTTTTAATTTTTCTAAATATAAATTAAATGCCATCAACACATGAAGAGAATCTCTTCCAAATTTACAGACCATATTCATAAAAGATTCTAACAATTTAGAGAGTGCATTCTTGGTGTATGGAATGACTTGAATGAGTACAATCATTGTTTGAGAGAGAATACATTGAATGATTTTCTTTGCCTTTTTAGTCAAGTCTTTTCCTTCACTTGTAGAGTTGAAAGTCGTTGGAGTTGAACTAGTAGCAGGAGTAGTAGTAATCGTTGTTGTTGTTGTTGGAATTGAACTAGTCAAACTAGTAGGAATCATAGTCGAATGGATTCTCTGTGGAGTTGGCCAATTGTGGATTGTTTTGGTCTTTTCAATAAGAGGAATAAATTGATTCAAAAATGTCATACACATTTGATATACTTGTTTGGCGTATGGTTCAGATTTCTTTCCATAGGTTGAGAGAACATTGAGCATTCCCCAAGTGATCAGTGCATGTGAATGATGATGTGAAAAGTAATTCATCACTTCCTCTGGATTCATTTTCATTAAATGATTCAATCGTTCTGAGAGTTGCTG
The DNA here is from genome assembly GCF_008403515.1 of Naegleria fowleri. NCBI lineage: Eukaryota > Heterolobosea > Eutetramitea > Acrasida > Naegleriidae > Naegleria > Naegleria fowleri. The sequence continues at coordinate 458,765 of NW_025407933.1, forward strand.
TTGAATGACTGAAACAAATTTAGAATTCTTTTCAGAGAGTTGTGAATATTCCAAGAATGAATGTTCATCGGTTAAATTTGTATGAATAAAATTCAATAGGAATGAAATGGTACTTTCCATATTGTCTTCAATATCGCTATTCACAAATCTTAAAAATTCTTTCACAATGGTATTGGATTCTTCTTCAGTACCAACACTAGTCATTAACTTTTTGTAAAAAGTATAAACAGTTTGTTTGTCCTTAACAAAGAAGCAATTATAGAGTAAATTGTGAGAATTTTCAATCAAATCAGATCTCTGCATGGTATCCACAATGTCAGTAATGAATGAAAATAATGCTTGTGCTGTTTGTGGTGGCATTTCAGAGATTAATTCTTTGCGATTGATACATTTCAATAGTTTGAGAATGGATTCTTCATCACAACGTTCAACGGTCGTGGTGAATACTCGAATCCATTGAAGGACATGTCCAATTTGGAGAGAGAGTTTATCAAGAGAAGTTGTACGAGTTGTACTTTCAACACCACCACTACTACTAGTAGTAATACCATCATCATGATTCGACTCAACTCTACTCCAAATGTTCACTAAATATTCAAATTCCTTAACAAGTAAATCCCAAACTTGTTTTGCTACTTGCTTATTCTTTGAATAATCTCTTAATAGTATTAAACACTTTTCAACAAGTGTAAACTTATTTCCAATATCTGATAATTGTTTCTTTACAGTATCTGTTGAATGTTCATTCCAATCCAATTGTCTAAACAAGAGAGGTAATAATCTTGACATTTTTGAATGATAATTTCCAAGTACTCCTTTCATGGCTTCAAAAAACATTTGACTTGTTCCATCATACATATTTTGAGAGGGTTTTGAAATGAGTAATTCAAATGTTCTTCTCACATATTCTTTCAATTCAGAATCTGAGAGTTTGTTAATGAGAAATGAAAAACTTTCTGCTGCAAATTTTCGAATGTACCACTTTTTATGGGAAAGAATCTTGGAATACTTTTCAAACCATAAAGAAATGTCTTTTAGAATATATTTTTGTAAATATTTAAATAGAAATGCTAAACATTTGAAAATGAGAGCATTCAATTCAGTATTAGTCGATGAAATGTTATAGACAATAGGATAGAATAGACGAGGAAGTAATGGATAGAATTCTTGTCTGAGATCTTTGGCAAAGATGGTCACGAGACTTTGTGAAGGTGTGAATGGAGTGTAAAGTGAAGGTGATGCGAAGTGAAGGTGTTGGGTATTCGGTTGAGAGAATTTGTTATTGAAAGTGAGATGTTGTTGAGTGAATCATGTTGGAGTGTCGTGGATGGATGGATTCATATATAGAACACACGGTCATATATGAATGTTAGCACGCACAATAATTTCATGAACCAATGAATGAAACTTACTCTAATAAAGGTTGAAATGCAAGTGAATCCTTAATTCTCAAGTGATGAATAAAAATATCACAAATCTTTTCCTTGTGATGAAGCATTTCTGGAAGAGTTCGAACAAAATTTTGAACATTGCTTCTAAACATAATGTAATGTTTCTAAATATTAGTAAGTGAATTCAATTGAAAAATAGAGTGAAAGTGATGCATTCCAGTGTAAGAGAAAGTGTTTTTCAAAAAGAGAGTAAAAAAAGGTGAAAAGTCAAAAAACAATATACGAACCGTTAAATTCAATTCATCCCATTCTAACATTTTGTCATAGAAGAATGTGGTCGTATCGGTCTCATCTTTGGAATCTTCTCTTCTCCGAGTGTCATATTGAACATCAGAAATAATTTTAACATCCTTGATACATTCATAGAATGATTTAAATTTAATTGGGTTATCCTCCTTCTTAGAGGGTAACTTTTTGAGAATGGATTTAATTCTATTGTTGATACGTTCTTCGGGAGTTTCTTGATGTTCATCCTCCATGTGATCATGATTCAAAGATGTTTCAAGTGCATCACTTGGTCTGTTAGATGCCATTGTTGCGATCGGAGATGTGGTTGAGTTTCTTGATGATGAGACTCGATGTCGTTGTGTCTGATGATGATGCATCATTTTTTTGAATTCGGTTTTTGAGAGGATGATGCTGAGACAAGGAAAGGACGATGGTGCACTAAAAATTTGAAGTGTGTGGCGAACCAATGGAGAAGACACTCCACACCCTTCAAACAAAGAAAGTGAATGTTGGTACCGTACTATCATGATTCTCGTTCATTAATAAATGCTCATTTCAAACAAGAACTTGCCTTTATCGGTTACTCCCAGCTAGTGTTGCCCTTCATTGTAATCAAGACGTTTCGGTTGACCAATTTATTGAAAAATTTTGTCGAAAAAAAAATACGCCAAAATCACATCGTAAGTCATTCTCGTTTGATTCATCTTCAAAAATATTCATTTGCTGACATTAAGTAGAAAAACAATGGTCGTCAGTATCGAGAACGTTCGTACTTCAAAACCTGCTCCAGAAACTGTTTTGAAGAGAAGAAAGAGACTCCAAGCTCACACTGAGGAAAGATCCAAGCTCGCTTTCGAAAGAAAGAAGAAGCTCCTCGCTTTGAGAAAGAAGGCTTTGAAGAGAGCTGAAAAGTTCGCCAAGGAATATAAACAAAAGGAAGCTAACATTAAAGCTGCTCACGACCAAGCTGCCAAGATTGGTTCTTTGTACGTTGAACCACAAGCTAAATTGGCCTTTGTCATTAGAATCAGAGGTATTAAGAGTGTTGCTCCAAAGGTCAAGAAGGCTCTCCAACTTTTGAGACTCAGACAAATTAACAATGGTGTCTTTGTTAGATTGAACAAGGCAACTCTCAACTTGTTGAAGCTCGTCGAGCCATTCGTTGCTTGGGGATATCCATCCTTGTCCACTGTCAAGCAACTCATTTACAAGAGAGGTTGTTTGAACATCAATGGTGACAGAAAGCCAATCACTAGCAACGTTCAAATTGAAGAGAAGTTGGGTTCTAAAGATATTGTCTGCGTTGAAGATTTGATTCACGAAATTTACACTGTCGGACCAAACTTCAAGGCTGCTTCTAACTTCTTGTGGCCTTTCAAGTTGCAACATCCAAAGGGTGGTTATGAAACCATCAAGAAGCACTTCATCTTGGGTGGTTCATTTGGTAACAGAGAAGAATACATTAACCAACTTGTCAAGAAGATGTTGTAAATGCGCTCAAGCAATAAATCATAAAAATTTCACAATTTCTATAATTTGTTTGTTTAATCGGAATCATCGTTGTCACTCTCAGATTCGCTCTTTGGTGGAGGAACATACACACCCAGTGGTGACGGAGCATTTGGAGTGTCCAATAGACTAGGATCCAAACCATCCATTTCCATCTTTCTTGCAATTTGAGGTTTTGGTACACCAATCTTGTTAAGGAGACGAAAGTAATTTGCAAGTCTTGGATCTTGCTCGCAGGTTGGAATGTCAGTATTGCCCCCACTTGAATCTTCGGATGGGATAGGAACAGTCATGACCGTCGAAGGATTTGGTGGTGGTGGAACCCCGTTTGTGGCAGATGAAGGAGATGGAGGAGGTGGAACCGTATTGCTCATTAATAATGATCCAGGTGGAGGAGGTGGAATACTGCTGGAAAATGTTGGAGGCGGAGGGGGTGGAACACCTGTATTGGAAGTTAAGGGTGGTGGAGGAATGTTATTGCAAGTCGTGTTACTTGCTGAGGGAGGAGGAGTAGGCTGTGTAGTGACATTAGCAGAACAAGTATTACTGCTACAACCTTGTACGGCATGATTCATTCCAGACATCCATTGCTCCATCCGTTCTTTCATTCCGTCCACAGAATGCAATTTCTTCTCTAACAACGCTAAAATAATTTCGACGTGATGTATCTGAGAAGAAACCTTTGATAATTTGCTTTCGCAACTAAAAGCAAAAGAATTCATCGTTTGCACCATTTGGATTGTAAAATTATTTACAATATCAAGGGTTTTATAATAATCAATCGGAATTAGTTGGGGTGGAGGAAGGAATGATTTTGAACTAGTTTTAGATATTTGAGAGGTTGGAGTATTTGGATTGATGGTGGAGCCTAATGTTGGGTTGCTCATGATTAAATGCCTTAATCATAAATTTTTTTTTGAAAGATTTTAACGTGTGTTGATGAGGTGTTGGGGCAATGCATATATTGTTGGTCCAAGATTTGGAGAAGAAGAGCCTCCACCATGGTGATTACCACCACAATCATCATCCACAGAGTCCAACACACACAAAGTGAAGACAGTCTGTGCTTTGAAATGTCCATTTGAACTTGTTTATCCAAATTCTCCGAAAGTGAATCTTTCCGACTGAGTCACATGAGTCTCGCCACTGAGTCACAAACAAGAAATTTGTGTCGCCAAACAAAAAACACATCAACCCATCACCCCATCACAATAACAACAATTCTTCCTTATTGTTACCCATTTGTTCAAGTTCGTTCAATGTCTCAAGTCCATCACAGTATCACAAATGTGACAACAACAACATCAGAAGGACAACAACAAATATCCTCACATCATTCCCTTCCTCCTTCTCATCATCATCATCATCATTTGGATGCTCACATGAATACAGCAGTGAATCATCATATTCTTCCTCATCATTATGAAGTGATGAACAACAACAATAATAATAATAATGGCACAACTTCCGTGACGATGGACACTCTTCAACAACAACGAAAGAAAATTCATGCCATTGCAGAATTTGTTGCGGGAGCATTTGGAGGATTGGCTGGTATTTGTGTTGGATATCCATTAGATACCATCAAAACAAGAAGTAGGTTCATTAATTCAAATAGTTGATGTTTTGGTTGTTCAACATTCAAAATTTTCATTCGGTACGATCATTCTTGTTGAACAAATTCAAAAAACGATCTATTTGTACTTTTTCGTTGATTTCTATTATTCAAACTATTTGTACTTTTTCTATGCTGTTGTTGATTCAAAAAACGACTCTCTGTTGTTGTTGTTTGACAATAATTGTATGGATGGTAATGATGGTGTGTTTGGTTGGTTGACCAATGAAAACATTTTCCGAAAAAGTGCAAATATTTCAAGAGAATCATCATCAATTCAATGAAACATTTAAAACCAAATGGGATTATTTTAGAGGACTTTATAGAGGTTTAACAAGTCCACTCATTGGAGAACTTGCAAGTAATTTCGTATTATTTGGATCGTTTGGAATTTGTAAAGATTGGATTTCAAACTATTCATTGAATGAGAATTTACGAGATGAATATAGCCCATGGAAAGAATATGCTGCCATATTTGCATCAGGTGCATTCTCTGGTTTGGCCATTAGTTTTGTGGTAGCTCCAACTGAAATGATTAAAATCCAAATGCAGACCAAAAATGGAAGTGAAAGTCAAACGGTGATGAATTGTGTGAAAGAGTTATGGAAAACAAGAGGAATGTTCCATGGTTATGTCTCTTGTTTGAATCATCAATTGACTTTTTATTCTTCCTATTTTCTTATTTATGAATGGTGTAAGAGACAATTCGCTCATTACTACTCCTCAAAAAAGAATGATTTGAAATTTGAACACAATGCATTCACATTACTCATTTCAGGTGGTGTGAGTGGAACATTAAGTTGGGCATTAGTCTATCCGACAGACTCGATTCAATCCATTGTGAGATATGATCGAAATATGAACATGAGAATGGTATTGAAAAAGTATTCATTGAGGGATTTGTATAGAGGTTTTCAGGTAAGTGTATTCTTGCTTTTTTCTGTTACAAGATTGGTGATTAACATGTTGTTGTTGTTGATATTTGTGACTATGATGATGGCGATGGGTGATGGTTCATCCACAATATGTTGTTCATTCACAAAAGCCCACTGTGATTCGTGCATTTCCTGTAAATGCTGTCACTTTTTATGCTTATGAGTTGGCTTATAAAATGATGGAATATTTGAATCATGAATAAAAGAAAGTGTGGTGTGACACACCTTACGTCATCATTGAATGTTCTCGAAACTTGTAGAGAACTGTTAGTTGTTGTCGTCGTCGTCGTCGTCAGTAGAAAACATCATCATCATGGTAGTATTGAAAAAGTTTTTACTCTTGATGAACCACAGTTGAGAGAGATTTCAATTGTTCCAATGTAATATTAATATTGTCTCTCATTGATTCAAGATATCTCACATACATGTCAATCATTATTTGTTGAACTTGTTCATTGTTGTTGATGAGTGAGTTTGTTGCATTCGTGCCATGATCAGTTGTCAAAGGAGAGGAATTTAATCCACTCATCAAGTGATTGAGTAATTGTTGGTGATTCATCATTAAAGAAGAAGTGTTCATCTCCATCAACAAGTTGGATGTGAGACCATTATTAATAGCAGAAGTAGTCAATGTGTGACCACCACTGGGTAGAGATGCACTAGCATCACCACTAGAAGTCATGGTGGCAGTAGTGGTAGTAACATTTGGTCTACCATTAGTCGTATTAGTACTACTACCATTATTAGTACCACTACTACTCGTTCTATTTCTTCTCTCTTCTTGTTCCTTCAACAAGACATCAATAGGTCTTCGACAAGTTGGACATTCTTGTGATCTCTCTAAACATCCTCTCAAACATTTGGAATGGAATAAATGTCCACATGGTAAAATCTTAATTGGATTCTGTGGAGTATTTGTGATCATTTCTTCTCGACACACCACACAAACACCATCATATTCATCTAATTGAGATTGAGTTGCATTTTCAAATTTTTGATCCAATGTATATGCTGCTCTTCTATAATTAATTAAATCTGTAATCTTTTTACGAACATTTCCAATGGTAATGTAAATATTTCTTAACAAGTGGAAAGGTAGTCCATATTTGGACATGATGACTAAAAAGAATGACAGATAGACCATCGATTGTAATAACTCGGATGTAATCTCTAAATAGAATACAGAAACATCTCTTGATTCCCATTCACTATTTCCTTCTGCATCTTGTTTTGATAAATTATATGCATGGAAACATAATCTCACACTCACAGTGATTGCAATGATTGAGAGAATTAAAAAATCACTCAAAAACAAAACACGAAGTGTGACACCTTCTTTGAGATAATGCATAGAGAGAGTAGTAGCAAAATATGCATCACATGAAAGTAAAAGTAAAAGACATGAATAGATTCTTGCAAAAGTGGAAGTGGATGTTTGTGGAAGAGATTCAAGCTGAAGTGAATGGTGAGTGATGGTGGGTGATGAATGTGAAAAGTAGTCAAGTGATGGTTGATGTAGAGGTAGGTATCATGAAGAAGTAGTCAAGTGATTGTCAAGGCGGTATCGGTATGATTTGCAAAGTAGTTGTAGTGGTGGTGGTAGTAAAAGTAGTCAAGTGATGAAGTGGTCAATTGTACAATTAAGTCATACAAAATGATCAATCATCGGAATTGTTACAACTTACATGTTTGACACGTAATTCACAAATCCAATGAAAGATCTTTAAAAATAATGATGTAATCATCATGGCTAACATTCTGGTTGATAATTCTTCTCTAAATATAGTCATTGCTAAACATGTTTCAATTAATGCAAAATATCCCTTCTCCCATACAATTTCTTGCTCGTAAATTCTCAATGATCCGAAAAATATTTTCACTAATCCCATTCCAAAATATATTATTAATAAAATTAAATCGGTGATGAGTATTATTTTTCCTAATTTGGATGATATTAAATTAACGACAATAAGATAAAATTGAGAGTATTGATTTGCTGTATGAGCAATGAGAATGGTGGTTAGAAATATAGATAATGCTGTAATGGTTTTTAAATCCATAAGAGAGGAAGCCATTTTGTTTTTGTGATTATTATTGGATAATAGTAAGGGATGATTAAAGTGTTATTACTGTTGAATAAAAAACATGAAAAGATAATGATCAATTATATATAGACAGGGAAGAAAAGAACGGCTTTGAAAATCAATTGATTGGATCCGATCGGGAATTGAGAGTGCTGAGAGAGCACAAGTATTTTTTTGTTGGTGGAAAGAATATTGCAAACACGTGTTTCCAGGAATACTATTAGTGAAAAACTGAAACACAATGCCAACACAATTGGGTGTAGAGTGCCTGAAACTGTTCCAACTTCCCATCCATACATGAAACAAGAACTGTAAATCAAAAGTTTAACTAGGTAACTCGTTGTCTGGTGAATATCAAGAAAACCCGAAAATGATTATCCAGTGAACAAGAATTCTCCACCACAGCTGTTGGACACCACCACCAACATCTAAATTTATTCCTGATGTCACAATGAACTTGAAAAAATTCAAAATTGAAACTCTTCTGTTGGCTCTTCGAACGTGATCAATCTCACATTCACTTGGTACAATCTTTTGAAGAGAGAGCTGTATCACTCAATTCCCAAGATCACCACCACCGTAGAGAGCAGTACTAGTAGTGCGTGCTACTATCATCACAATATTGAAATCATTGAAACTCCATCACTCACGACGATTGAAATATTTCTCATTGGCCGATTTAAATCTTTTATTCTTCACAAAACAACGTTGATACGACAAAACAACTGTTCATTGACGACACCTACAACTCACCCTCATTGTGATAGCATTCAATATTATTTATATTATAATTGAATCCATATTATACCTTTCCAAATTATTACATTTCCATCATCATCATCACCACTGAGAGATCAATGAATCACCAAAATAATAACCATCCAATACTTGAATTACCATCCTCCTCCTCCTCCTCCTCCTCTCTGAAGAGTACGAGTGCAGCATGGTCCACACCACCAACCCGATCATCCTCCACTTCCAGAAACTCCTTCACTCAGATCAAAAATAGACATTCAAATTTTGTGGTATTGGTGGTGTGCTATGAGGCTTCTCCTCATCCATCATCATCTCACTCTCACTCTACTACTACTACTACTAGTAGTAACAGGACACGAACAGCAGCCACACTTAAAAGTATTATTGATGATGAGGAAGATGATGGCAACACCACCAACACCAACATGGATCATCCTCATGGACCCATCATTCGTCGTAAATGGAGAGAATTCCCACTTCCTCTCGATGAATTCAAAGTCAGACAATGGAGTGGTCTACCCAATGACTTGTCTCTCTTCTACTATCATGTTCCAACTTTCAAAGAATGTGTTCATAATGGTATTAATTTCATGTCCTATCCCAATCATGTGATTATAGATACTATTGAATTAGAAAGACATGAATTGAAAAAGACAGAATGTTATTTTGTTTGTACAAGAGACAAGTATTTAATCAAACCTGAACATGATCCAGTCTATATTCGAATGCGTACTCAAAAACAGAATGAAAGTAGTATGATTCGTAGATTTTGTATCATTACAGAGAGCAATGAGCAAGAGGCTCAATTTTATTTGGAAGCCTCAAATTATGAACTTGGTGAAGCCTTGAAGAGTTATTTTATGGCTCAACCAATGAATCATCGAGTCGAGTCGAACTCATCGCGTAAAGTGAGTCTCGAAACAACCTTTCTTTCAAGTGCCAAATTAGGTCAAGTTGAAAAGTTACAAGCACTCTTGACCATTCCCTATGCATTTAGTATAGATACAGTCAATAACATGGGTATGAATGTTTTGCATTTGGCAGCACTACACTCTCAATTGGCATGTTTGAATCTTTTATTGAATTATTTCAATTCAGCAATGGATGATGATGAGGAGGAGGGTCCTGTGGGTTCTAAATATAGTAATGGTACCACTCCTGGAGGAGTATCGACTACCATTCATAGAAGTAGTACGACTCCTTGTACAGGTGGTGAATCACCACATCATCACCGAAAGATATCAAACTCTTTATTGAATCAAAATGATCACTTGGGTAATACTCCACTCTTCTATGCAGCAATGGGAGATAGTGTGGATTGTTTTGATTTACTCATTCAACAAGATGATATTTCTCTTTTTGAAAAGAATAACAATTCAGAAACAATTCTTCATGCCATTGCTATGGGAAGGGGTAATAAGGCAATATTTGAATCTTACTTTATTGCATGTGCTTTGAAATTGGATGAAGATGAAGAACGTTACAAATCATGGTGTAACACTAAAAACAATGATCAAGAGACTGCATTTCTTATGGCATGTAGAAAGAATAGACATTCCATTGTTTCTACAATTTTAGATCCTAATCAATGTTATGTCTCAATTATGGACATTCATTTGAAGAATCGATTTTCTCAGAATGCACTCATTGTAGCAGCAAAAGAGAATGCTTATCAAACATGTGAACTCTTATTGAAATCCAATTTATTTAATGTCAATGAAAAGGATGAAAAGAATTTAACACCACTCTTCTATGCATGTCTATTTTCACATCATGAATGTATTTCTCTATTATTGAATTATGGAGCTGATTATACATTGGATTATCAAGTGAATTATTTAATTAGAGGAGTATTACAAGGTGATCAAAAAACCATACAATACTTGTTGAGAGCAGGAATGTCACCTGATTATCGAGGAGTAACCATGTATGATGAAACGAGTGTGTATCATTTAAATAGTTCCACGGATACTACTACCATTTATGGTAGTCCTAATAATAGTTCTAGTGGTTCTGAAACCAAAGTTCACTCAAGTCCACTCTTAAATATGACACCTCTTCAATTATGTATCTATGGTAGTAGTAGTAGTGGTGATATTGGTGGTGGTATTGATGGTGATAGCACTGATCCATCCTTTGAAGACGATGAAGACCATGATGACATGAGTAGTACTAATAATAATAATACTCGTCATCATCGTGTACGAGTACATGAATCTTCTTCTCCTGTGATGGAATTAATCATGCGTAATATTAGTAGTCATCATGACAAGTCATTATCCAATTCTGCTCATCTCATTATGAGTCAAATCTTTCAACTACTCATTGATTCTGGAGCAAATGTCAATCTCAATATTCAACATTTACAAATTAGAGGTGGACTTCAAGCACATTGTTTATCATTTCCATTACTTGATTGTGTCTATGCTCTAAATATGGAATTATTTATGAAATTACTTTCTCATCCGAATATCAATGCCAATCAATCATGTATCTATACGGGTAGAACATGTGCTCATTTCATTATTGAACAATACTATCTCACTGATTCACAGAATTTAAAATTAGTTGCCATGTTTAGAGAATTGTTAAAAGTACCATCTTTCAATGTCAATGCACAAGATGTATTTGGAAGAACACCACTCTATCTTTCAAATCTATGTGGTACTCATCATTTATCTAAATTATTAATGAATCATCCTAATTGTGATGCAACATTGTGTGATGTGAGTGGAGTGAGTGCTCAACACGTGTGTGATTTGATAGGATCTATCTATTGTAATGAAATGAAAGCAAAGAAACACAAAACGATGTGTTTTAAATTAGATTCAAGAAGTCATTCAATGGTATTATTACCAAAAATACAAATTGGATACTATCTTCAACATGAAGTATTGAGATTTACATTTAAAAATGTCATTCCAATGATTACTATGAGTACAAGGAACAAGAGTCATAATTCAACATCCATGACTACTACTATGGACAATAAGAATGGTACTACTACTATTATGAACCAACCCTATCCACACCATCACCACATGGACCACCATCACATGAGTGAATTCTCTAAAAATAATCTCATCAAATTCTATCAAAGATTTTATCATTTGAAAAAATATTTACCATCGGCTTACATGTTGAATTGTAACAAGTTCAAAAATAATCCACATCGACATGACATGTTTTGTAAAATGATTGATTTTGAATTAGAATCATCCAATAAGATTCGACTCATAGTATCCTCCAATGTTGAATATATTGAAACGAATTCTCTTAAATTTTTTATGGATAGGCGTTTGACACGTGGCATTCAAATGAAATTTGGAACAGCATTGAAATTAATCTCTTCCATTTACATTCTCCACTCATGTGGTATTGTTCATGGTAATATAAGACCAATCACAAGTAGATTTAAAGAGCCTACTAAAACATGCCTTGTATTAGATTATGCATTTCCATTATTGAATAGATTTAAGAATGATCATGAGAATCAACAACCTCAACAACTTCACTCAAAGAATAATAACTCAAAGAATCAACAACCTCAACAACCTCACTCAAAGAATGATGATGACAACCACGATGATGATGATTACTACACATCACCTGAAGTTAAACAGTATGGTTATGATGCTCTGTGTGAAGAGAGTGATATCTATTCATTGGGTGCCATCTTTTATGAATTATTCTTTGATCATAAATATGGTGAGAAAGACATGAGTTCAAGTGTGAATCCTTTATTTAAAGATTTAGAGTCAATCCTTGCAGCATGTTGTTCAGAGTGTATTAGAGATCGACCCACCATGAAGAATTTGTATCAAGTCGTAAAGAGATGTACTAATGAGGTCATTCAATCACAAGTATTGGATGATTTAATGACACAACAATTGAGTACAGAAGTGAAATTGGTGGAGAGATTGATTCAAACATATGCTCATCCTACTCTCGTTCCAGCATTGACAAGAACAACATTGGATTTTTCTATGAGTGGTAATAGTTCTGGTGGTCATCATAATAGCACTAATAATAGTACGAGCTATTGTAGTAGTAGTAGTAGTAATAATAACACTGATCAATATCATGTATGGAAAGCTACCAATAATTTGAAAGGATGTATCAAAAAGTTGAAAGAAGAATATTCAAAGATTGTCTCTAACACCACCGTCAACAATGCTCTTCCACCTCTCTCAGAAGTATCCAACGTATTGGATGAAATTGAAGAATATTACACTAGTACTACTAGTACTACAACTACTACTGGTACTACTACTACGACTAGTACTGCTGGTACTACTACAACTGGAACTAATAGTTTTGACTGCTTTGAGAAACTTCACTCTCCATCATTCCTTACAACCATTTATGATATATTATATTTACTTGTACAAACATTACCTGACAAGTTCAAAATTGCACCATTTGATGTCTTGAGATTAATCTTATTGGATGAGAATGCAGTTCAACATTTATTCAAGACAGTGAGTGGAATGAAATTATTGGATGAATTGATGAATCGAATGAATCAATTTGTGAAATTGTGTACAAGTAGTCATGGATCCTCCTCATCTTCCTCATCCTCCTCAACAACAACACCACCACCCGTCGATACATTTTCTATTACTGTCATTAATTCTTGTCTCTCACATATCATGAAAACCAATCATGGTTGTAATTATTTTGTCAATTTCAAACCACAACATTATTGCACATTGGTGAACTTTTTAATTCAATGTTTTACATTTATCAATTCAGAAGAAAAGTGTTTCTACAGTGCATCCAGTGTAGTCTTTAATATGAGATTTGATATTTATAGAATTGGAGATCAATATGGACCAATTCTCTCTCAAAAATTGAAAGATTTGTGTTTGAAATTTCAACATCCATTCTTTGATCGAGATGTTCAAGCTGAGAAGTGTTCAAAACAATTATTAGATGCCATTGTGATGTGTTTGGATCGAATTTATTTGAAACATCGCCAACAACAATCATCCTCATCACCACCACTCTCAATCATTACCAGTGATACGATCAAATATTTAGCCAAAGCACTCTATACAATCATGAAGATGGATAATCATGCGAGAGAATACATGACATTTAAATTGTCCTCATCCTCCTCCTCATCCTCCTCATGGTCATGCTCACTATTGCAACCTGTGATTGAATCTGGATTGTATGTGGCCATTTCGAACATGATTGATCCAGAACCATTTTTACATGATGAAGAATTTTATGTTGAAAATCTCAAGTACAAATTTCTAAAGCCAAAGAAATAAAAGAGAATGATTCCATACTTGAAAACTCAATTTTATCCATCAACAACAGAATTCTGTGTTCTCATGCTCATTCAATACTTGCATGGAAATGTTTGTGGTAAAATATAGGCACTTGTGGTAAATTTGAGTGGTGCTGGTATTGGCAACTTGAAATAATCATCAAAGGTCATTTCAATCATGAAGGCCGTATAACCACCACCACTCGTACCACCATCACCATTATTATTATTATTACTATTACTACTCTTTGGAGGATTCTTCATGTAGACACGCCATGACAATGAATTTTCATCCACCACCAATGGTGTCGATTTCCATGCCGAGTTACCAATGGTTTGAACTCTAAAATCTCTTGCTTTTGGATTAAATGCTTGCCATAACAAGACACTGGTAGGTTTCTTTCCATTTCGAATATTTAAAGTTAATCGCATACCATTGGAATCGTATTGAGCTGTAAAATTATAGATGGGCATTTCAATACGATTCAAAACACCATAATAATAAGCAGCAATGGTCATGAATGCATCAGTACCAGCAAGAGAGTGATCTGCATTGGGAACATATCTCAAATGTCTATATTCATCACCACCATCCAATTCATTGTAACTGAATTGAGATAAATCTGGCCAAAAGAATTGATCACCAACTGCATTGACCATGTATTTGTTAGTTTTGGAGAGTCTTGAATTGTATTCAAATGGATCAATGACCTTTGTCAAAGACCATATGATATTATAATAAACACATGATGATATTTTAGATTCATCATATTCACAAAGTGTCAAATGAAATGTTGGATCAAGTGAAATGAAATGTTGGATCAAGTGAAATGAAATGTTGGATCAAGTGAAATGGTGAAGGATAGAATTCACACAATTGATATCGATTTTTATGTCGATGTCAAATTACAATATCAAACACTTAAACACTCAAACTCCTTACCTCTGTCAATTTCTTAAATGCATCAGAATTCAATTGTGCAGTAATACCTTCTTGAACATAATCATTCATTGCTTCTGGCCATCCACAAATTGAATTAAAAGTATGTTCTAATACTTGTCTTGTTTTTACAACAGGAATTACAATTGGAATGATGGATTTGACACGATGTTTCAAATCTGCAACACCCACCAACCATGTGGTCCATCCTCTTTTAGAAGCACCAGCAATGGTGAATTGTTCAATATGGACATTTGGAATCTGATTAGAAGTGTAATCTTGAATGGTATCCATAGCAAGAAGTGAAGATTTGACCTTTTGAGATTGTCAATAATAATTTTAATTTTATCCAATTGAATGGATAATATTGAATGGATAATATTGAATGGATAATATTGAATGGTGTTGACAACAACAACAACACGACTATTGAACTTACCATTGGTAATCGAGGGATCCAATTGGTTTCATCGGTATGATTTAAAAAGTGTGCCCAAGCAAATGCAAGAATTCCATCTTCAACACGTGACTTTTTCAATGGATCTGTTGTGGTACATGTCATTTGACCATTCATATGTGATCACATATGATTTCACAATATATATATATATAATGAAAATGATTTAAAAAAATCATTGTTGATTAATCATTCACAATATTTATAATGAAAATGATTTAAAAAATGATATGAAAAATGATTTCACAATATAGATAATGAAAATGATAGGATCATACCTGATTCAAATACAATGGGTTGATTTGGAATTTGATGAATGGCAGAGCATATCGATTGAGTGAGAAATGACATGATGGAAAGTTCACTATCTCCACGTGGTGGTGATGATTGTTGTGATCCACCAGTAATCATTAACAAACCCTCTTTTTTGTTTTTATCTAATGAATGTGGAATTGCAATTTCAATGTAATGAAACCACTCGTGTCTCCTTCCAATCTCTTTACTTGTTAACCAAAACACACTTGTCATGTTGAGAACATGAATCGTGGCATAGGAATTGGTATATTGATAGAGATATTGATAGGAATAGGAAGGAGTTGGTTGTTTCATGTAATCATCAAGGACTTGATGGTAATCAATCTTGGCGGCTTGTATGAATGAGGAGTGGTGGTGATGAGGATGATGAGGATGATGGAAGGTTAATGATAATGGAAGGTTGGTGAGAGAGCACTGAATGGCCAAAAGCACCACCATCGCCACAAGGATCACATGAAATTCGTGAAAGAACATTTTTTTAAAGAGGAAGAAGCCATCCGTGAACCACTTTTCCCTTATTTCCAGCATGTCAATATTTCTTGGACGTACAAGAGACAATGTTCCAAATATTGGCGTTCAAATATCTGTCAATCCTTTGATGAGAGTCTTGAGCTGTTGTTCCAATCATGAAGTACATTTCAAATATATCTATTTCCTTTAGTTCCGATATTATCTGGAATGAGATGAGGATGATAACTTTCCATAAATTCAATTTTTGAAAACACGACTATCTGGGCGAAAAAATTGTGTTGGTTATAATGACGTTCTTGTAATAAAAAACAAATAGGAAGTTCAAAAGATGTTAAGATAAACAAAAGAGAAAAATTTAAATACATTGTAGTTTGTTTTAAAAATTAATACAACTTTCTGCCAATATAACTAAGTAGTAAACTAATTTAAAAGATTTGTATTAATTTTTGAAAGTTGATAATACAACAAATATGTAATAATCAATCCGATTTAAATATATTATTTAATAAACCATTAGTGCAGTAAAAGAATATACAGTATATTTCTAACATTTTACGACCGATAATAAATTCTATTGATTATTAGTTCATATATTTAAAGTCATTTTACTGCTATAAATGACAAGTTATGCTGGAAGAAAATTATAATGTTTTATAATTACATTATATAAAAATGAATTAAGTGATTAAAATAAACTCAAGGGAAATGAATCAAGAATTTGGTTAATGAATAAGATAGCTAAGGATAATTAGATAGTTACAGATGATAAGTCCCTGGAATAATGGTTGTTCCAATATATCAAATTTCGTGTTAATGCGTTTTGCTTTAGTAGCTTTAATTATCTCGCGTTTTGTGATTCCAATTCTGTTATATAACCCAGTAATGATTAGTTAATGAACGAACAAAGACTCGACAAATAATGGTCACCTGGAGAAAGCATAGATGTTTAATCATTAGTTCTTTCTTTGCTCTTATGAGATCTGTTTTGATGATGCATTTGCGGTGGATATTGTTGTCAAGACTGAGATGAAAAAGGTCTATCTTTTTGTTAGCCAAGAGCTATATGGAGAAAAAGATACTTTCTCTGGGTTCAACAACTTTGAGAACTCTCACAAAAAGATTCTCTCCGAATATTCTCTTGCATTATCACCAACAGAACCACCGAATATTATCCTCCTCATGATCATCATGGGATATATTCTTTCTCAATCCTAAAAAAATGTGTTGGTCAAAAACAAGCTCTTGTTCCTTCTTCTTGATAGGATTGGTCATGACTCTTGATCAAGTGAGAAGAATGCATAACATTCAACAAAAAGAACATCGTGGACGCATGTTCTCTCAAGTATTGTTGTACTTGTCTTACACACTCATGGAGTTGTTGCAATTCATGCAATATGTGTTTGGTATTGAAGGTACTTGTGGTACCAGTCACAATGTGATATTAACCATTCTTGCACATGTATTGATTTGGACTCAACCCATCGCTCATAATTATTGGTGTTTGAAGAATACAAGAAAAGGAAGATCTGCCATGAGATATGCTCTCTTTTCTTCATTTGTAACATTTCTTGTAGCAACCATCTCGTTACTGTTGGGATATTATCATGTGGGAGGTTTTGGTTTGGAGTCCATGATGATGAAGGAAGAAGAGTCGTTTTCGACATTCACCAGTAGTAGTAGTAGTAGTTGTAGCAGTTGTAGTAGTAGCAGTAGTTGTAATCGTAGTTGTAATCGTACCGGTGGCATTGGTGGTCATTTATTGGGTATTGAAATTCAAAATGTTCATCCTGTTCTGTGTTCCTATCAAGGTCCTAATCATCTCTACTGGATGTTTCCCTATCATCCCTTGTGGGGTCATGGTATTAGTTGGTATGTGTGGCTCATTCAAACAGTCACTCCACACTTATTTAGACATTCAGTTCCAAATAATGATTTCCTTGGTAAGAATTGGGTGGTTGCAAGTTCTGTGGTGATGGGATGGTTAGTAGCTCTTGTCATTACTCTTCAAGTGGGTGGTATTATTCATGAAATTCCATCCTATTGGTGTCTCATTTCAATTCCATGGTTAATTCTTCCCTATATCTTTGCCATGATGAAGCCTAAAAGATTTTTAGTGAATGAGGAATTGTTTATCAAATCATCTCGAAAGAAAAAGGAATAACAATGGTTTGAATATTCAATCATCATCGTGATGATGATGATGAGATTTAAAGGTTGAACATGTTGGAGAATTTCAGAAGGAGTGCTTTCTATGTGGAGTCATCATCACTGGGTGAAGAAGAAGATACACAAGTTGAGATGGCGAACCGATTCTAACAAGATTTCAACTCATCCTTTGATTTCACACACCTGTCATTCAGCATTGAATTGTCATTCAATTCCCAACCAGCAATACACAAGGTTGTCGTGTTGCTGTTGGCCAACTTCATAATTTCCACGAATCATTAAATTTATCCTTTTGAACTTGACAAGTGATGAGCCCATGAGGCGACTCAGTGTTCTACTCTTACACTTTACTATTGCATTAAGGGATCTGCGCAATTTTTGAACCTGTATTTTCCACCTTGTACGGTTGAGAATGAAAATAAATTGCCACAGACAGTTCACCAACACTACCACAAACAAATTAGGCTGTGAAGATTTCATTTTTGGATATTTCTTGTCTTCTTTCTTCAGATCATCATTAAATATTTCAGAGATACTCGACCATATGAGACACATGTGGACTGTTCGACTGTTCCAAGCTTGTCTTTCCGTTGTTGATGATCACAGAGAAGATTGCTCTCACTTGATCTTAAAGAGTCAGTCAATTCAATAATACCACCACCACCACCACCACTGCAACAACTGTAGTTAATGGTGAAGAGTTCATGACAAGGGTGAGGGAAATCCTGTTGTTGTTGTTGTTATTTGTTAACAGTCAATAGATGAGCTTTTATGTGCGCAATATTCACCTGATTTATCCCAATCATTTGATCCTCACCCTTGAGGTGTGAAAGCATCCAATCGGTTTCTTTGATTAAATCACATGTCGATCATCGTGATTCGCTGATGATCAAACAGACAGACAGACAGACAGACAACACTGCAAGTGCAACAAGGAAGACATTTGCTATCACCATCCAGCACAAAAAAAATCACAAAAACAACGAAGATGACACAGTCAACTTCAAAGATTGCGGTTATTGCTGCACTCGCATTGACATTGGCCATCCTCTCACTTGTCAAGTGCGATCTATACGTTCATAACCCAAGAGGAAGCAATGACAGAAATTGCGAAAGAGATGCTAACCGTAGAAATGGTAACAGGTGAGTGTTCTGAACAGTGAACGATGATGCGAATGTTCTTGTTGTAATTAACCATTCATCACACATGATGAACATTAACTTTGGACTTGTTATTACTTGACTTGTTTTTTTATACCATTTCGAATCAACACAACTGTTATTGGATGATTCTCTCACCGCGATGACTGTGGTGTTGTTGTTGTTGGTCGTGTTGTGGTCACTCACCGCACACACCCTTCTCCTTTGGATGTGAACCTGATGTCCGTCGTTGTGGTTGTCTTCGTTTTTATTCTCGATTGTTGTTGTTCGATTAATGATACGTCAATATTTATTGACCATCTTCCATCACTCCTACCTTGGTCGCTTGCTCGTGTCTCTTACTTGCCACCACCACTACTATTATCACCACTTGACACATTTACCACCACCACTTGACATCTCAGACTCTTCAACTCTGAAAACAATGCCGCTGGTGGCTATGCTTGTCCACGTGCAGTTGGTGGACCTGAAGTGAAAACTCCAACCATGTACTATTATGAAGGTTCTGAATTGTATTTGCAATGGACAAACCAACACTCTTGTGGTACTCATAACAATTATTGTCAATTAGTGATTCAATACATGTGTAATGACACTGTGGTTGGTACTGACAAAGTCTATGGTAACTATTACTCTGTGAGAGATGGTATTCCAACCGATTCCAATGACGATGCCACTGATACCATTTCGGAATCCACTCAAAATGATTTGAGATTTGGTCAACATGAACCATTTGACAACTACAAAAAGTGCACCATTCGTGATCGTAATAAGGGTCTCTACATTGCTGATCGTGGTTTGGGTGGTAACAGTGCCATCTTCACTCGTCAAAACAACGGTGGTGAAAGATTTGGTTTCGAATGTACTGAAGAACATGACTATTATCCTTATTGGCACTTCTCTCCTTGGGTGGATATTGCTATTTTTACTTCAAATACCTCCATGTGTCAATGGTATCAAGAGAACTCTCAAAACGTAGTTGGACGTGGTGAATGTTGGGACTCTACCAAAACCACCTATCTGAGATATAACAATATTAAGGATTGTTTGAGTGCCACAGATGCCAAAGGTGTCAACATGAACAACAAGTGGGTCACTGTTCCTGCTTGGGGTGTTCCTCCACCTGAATGTCTCTCCACTTCTTTGATTGCTTCACGTGACAATCACTTGGGTAATGCTGCAGATGGAAGTGGTGAAATGGCCTCTTACAAGTGGAAGATTCCATTCGTGAAGGATATGCCAAAGGATCCATTCACCAATAAGGTTCATCACAACAATTGTGTCTTGAGATTCCGTTACAATATTACCACCACTGAAATTCCCTTCTTCTTGGATTGGAGATATAATTATCTTGGTGTCACTTCCAAGACTCCATCCATGACTCCAATCCGTCAAGATCCATGGACTGAATTTGGTTATGATCATCCTCTCCATCTTGCTGTCAATACCAATCAATATGGTAGAACTTTCCAAGATCGAAGTTATGTCTTTGCCATTAAGGAACGACCACAAAATGTTCCATCCTATGTGACCATTCACAATTTGAATGTTCGTGGTAAGAGAGGTAACATTGTCAATGTGTATCCAAGTGTGGAGTATGACTTTGTACCAACTAATTTGGAAGTCAATGGAGATGATTTGATTCACATGCAATGGACTGGTTCTGATTACAATCCTAATCGTACTCCAAACAATGCAGAAGGAGGTCCAGAGGATCCAGCTCAAGGTGGTTATCGTGCTGATCGTTCTAACATTGTTCAAATGGATGTTGCTGGTTTGAATACTCCTCGTCCATTCAGTGGTATTACCATGTTCTTGACTGAAGATGGTAAAGTCGATAAGGATTTGGTTCACAAATTAGCCTTTTTAGGTCAAAATATTTACGATAACTCAACCACGAATCCAAAGGCTTGTCTCTCTAAGGCTCAACTCTTGGCAAAGAATAACCAAAACACTGCTGCAGCTGAATTGGATGATCAAAATTGTGGTAAACTTGCTAATACTCCTTATGGACCATACTTTGATGCTGGTTTGGTCAAGATGTATGCTTCTGGTAAATTCTATTACATGTCCACCAGAAACAATAACTTCTCCAATAGAGGACAAAAGGCTATTTTGACTGTTAGAAATGCTCGATTTTCTGCTGCTCCAGTTGCCATGTCCTTCAATTATGGTGGAATTGTGATATTGATTTGTTTGTTCCTAATGAATCAAATTGTTTTTTAAAGACACGCGGTGAGTCTGGATGCACCTACTACCTATTAAGAATGATACAAGACCACTTTGTGTCACATCACTAGTAGTAATAGCAATAAACTCTTTCTAATTTAAACGAAATGACAGGCACAACCTGAAGGATGATGAGTAGAGTAGTATATACTATGGAATGGTGATCGAACGAGTCACTAAATTAAATTGGACGTTGACCAAATCGGGATGTCCCGCCATTTCAGAATGCAAACTCTCATCGTGTGCGCTTTTTGAATCATCAACAAAAATTCGGTTGAAATCTTTTTCAGCAGCACTAGAGTGAGAAACGTGTCTCGATAGCAGCTGCTGCTCGTACGTACGTCACGATCGATCGTTAACGTGATTGGCAATCACTGTGAACCCTCTCTCTGCCCTCTCTTAATGGTTGATTGATTCCAACCGAATCTTTTTTCTCTAGTCCTTTAGATTATTAGTATCATATTATATATATTTATATATTACTGAATGTACATTTATCACTCCCTGTAAATATCAAATACCACCTTCACTATCATCATGTTCAAACGTATCGTTAATAATCAGGCCTTGATCAATGGCTTGAAACAAGTCTCTTATGGTATAAAGAGAGAGACAACATCGTCTTCTTCTTCTTCCGATGATCAACAACAACAACAATCAACAACAACAACAACACTTATTCTCATTGCAGATCAACATCATACCACTTCCATTCTACCATCACATCATGTGATTTTAACAGCACCTAATAATAACAACATTCTTGATGTCCATCAATTCGATCAATTCTGTTCCAACAATCAACTTGTCTCATCCAATTCTGTAGTGTCCAAAGTTGGTAAACAAGTGCTTGTGGAGATGGGACCAAGGATAATGGAAATTATTCTACAGCATATGAATGAATCAATGCTCAAAACCCATCAAACTAAAGTGTGTAATAGTAGTAGCAGTGGCAGTGGTGGTAATACAAGTCATATCATTGCAACAACAAGCGGTTCTCTAACAACAAACAAAACGAGTGTGTCACGAATTTCATCTCCTTCTTCTACCAGTAGGAATGTTGACAAGAGTACAGAAAAGCCTTCCGAAAATTGCAATTTCAAATCTGCGACTCTAAATGTCAACAGATTTGAAGGAAAACAATTTTATGGCACCAACACCATGTTCTTGATGGATGAAGAAATTAAAACAACTGCATTACAAAGCAGCCAAACAGAACTCATGTTACAGAAGAGTGCTCAGATTATTGAAAATGAAAGTCCATCCAACTCGCTTGGCATTGACACTGTAAAGGCGCTGTTGTTGGACATGTACGGAAAGATTGCTCAATTTGTTGCAAAACTCTCCCAACAGCTCTTTGGAAAATTGTTCACACCAGCTAAGGAAGGGCAGAAAAACAATAATACTGGAATGATGAGTGACATTCAAGGAAATGTGATGCTTAACTCCATTTGCAACCAATCTATACTGATTGTCATTTCCTTTATGCTCTACGAAATTGTTATTTTCAATTCAGCACCAACATGTCACAATGAAATTCAAGTTGCATTCCAAGAATTCTTATCGAAAATCATGTCCTCAATGTAATCAATTAATGCTACCAACAATCAACAACACACAGGGAATTTGAAGTGTTCGGGTATTACTATGCAATGATTACTTGAGTGTTATAAAGTCACCATATTTACATAAAAATTTATTGCCGAGTTATTCCTTCTTTTCCTCTGCTGCTGGAGGATCCCACCACAATTTGCCATAGTCATTCTTGTCTCCAACGGCGTGGCATTCCCAGTACGACTTGTTATTATCAATATATTTCTTGCAGAATGCCATTTTAGGAGCAATGGTAAAGAATGCCTCGTACATTGGTGTCACGAGATAATTGATGAATGCAATTTGGCCCTTTCCGACATGCTGAGTTGCTCTGTCCATCATTGGAGAAATGGCTAAACCAGAATTTCTTTCTAAATCTCCTTGAGCGAAAAACTCTTCAGTAATTCTTTCAGTCCATTTCAAAGCAATACCAATTGGTCTAGCAGGATTACTCACGTCTGCCATCTTGATTGCAATTTGTAAAGCCAATCTAATGTCGTCTTTTGCTTTAAAGTCTGCTTTCGCTTCCAATCTTCCTTTGAATTTTCCAACAATTTTTGCGTGTTGACCCATATCTGTTGCTAAAAGCATTTCGACGACTGTTTCTCGAATATCTTTTCGTTGTTCAGTTGACAATCCACTCAGAATGTTGAATTTTTCTTGTCTCATCAATTCAAAAGATTGAGCGCAGTGGTGGTTCTCTAAGACTGCTCTGTCATTGTAAAGAGTTGCCAAATAACTTCTAGTGTTGACTTGGAATGCATTGTTCAAACCAGGATGATCATAGTCGTGAATTGTTGCAGATAAAAGGGCAGCAAAACAGTCCTCATCAGTTAATCGTTCG
The DNA here is from genome assembly GCF_008403515.1 of Naegleria fowleri. Classification (NCBI taxonomy): domain Eukaryota; phylum Heterolobosea; class Eutetramitea; order Acrasida; family Naegleriidae; genus Naegleria; species Naegleria fowleri. The sequence goes on from NW_025407933.1 coordinate 482,797, forward strand.
GATAATCCTCCTTCTTTGATGATAAAGTGAGTTGCTTGTAACACATCAGCTGCGTGAGCATTGTTGTGATAAGGATTAGGATGATATCCAGCTTCAAGTTCTCTTAAAAAGTTAATAAGAAGTTCCTCTTGAATGTTAAATTTGCGCATAAAATCGTATTTCAAGAAAAGTGTAAAGCATGTTGCAAACAATGGATTTCCTCCAGTAGCATTGAACAACTCAACTGCATCAAAGCTCCAAGAATCAAGTTTGTCAAAAATAGCAAGTATTTGCTCCCTAGGTTCAGTCAACAATTTTTGTGAGCTCTCTAGATATCTTTTTGCATCCTCAACGTTCATAAATTCAATGGGTTTGTCCTCTCCCCGTAACACAATTGGTCGTTCATTCGTTGCAAACTTAATCTTTGCCCATTCAAGTACATCCATATCCATTTCATTGAGAAGGTCCTTGTTAAAATGCACACTGTATTGACTGTCGTGAGAGAGGATGGATATAATGCGTTCAAAGCTTTGTTTTTCTTTCATTGTGATCGAGTTATTATCTGATAGTTTCTTCATAATATCAGAGAGGAATCGAATGACCTTTTCTTGTTCAAAATTGACATATTCTTCTTTATCTACGGTACTAGTGATACTTTGTTCTGGTGGAGGAGTTGGCTCTTCTTTTTGTGGTGGTTGCTTTTCCTGCTGTTTCATCGGTTCTGCTTTGGCTGGAGCATCCTCGTCAACAAGTTCATCCAAAACATCATCATCTTCTTCAGGAGTTGAGGAATCAGGATACTTTTCCTTAATTTCTCTCTCCACTTCTGCAATCTTGTCTTTATAAAGTTTAATTTGTTTCTCCAATTGTTCCAATTTTTCTAAAGGAGCTGACTCCGTTCTGACACTATAAAAGTCATAAAGTGGATTGACAAAGTAGAGCGACAAATGTTGCAAAGCCTCATTATCTCTCTTTAATGGCAATGAGAGGCTTGTTCGTCCAATGACGGCAAAATTCAAATCAATATTAAAAAGACATTCCTCTTCATTCACGTGCATTTTGAGAGATACTTTTCTGTTGAGGAAGGCATACTTGAGAGCAGTAAAGAAGTTCATCCATCCAATTGTATTATTTACGTCTAATCGGTCTCTCTGAATCAAGAAAAAGGTCATTATTCAACATTTCAACTTGGAACTTACAATTTCAGCCAATTTCTTTCGAGAAACTTGTTTCATATAGAAGTTTTTCTTAATGTCAGCGACAGCAAAGACCACCGATTTAAAATTCGAAGTTACATAGGCAGTACACAAGTATTTATCTCCTTGAACGGTTGTTTCGGTAAACAACTTGGGAAGTGTTGCTAGATAGGAATTGAATCTTCCATTTTCTGCAAAGTCGTCTTCCTCGGCAAGGTTGTTGTTTTGATTTACGGCACAGGTATTACCCATGATGATGATGATGATTGCCAATAATCTTTTTTTTTGAGTTGTAATTTCGGGAGATGAGTAAACCAGTAATGATGTTGGCGGGAATGGAGAGACGATGGACTACTCTGGTGGTGAAACACGGAGAGACACATCATCTCTTGTAAAGTGATCACTCGATGAAAGATCGATCAATCAACACAATTTGACCATCGATCGTAAACATGAAAAGAATCACCTCCTAATTTTTCAATTCAGCGGCTGAATACATATATTTCTCTCATTAACCTCATTCACTTTCCAAAACGTTCGAGCCTCAGGCTCATCTCGAACGTTAAACATTTTTCAAAAAAATGTCCAACATTGAGGAAGCCCTTAAGAAACTCTTCTCTCATAAAGACGATACAAAATCCGTCGTGTTCGAATGGGACCATAAGAACAAAGTAGCCATCATTACACATGAAGGAGTAAAGTAAGTGTGCATGTTGAAGACTTGTCTACCTCATCATCATCCTTGATTCATTTCTTACTGAACAACTCTCCTTAATAATGAATGTACCACCGCACATGTATGGACCACACATCATCATCATATTCATTGTACAATTAAATGAAAAGTGGGTTGGATGATGTACGGGCTCATCTTGATGCTTCTAAAGTCATGCTTGCCCTCTTTGCTGTAAAATCCATTGATAAAGATGACTCTGTTGAGACTCAAAGAACCTACTATGTACAATTACCATTTGTTGGAGTGAATGTAAAGCCTTTGTTGAGAAGAGATTTGAATTCATTGCGAAATGCCATCACCAATGCCGTGAAGAGTGGTTTGAATGTACATGTAACCATGGAGATTACAAGCGTGGAGGATATTAAAGTCGATGAATTGGAAAAGAGGCTTCTCAATGCATGTGGATCTCATAAACCCAAGGGTTTCCAATGGTAAACAATAATCATGAATTGATGATGTGTATGTAATTCGAGAGTAAGAGAAAATAAACCACTGTCCGTGTGCTCTCTCGAGTGCTTTTATTGCTTGTTGTGTGTAGCAGCGTAGGATTTGAGGAAACGAATTAAATCAGCACTAGGAAGTTCAACATGATCATCATGTGGTAAGGACATGGAATTGCTACTACTACTAGTAGTGGTGTGTTGGTGTAATTGATGATGTTTCTCATTCGTTGTTGAGGATGTTGAGGATGGTTGTGCAAGTGATGGTATCTGTGATGTAGTAGTGGTGGTAACACTTGTGGCATAGTGAGCCAAACTAGAGTTCGTGGACGAATCTGTCATCTCAGTGTTGTTGTTGTTGTTCTTCTTCTTCTTATGCTCAACAGAATGTTGTTGTGAGCCTCTCAACACAAAACTATTCATAAAAGTGGTGTAGCAACTGCTCATAGAAATGAGTGAATGCGAAGGTGCACTGAAAATTTCTTTCCATGTCTTATTACCTTTTTCAGTAGAGAATGGAGTAGTAATGACTTTTTGAATGTCCATGAGTGATATCTTGTTGAAACTCTCTTTGGATGGCCATTTCTTTTCATAGATGGAAGAGGAATTCGAAGTAGTAGTAGTACTTGCACTATCAGCAGTATCTTTCTCATCCTCCTCACAACGACTCATGGACGTGTCTTGATCCATGACATCATGGGTTGCAGTCGAAGAGAATGATGATGCTCCTTTCCTAACTCCATCAGATGACTCCTCTGCTGCTTCTTCTACTTTGACCACTCGATACACTTCGAATTGCTTATTCAAAAAATACAATTCATCCTCCTCCTCCTCATGGTTGTCATGATCTTGTTGGTTGATTGAATCACTCTTCTTCTTGTAGTAGAATAAGGCATTCACAAAGTGATCTGTCTCGAGATGCATCCTCAAGGGAGGAAGAGTTGTTGCATCTTTTGTACTCTTCAAATCAAATTGACAAATATCACTTCCATTCATAATGACGGCAAATTTACCACAACCACCATTTGAAACTAATCCTTCTACATGTCCAGCATCAATACTCCATACATTCTTTGATTCAAATGCAATTGAGAAGAGTGAAATGTATCGATCAGAGATCACAGCAATGGAATCATCATTGACAAATTTACAATCACTTAATGAATAGGGATATGAAAATGATTCAATTAATTCCAATGATTGTAAATCCCAAAGTGTAATTTCACACCCAAAACATGCTGCTAATAAGGTACCATCGCTCGACACATCAAAGGATGTTGCACTCAAGTTCTTGTATTCAATAATGGCACTGCAAGAGAATAATTGAGTGTTGGCGGATAATTTCCAAATTCTAATTTTACCATCCAGTGAAGAGGTCAAACAACAGCAGCTACTATTGTAGTGGTGGTTTTGGCGGTTATGATACGGTTGGTTTTGGCGGTTCACGAAGGAATTCTTCTTGGATGGAACAAATAGTAAACGCGTCATCCGTTGTTGGTGAGGGGAGTCAATCACAGTCACTAATTGAGGCTTTAAATGAATATTATTGGATGACTTGATTCCTGAACATTGCCAGAATTTTAAATTTTGTTTGTAAGATCCAAAACTCTCCACATGTGCCATAAATTGACCATCAGAACTGTAGGCAATGTGTTCAATGATGGTTCTTACAGGAAGAGTCTCTTGAAAACGAGATGGATCATATTTCACATCTCTAAATTGAACACATTCATAATGTTTCACACTTCCATCATTAATATTATACCATTGAAGAGAGTCAGTACCACTCACAAGTATGTTTGAAGAATGAGGTTCTAAAGTGACTTGAATTTGATCGACTTGTTTTTGATCTAAATTTGTATTCATACCAAATATTCTATAGAGAAGAGAGAATCTAGCAAATTCATATTTTCGAATAATGTTATCTTTTCCTAATACGAGAATGACATCTTGTGAGGAACTGTGTGAGGGATTGATGAGGGATTGATGATGGTGGTGATGGTGGTGATGGTGGTGTCATAGGACAAGGGTATATAAGGGTTATGTAAGGGTTATGAAAAATGATCAAATACATGGCAAGTCGTTGTAATATCACGAGAATGAGTCATGCATGAATCGTATCGTTCAAAGAATACAGTGCTGCTCAATGAATGACATCATTCCACTTACCTCAATGTAAATTGTTGAATGGCTGTATCAGTCACTAGAAATTTATCCTTCTTTTGTGATGGTAATCTCCAACACACCACCACTCCTTCCACACCACTCGAATATAAATAATCACCTTCTTCACTAAATTGTAAACATGTAACAATAGATGGATGCCAGTGATGAGAAGATCTTGTTCCATCTGAAAACCACAATGAAATGACACCACGTGCATCTGCTGTTGCAAGAATTTCATTTTCTTCACAAAATGCCATTGCTGTTAAAGGAATTCCTTCATTGGTTTGTGTTGTTTCTAATTCTTGTTTCTTTAAATTGTAAATATAGAGATCAACACCACCAATAGCAAACAAATGAGTCTTTGAAATGTTCATTTGTGTGAATTGATACATTTGTAAGAGATAGGAAGATGTCATGGAAGAAGGAGTCACAGAACTAGTTGTAGATGTCATAAAAGTATGACCCTCGAGGTGTAATGATGGTTTTTCTTGTGTAAGAACCCCTTGATGAATATTCAATTTGATAAAACTATAAAAATGGTCCAACACACACAAATATAAAATTTGAGCATTTGACTTGTCTTGTTGAATTCCATAAATTGGTTTTCCAATATTCACTTGTTTTAGTAATTGAGATTGATTTTTTTCAACCATGATATTCCAATGACACAAATATCCATCTTCAGAGACACTGAATAATGAACAATCATTGCTGTCAGAATGATCTCTAATAATTTGTGTTACTTTCTTTTTATGGAATGTAATGGTATGAATGTGTTTACCAGTGCTATTTGAATAGACAGCAATATTCTGTGAGAGTGGAACACAAAAGATGTTTTCATCATCCAACAGAAGAGGACGTGAATTGAAAGATCCTCCAATTTGATATTGAATGGAATGATGGCTCGGAGTGGTCATTGTGGTGGTCTTGTTTCTGGGATGATTGGGAGAGTTATTTGTTATTGTTGTGGTGGTAGCTGTGTTGATGGGAGTACTACTACTACTATTGGTATTGTTTGACTTTTCCTTCAATAACATCCCTGGTTGTTGAAGAGAAGTTTTCTTTTTGCTGGAGGGAGTGTGTGGTGTGTGGTTGGAGGAGAGAATGGTCATTTTTTTTGTTGTGGGTGTTGATGCGAGTGGTGTGTGTTCAGTGAAAGTGTTGAACATGTTGAGTTTCAAATCACAGCCTAATAGGAGAGATTTAAATTCTTTATTATGAAGAGTCGTTAGAGGTATTTGTTGTGGTGGTGCTAGTGGTGCCAGTGGTGCTTGTTTGTTGTTCTTTCTTTGCTTGTTTCTTTTTCATGTAATCTTCAGTGGCCTTTCGAATTGCCTCTTCTGCTAATAAACTGCAATGTTTCTTGACAGGTGGTAAACTCAAATGACTGGCAATATCATTGTTTGTAATCATCATACAATCCTCAATAGTTTTACCTTTTACAAGTTCTGTGGCATAACTCGAAGATGCAATTGCACTTCCACAACCAAAGGCTTTGAATTTAGCATCAATGACTCGACCATTGTCATCTACAAGAATTTGGAATTTTAAGACATCTCCACATGATGGACTACGCAGGTTAGAAATCATTTCCACGCAAGTATTTCCATCCATCAGCATATAACACACACGCGAAAGTCAGTTCATCATGGATGCAACATGACACAGGTTAATACAAGATTTCAAAGATCATTTCCACATTAAGAATTTCGACCGTAAATGAATTTTCAAAATAAATTCATAGAAATGCAATGTTCAGGACACAAATATTATTGTAAATCATTATAAAATCAATCGTATCATCATAATAATGTCAAATGGCATTCAAGAATCATTTTGTATGATAGGATTGAAAAGAAGCAAAAAGATTAAAATTCTTCCATCAACAAATCGGAATACTTACGCACCAACCAAAGCACTTCCTACATTCTCATTTGAGGAATCCAATGATCCGGCATTTCTTGGATTCTTGTGATGATCAATCACTTTCTCGCTGTATTTTGTTCTCACTTGTTGTTGATTATTTACAAATTGAGAGAAGAGAGTGGTGGTTGGAGAAGATCGTACATTTCTCTTGGAAAGAAAAACACAAGTAGTACGAATGAGCTTTTGAGACATTTTTTTATGCTTTTTGCGAGAGGAGGATCCTAATGCTAAATGGTGAATGGAGTGCGTGTTCAGGTGGTTTTGATTTTGCGTTCGTTGCGAATATTGGGTGATTCTTTTATCTAAAATTGTTCAACATGATGTTGCCATGCGAAGGAATGGGTTGAAGCACGTAAGGATCAAATTTGGGTAATTTGAAAGAAGAAGGGACTGCAGGATGTGCAAGGACTCCATCACCGTCATCTAGATCATCATCGTTCCTAATAATTATGTTGATAGTGATGATGAGCTCCACCTGTGAACGATCAGGGTGTTGTTCCTCGCTGATCGTCTGATTTTTCTCAAGGCTCAACAGCATTTTCAACCTTCCAGCTTGAATCATAAAATCATAAAAAATGAATCTCAACGATCATAAGCCTCCTTCTTCGTTTCATTCACCCATTCACACCAAAATTGTGTGTTCTGCACCTGGTAAATTAATTCTTTTCGGAGAGCATGCTGTTGTGTACGGAAAGAATGCTATTGCAACATCTTTGAGTGATCTCCGAACAAGTATTACATTGGAATTGTTGAAAGTGGCTGAATCATCATCCAATAACAACATCCATACGAAACCTCCTAGTCTTATTTTTAATGCTCCTTCGATTGGATTTCAAGAAGAACTTGTCATTCCTCTCGAGTCTATTCATCAATTAATACCGCCAACAACAATTGTTTCATCTACGGCAACCTCAACAACCGTATTACCCGATAAGCCCGATCGTGGAATGGTTGATAAATTAGTAGAATTCACCAAACAATGTATTCAAACTAGTTCAATCACTACAAGTGTTGCTGCTATGGAGTATAACAAGATGATATCGATTGTATCCGTTCTCTATGTGTACCTGTTACTACTGCTACTCCAAGATGATACAAGAATGCGTTTCTTAAATTCTCCCAAAGACTACTCGATTCGAATTGATTTATCAAGTACAAATCTTCCGATTGGTGCTGGCTTGGGCTCTTCTGCCTCTTTTTCTGTGTGTTTGGTTTCTGCATTTTTACTTTTATTTAAGAAAATTTCTGTTTCATCCATTCAATATCACAACAGTGATAAGAAACAAGAGAAAAACACTGTCGAGTTAGAACTCATTAACAAATGGGCCTATTTTGTTGAACAATTAATTCATGGTACTCCATCAGGTATTGATAATTCAGTTTCTACCTTTGGAGGTATTTTGAGTTTTTCAAAAGGAAAAGTTCAAGAACATTTATCACCTCAAATGTTACCGAATATGCGTATATTGATTGTGAATACACGTGTTGAAAGAAATACCAAATTAATTGTTGCAGGAGTGAGAGAAAGAAGAGAAAAAGATTTTGAAAGTATTGAAAATAGATTGAATGAAATTCAACAAATTTCTCAAGACTATTTGGAATTATTGAAAAAGAATTATCAACAAAATACTTCCGAGTGTTCCTTCTCTACTGAACTGAGAGATAAAATGGAACAATTCATTGATCGAAATCACGTGCTATTGAATGAGATTGGAACAGGTCATCCCAAATTGGATAAAATATGTGAAATTGCATCTAAATATGGTTTACATGCAAAATTGACAGGTGCAGGTGGTGGTGGTTGTGGATTCATCTTATTGCCCAATCCACCTATGGATGAAGTGGAAGAATTATTGAAATCTGATTTGGAAAAGGAAGGATTTGAATATTTCATGTCGAATCAAGTGGCAGGTGTAGGTGTTCGATGTGACGAATATTATGAAGAAGAGTGAATATTTCGAGTATTTTGTGTGAATTTGGAATGTGAAAATGATAATGATACGCATCGTTAGACCTGTCAGGTCACTATTGGCCATTCCAACACACACATCAAGATTTCATTGCAATACCACAACAACGTCTTAAAAAATACTAAAATTTCTCATTCCGATTCTCATTTGTGAACACCACCACCACTTGTTGAGTGGCCAGTGATCATCACGACCCGATCGTTCGTCATACTACAACTACAACTACTACTGCTAGTGAAATACAATGTCGCACCCAACAAGACCAAAACGATCCATGCTGCATCCTATCCAATCTCATCATCATTTATTGACCATCATCACACGATCGATCCTTATTGTCACTCTCCTCACATTCTTCTTGTCTCGTGATCATGTTTATTCAGAATCATCATCATCATTGGCCACTCCTACTACCACCATCACCACCACTCCAACTACTACTACTACCAATTCCGAACCAATTTCAATGGCCATTTGTCGAATGCGTGGCACCCTTCATTTACCATCACTTCATGGAACTTTTTATTTTACTGTACCATGGACCTCCTCTCGACAACAACAACAACAATTCAATAGTGGTAGTAGTAGCGGTGATACTTCACAATTTCTTCTCTACATTAATGGAAGTATTATTGGTTTTAACACTTTGGAATTTTCTAAACGTTCTCTACCACTTCACATTCATGAATTTGGAAATATTTTGGAAAATGATGGGATGAGTGTGGGTGGACATTTAGAAATGAATTCAAAAGATGTTGGTGCTACTCTTTCACCTCTCTCAATTCAAGATACATTGAAAGTGAATTATATTCTAAGTTTTCAACAATATTCTCATGCAAGTTCAGTACTCTCCTTGGAGGATATTATTGGAAGATCCATGATTGTACATCACTTTGAAAATAATGGTACCATGAGAATTGGACAATGTGTCATTGCAGTCCTACCAACAACAACAAGTAGTAGTAGCATTTCCACCACCACCAGTACTACCACCAGTAGGAGTAGTAGCACAACAACAAGTGACAGTAGTAGTAGCATTTCCACCACCACCCTCAGCAGTGGCAATGCCATTGATCACCTTTCACCTCAATGGTCGTCGAAGTCCTCCTCAATGGAGAGTTCAACAACGTCCTTCAACAAACTTGTGGCTCATGTGAAAGGTACAAATCCATTCTCACAACCAGTGAATGGAACAGTGATTATTGAATCTGTGAATATTCCTCAAAAAGATCAGCAAGATTCATTGTCCTCCTCCTCTTCATTCAACATGTACTTGAAAATGTGTCATTTGAATTCGGCACTATTGCACGACACATCTTTATCGAATATGGTCATTTCTATTCATGAGGGTGGAGATATTTCTAAATTAGGAGTACCCATCATGGAGATGGACTATCATCCACCCCAATCTATCATCAATTCTCAACAATTTACATTTTCCTCTCCTCAATTCAATTCTCTAAAACAAATTGCAGGAAGAGCCTTCTCCATTTCACTTAAACAATCAAAACAATTACTTGCATGGGGAACACTTGGAATTGCACCTTCGAATTTAAATCCAAAATTAACCCTCGAACATAGAACATGTGAATCCAATGAAATCAAACAAGATTTAACATTTACTGTTAATCCAACAGTCAAGTCTCGATTCTATTCAAAGATTCGAATTGAAAATCAAGATGCTAATACTGGAGTCATTCATGAATTTTCTGGATTTTTATTATTTGATTATTTGAAAAGAAAAGTCTATGCCAAAGCACAATCACAAATGAACTCCAATCGAACCTATGAATTAGTAGTCATTCCAAATTATTTTACAAAATTTTTAAGTGTCTATTTATTGGTTGATTCAAAATGTTTATTCTTAACAAGTCAACTTCATCTCTCTCAAATTCCACTTGAATTGAAATTACAACAAGTATCTAATCATCCCATCTATCAAATCACATTCAAAGGATTTGCTATTGTGAATGGAGTTCACTGTGAAGAGTGGTTCATTAAAACAAGAGAATTATTTGGACGTGAATTTGATACTGAAATTTCACTCTTCACAAGTAGAAATAATTATCATTTAGTGAAAGCAATCATTTCAAAGACACCCATTGGATCTGTTTCGATTGAATTGAGTCAAGTATCTGAATTGGAATATCCATTCGATGATCAATTGGAAGAATGGACACAACAAGCAAGTGTGAAATGTCGATATGGAAATACGATCATGTTGCGTTCTTCTTCAAATAAATTTTAGAGAAATCATTATTACGAGTAGTAGTAGTATTGCTGTTGTTGTTCTTGTTGACTTTATATAAACGATGCAAGTCCAATGAAAGAGGTTCAAGCTAATAAGAACTATTTTATATATTTTATAGGAATTCAGAGCTCTTTGAGATTCAATATAGAGACTCACTTTCATCAAAACACATAATTTGGTTCATGCCTCGAATTATTAAGGAAGAAATGATGAGTTGTCAAGACTCTTGAATAAGCCTCGTTTTTGTTAAGAGTTCTTTTTCGACTTTGAAAGTTGGAAGTAGACAAAATATTAGCAACTCAGGAGAAGGGTAAGGATTGATTTGGAAAAGGTGTACATTGACAACACATTAACACTTCATCCTCTCAAGTACCTCCATGAATCACTCTATAAAATCCATATTTACCATATATAGCTTTGTGCAACAAGAACAATGTTTTCTTTGAATCAAGGTTTTGAACTGATATTTGAAACTTGTAATTTTTTGTAAAATTCAAATTCTCTTGTTGGAGTATCGAGAATGAAATGCTATCCAAAGATATTTAATGAATTGTGACAGAGAGAGTTGAAGGAACGAACTTGACAAGGACTTGGTGACCATTCCAATCATGACCAAATGAATTTTGGAATGTAGTTCTAAAAATACAAACTTGAATCAGATTGCACGTTAAACACAACCACAACTCGATCCTGATAGATCTTTGAAAAGACACCCATAAAAAAGCGAGTAGCGAGGCTTCTCTCCACCATTTTCGAAACGAGAAAAAAATACTCAAAGCCTTTTTCCACCATCATCACCCTCCGCTAAAATGCTCTCTTCATCCGAAACTAAAATTCCAATCCCTGAACCAGGAAAGAGAAACATCATGATTACAAGCGCGTTACCCTATGTAAATAACTATCCTCACTTGGGTAATATTATTGGTGCTGTTCTCAGTGCTGATGTCTTCTCCAGATATTGTAAACAACGCGGATACAATACAATTTATATTTGTGGTACTGATGAGTATGGTACTGCGACCGAAACAAAAGCCTATCAAGAAGGATTAACCCCTCAAGAAATTTGTACCAAGTACTACAAACTCCATAAGGAAGTCTATGAGTGGTTTGATATTGCCTTTGACTACTTTGGAAGAACTAGTACGGAGCAACAAACCAAAATTGCTCAAGATATTTTCTTGAAACTCTATCGCAATGGTTATTTGAGTGAAAAGACAATTCAACAATTGTATGACGAGCAAAGTGGCAAATTTTTGGCTGATCGATTTGTTAAAGGAACTTGTCCAAGCTGTGGTTATGAAGATGCTCGTGGAGATCAATGTGATAAGTGTGGAAAATTATTGAACCCTACTGAATTAATCAATCCACGTTCAGTAATTAGCAATTCTGAGCCTGTTCTCAAGGAGACTGACCACATTTTCATCAAATTACAAGAGTTGCAATCAAAGACAAAAGATTGGTTCGAAAATAACAAGGATACTTCGTTGTGGACAACAGTTGCTCGTACAATTACTGAATCTTGGTTTGAAAAAGGTCTTGAAGAGCGATGCATCACAAGAGACTTGAAATGGGGAACTCCTGTTCCGCTTGAAAAATTCATAGATAAGGTCTTTTATGTTTGGTTTGATGCACCAATTGGTTACATTTCCATTACTGCTGCTTTCTTTAATTCATTAGGAGATGAATCTGCTTGGGAAAAGTGGTGGAAAGATCCTTCCAACGTCAAGTACTATCAATTCATGGGTAAAGACAATGTTCCATTCCACTCTGTGATTTTCCCATCCAGTTTGTTAGGCACAGGTGAGAATTGGAAGTTGGTAGATGTACTCTCCAGTACTGAATATTTGAATTATGAACACTTAAAGTTCTCAAAGACCAATGGAACTGGTGTTTTTGGAGATCAAGCAAAAGATACTGGAATTCCATCTGAAGTTTGGAGATATTATCTTATTGCTATGAGACCAGAACACTCTGACACTCGTTTCGAATGGTCTGAATTGCAAACTAAGAACAATAATGAGCTTCTTGCCAATCTCGGTAACTTTACCAACCGTGTTTTGAAGTTTGTTCAAAATACTTTCAACAGCACTGTTCCAGCAAAGGAAGGAGAATATACTGAGGAAGACAAACATGTAATTTCTTCTATCAATACCAAAATTAAGGAATATATTGAAAGTTTAGAAAATGTGAGATTGAAGGAAGGTTTACAAACAACCATGCTCATCAGTAAGATTGGTAATCAATATCTTCAAGATCAAAAGCCATGGGAATTGGCAAAGAAAGATACTTCCAGATGTGCAACTGTTGTTAATTTGGGTGTTCAAATTGTTGCGACACTTTCTGCTCTCTTGGAACCATTTATTCCTGGTTTTTGCAGAAAATTGAATGAACAACTGAACTATACTGGAACAAATTCTATTTTAGATGAATTAGATTTGAATAGAGTTCCTGCTGGACATGTTATTGGAGAACCAACTGGTTTGTTCAAAAAGATTGAAGATACTGAGGTGAAAGAATGGAAGAAACGCTTTGGTGGAGGTGAAGAAGAAATTTTCCAATTAGATTTGAGAGTTGGTCAAATTGAAACCGTTGAGGAGCATCCAAAGGCAGACAAGTTATATGTTTTCACTGTGAAGATTGCTGATAATATTAAGAGAAATATTGTTGGTGGATTGAGAGAAGCTTATCCAGATCCTCAATCTTTGATTGGAAAGAAAGTTGTGGTTGCATGCAATTTAGTTGTTGCCAAGCTTAAAGATGTTGAAAGTGAAGGTATGCTTTTAGCATCCAAACAAGATGGCGGACTTGTCTCACTTGTGATACCATCTGTAGATGTTCCTCTTGGATCACAAGTTTATCCAAAGGGTACTGCCTTTAAACCTGAAAAAGTTCTCAAAAAAGGACCACTGAAGAACATTTTGGAAGTGTTGAAGGTTGGCAAGAATAATGTTCCATACTACAAGGATAACTTCCCTCTTTCTATTTTTGATGCTGAAAAGAAGCAAATTGGTGGTGTTGTGACAGAAAGAGACATTAAGGAAGGCAGTGGAATTTTCTAAAATTTAATATATTTACAACAAAATATTATTGGCACGTTAGTGATGTTTTTAGTTTATAATAGGATTGATATATCACCAGAACTTAAAATGTCAGTAAGACGAAAGAGCACCAAGTGCAGATTTTGAGTCTTCTTTCTTTGATTTTTTCTTCTTTTTCTTTTGAACGGTTTGTACTTCCAAATCTTTCAAGAATGAACTATCTCTTTTTTTAGAGTTCGACATGTCGGTCAGTTCTTCTGAACTACTGCTAGTCATTCCATTATTTTCAATCTGGTCTCTCTTCTTCGTCGTCGACGATTGGGACGATAATTCAGGTGACGATGAACTACTTGTTTCTGATACGGACTGAATATCAGCTGTGTTATTTTGTTGAGATGGAATACCATCTTCCAAGTCATCATCATCCTCCACCTGCACTCTCTTATGACCTCTCGAAAATTCCTGAATTTCCCTCAATTCGTCCTCATTAAATTCATGCTCTGCAGACGATTTTGCTTCCTCTTCCTCAAATTGTTGTTCAATTTGTAATTTTTCAAGTAAAGAATCCGCAGATATCTTATTGTGTAATTGTTTAATTGTTTTAATAGAATCCAAAATATCCAAATCTTCAATTTCTTGCTTCGAATCCAAAGTTTTGTTTTCCAATTTTTTCATCGCATCTTCTCCATGATCGTGAAGTTGAGCATTGATATCCTCATGAACACGAGCATGAGATGGATACGATCGAACACAATTATGTTCAGCAACATAATCACTATTCTTTGGGTCTGTTTTAAACGTAACTTCACTTGCACATCTTGTGCATCGAATATAAAATCTAAATACTTTCAAGCCTAAATAATCTTCGCCATGAACAGTCTCTTTCCGAGAATTAAATTTCTTTCCTTGATACATGAACTCACCACATACAGTACATTGAATGGTCATTGGTAACATCATTCGGATTTTGACTTGATTAGTGGTTGCAATTTTCCTCCTCGGAATGAGTTTTGGATCAAAAGTAGGTGGATAATACTTGTTAATGACTTTACGTTCTGCCATTTTATATTGGTGGTGGTGTGGATGTGGTCGGGATGATGATTACAATCAGTGAGGTGTATAACTTTCAGATTACTCGAAAAAAGTGAAGCCTTTTCAGGTAGTGCGTTTTTTTTTAAAAAATTTTATTGTTGAACATGAATTCATCTCGATTTTTGTATGTCTTGTTGTGCGGCTCCAGGTCACACAAACCAGCAAACAACAAAATCACAATAAAATATTCAAAAAAAAAGCCTCGAATGATTCAGCGGTTTTTATTTGCTGTGATGAACGACTAGTGTACTTTTAATACCATTTTCTGGAAAGTGAATTTCTACTGTTTGGTTTGGATTATCTTGAAATTGTTGAAGACTTTGTTGTAGAGGCACTGTTTGCATTGCACTATCATTAGTTTCTTTTCTCTTCTTCGAACTGGTAGTTTCGTTTATTGGCCTTCCTGTTTTCTTTGAAATCTCACTTTGGTAATGCTTTTTCAATTTCAAATACTTTATATTGCAACAATACTCATCAGCTCTAATACTGGGCTTTTGGAAATAAAGTGAAGCCACTTTAGCTCCTTCATTGTTTAACAAAAATCCTTTGGTCCACTTTTCATGTTGTGAATCACAGACACAACAAACTTTTCCTTTCAACCGTTTCCGACTTTTGGTTGATGATGATGATAGCAATTCAGGCATTTTGTTTGTTTGAAATTCTTGGATTGTTTAAAAATAATAATATTTTACTACTGAACAAAATAGCCTATTATCTTGATGAATTAAAAGAGATCCCGAGAGACCCCATGGAATCCAATACTTGAGAGCATTTACAGCATTGTGCTGTTGTTTTTAGTGTTTGAATAACCAGCCATTACCTGCCATCCATACTCAAAGTTTGTGAAATTATCAGGTAATTGAAATCAAAATCAAAAAAAATTAAAAGATTCTCTCAATAAATTCCGAATCTTTTGACATACGGGTATCGAGATGGCAACAACTAGTTCGAGATGATTGAACGTATTTATTGAAACAACAAGGTGTTTATATAATTGTTTAAATGAATTTACAATATTAATATTGTTAATTATAATATTTTATAATTGTTGTTTAAATGAATTTAATGAAATAATGAATTCTCATCAGTCTAATTAGACACAAACCATATTGAAACTTATTGTTAACTAACATGGTTCTTTCTGAATTAGAAACAGGAAGGAACTAGGTCTCATATAGTTCCACAGAACCGAACACTCAACGTTTTCCAATCCTGAAAAAAAAATGACAACTGTCAGTGATGGTTTGAATTTGACAGCAGCGAGACAACACGCTTCTCGCATGTACTATGTGAGTATTCCCCACATTGAAAATAACTTTTCGGAATATCAACCTCCTACTTGATGATATTTATTACACATACTCTCACAATACTCTCACAATACTCTCACAATACTCTCACACATTCTTGATGAATGATTCCTATTCAATAACAACCACCACCACATGAAACACCACAACAATCATCAACCAATAATAACAACCAATAATAACAACCATCATCATAGACCAAACCTAAAACCAATCACAAATATTCCTTCTTTTGCACTCCATTTACTCAATTTGTTCAATTGGGTAGATCGAGTATGTTGTATTTATACTTTAGTTTAATGGCCATCATTTTCTTTGTGGTCTTGTCTGCCTTGCATGCTCCTTATTTGTATTTTTATTATCAGGTGAGTTCTTTTGCTCAGAGATTCACATTGTAATATATCTTTTATGATTCTTATGAATATTCTAAAAATGAATATTCATGTCATCCATTCATATGAATATTATTCTGACTTGTATTCTTTTGATGACAATCATGAATATTCAATAATTATATGATGATACATAGAAATCCAATCCTTCCTTTTTCTTTCAAACAAGTATGGCCAATTTCAGTCTAGGTTCGAGTGGTGCTATCAATATTGCATTTGGTGCTATTGAAATTGCTATTAGTATCTTTTCAATTGTCTATTTGAGATTTTTATGGTGGTTTTCAAAGAGAATGAATGATAAGGTAGCAAAGAGAACTATTTCAGTTGCAGATTATTCGTAAGTGAATGTTCTGAGATACATGTTCATTTATATATATCTATATATTCATCCATTCATTTGAACATGTGTCTATGTTATGTGTGAATTGAATTGTGTGAATTGTGTGAATTGATGTGTGAATTGAATTGTAAAAATATTCCAATTGAATGTTGTGGTGGTGGTGTTGATGAATGTGTATTGTTTTTTTTTTGGAATTTAAATCTATTCTATCACACAGTGTTCATGTTCGTGATTTACCATCCACTGAGGCAGTTCATGGCACAAAGAGACTCTACAAACACTTTTCTAAATTTGGACAAATTGACAACATTGCTCTTGCTCTTGATAGTGGTAATTTAAGTAAATCCATAAAGAGAAAAGAAGAATTAATTAAAGATATTGAAAAGTGTGATATTGTCATTCAGAGAGGAGGATGCTTTTCAAACTTGATTGAAAGAATTAAGAGATCTTATTTCACACAAATGTTGAATTGGACAAGAAAGGAAATTTCACATTCTATGAGAAAGAAGGCCTATCGATGCACTGGTGATGCTTTTATTAGTAAGTGATCATGTTGTTGTTGTGATTCACTCATGATGATGTTCATGAATGTTGTTGTGATTGATTCACTCATGATGATGATGATTGAATGACAATGTTAATCTCACAAATGATGATGTTTAACAACGAACGACATGATTCACTCTTAAACATAGCATTTGTGAATGAAAAAGCAAGATTTCAATGTCTTCATGCATTCAACAAACCTCACATCCAGAAACTTTGTTCCAAAAAAGGAACTTATTCAAAGAAGAGACATCGAATTCGAGTAGAACCAGCTCATGAACCACATGATATCATTTGGGGTATGTTATTTTAATATATATTTCAATAGAATTTTGAGGATATTGACATACCTATTCGCTCTCTCTCTATAGAAAATTTGTAAGTGTTGTCAATATTGATGTGTTTTCTAAATTATTCTCTAATACTTGTTTTGTTGTGTATTATTCTATCTTTCACTTGATTTGTTGTGTGTGTTTATCATGATCCATATATGTAGAGAGTACTCGGTCATCTCCAAATATAGTCGAAGATCTGTATCATCCCTTTTCACCATTCTATTCTCTGCTGCAGTCGTTGCTGTTGCTGTGGTTTTAGAAGTTGTGAAAAAGGATAAATTTGCAGACACAAGGTAAGTGTTGTTGTTGTTATAAAAAATTGAATTTTGAGAGAATTTGAAAAAGTATCACTGAGTGGATCAAAAATCCATCTTTCCAAAATTGGCAGATATTTGCAAGTATCGGAATGTCAATTTTAGTTTTTATTTTGGTTCAAATATTGACCTACACTCTATACTGTATGTAATTGATGTTTTTAGTTTACGAAATGTTGGTAGACACCTTTATCTATTCCTTTATTATTATCTATACCTTTGTGTGAATACTATTATGATCCTTTTTTGGAAATACTCATGTGACTACACGAATGGATGATGACTTGAATACTGCATTGTCACAAATATATATGATCAAATTTACTTCGTTAATGGATGACTTGAATTGTCACATTTTTCAAAAATATATGATCTGGATGACTTGAATTGTCACAAATATGATCATCACTTGCACCATTTCAATAGTATTCTCTAATTTTGAAAAACACAGATTCATCTTGAATGCCAAACAAAGCTTAATGATGAAAGTGACTTTTGGTTCCTTCCTCACAACGATTGCCTATTTATTTGTTTATTTACAATCACCTACTCCAGGAACTTATTATTCTGAAATTACTGACAATAGTGTGATTATACCAAAAGGAGCTATTAATTTTGGAAGAACTTTTATTCCCATCATTGTGGAGGTAAGTCATCATGAATAGACACATCTATCAGTGAATCAGTTGTGAATGATGGAATGATGGATTGTATACGTGCGTGCATATACATGTGAATGATGAATTGTTTGTATTTATGATGGAATAATATTATTATTGTGAATGCTGGAATATTATTGGAATATATACATGTGAATGATTGAATATTATTGGAATAATGTAAAATTGAATTGTATATATTTATGATGGAATAATATTATTATTGTGAATGCTGGAATATTATTGGAATGTAAAATCGTGAACATGTTTTCATGTTCAATAATCACCACAACAACAGTCCTCTGCATTTTACAGTTCCATCTTCTTTATAACTTGTACAAGTATCGCTTCCAATGCCATCAAAGATGCCTTACTGGTGGTCTATCATCACTTTTTGAAAAAGTACAAAGTGGCAACCTCTGTGACTCAAAGGTAAGTTTGAGTGTTGTTGTTGTTGTTGTTGTTGTTAACACACATTCCATGTTGTCATCCTAATCCTCATTCTCATGTAGTGATTTAATGAAAGCTGTTGAACCACCAAGATATTCCTATGAATGTAAGTGAGTGTTAGTTAGAATGATGATATTCATCCGATTGATTGAAATCCTATCCTATTGAAATCCTATTGAAATCCTATCCTATTGAACTTGTTTTAAAACTCCTCACATTTGAAGATCGTTACTCTTATCAACTCAAAAACATGTTCATTGGAATTCTATTTAGTGGTCTCTTTCCACTCTCTCTCATGATGATCACTTTAGGTCTCATCATTTGTTACTTTATTGACAAATTTAACATTCTCAAAGTATACAGAGCAGAAGGCAAAGAAGTGGATTTATTATCTCCAACAGCCATTAACTTTTTATGCTTGGCCATGTTATTGAGATATATTTTAATGTCCATCACTCGAATTTATTTCACAATCAGTTTGAATTATGATCCATCCACAACAAATCAACCAGTGTTGAGTATTATTACACCCTATCATATTTGTTTCTTTTCTGCCTTTTTATTGTATTTAATCTTTGTAGTAATTCATTGGATGACCACTGGAACGAATTTCATTCAAAAGTATTTGTGTTGTCCACCTTTTAGATATCCTAATTATATTACTAGAAATGGAGAGAAACCAATTCATGACTATCGACATGGTTTTGATAAATATGTTGCACCTGTGGATATTCGAAATGTCAAGTATGTGTATCATGGTGAAGAATTGGAGAGTGTTGAACAAGAAATGAAACAACAACAACGCGCGCATCAAGCATCTTCACAAAAGATTGCAGCTCAGTTGTGAGGAGGGGTGAGCAGTGTGAGTGTGATGGTGGTTTTGGTGAGCAGAGAGTGCGATGGTGATGGTGGTTCGACAGGTGTGTGCTTCAATGGCAGTTCACTCGTTTGGTGCTGAGTATGTTTTAAAAATAAAATCATTTATTCTTAAAAAAAAAATAATGAACATTAGCAACCATCATCACTCCTCTTCTTCTTCTCCACAAGCCTCATCACTCGCCAAAGATGAATTGTTACAACTCCGATCGAAATACAAATTCAAAGTTTTGAGTGAGAAGGGAAAATGGCCCTTACAATTCTCTCTATTACACATTCCAGATATTGATATTAAAATAGATCCATCGATGGATGGCTTAATATTTGTATTTGAAATCACTGAAATGTATCCAACGAAATCGGACTTTGACTCTTGTAAATTGATAAGAATTGAAAATTATACACCAACTGAAAAATCACCCAAATTAGCTCCGGTGATGCTCCAGAACATGATTCAGACATGTCAAAAACAACTCACAAAAATTATTATTTCGAATACCAGTGAAATGATCACCAAGTTTATGAATTGGGAAAATGCGAACATTACGACCATTATTTTGAATGGAAATATGGAATATTTTACTTCCTATTTAGCGGAAGGTATGCATGGCATATCAGAAAGAAGATATCAAATAGATTTTAGTAAATATCCAAAAGAGAGCATCAACTCAGAAGATCAAGATGATGAAATACCAGAATTAGACTTTTATTCATTGGATTATCCTCCACCTGAATTATTAGAATCTAACAGCTCCGATACTTTATTGTTATTACCAGCCGGATGTGAGCTTAAAAACGCTTCTATTTTTGAAATGAAACAATTAAGCTTCATTGTCAAATGCGACCGATGCCAAAACGATTGTGAAATGAGAGAATTAAAAGCTGGACAAGGTGTTGAAAAATCATGCCCAAAATGTGCAAAAACGTTGTCCGTCTGTATGAAACCATTTGGAATGACAGAATCAAGTCTTTCTACTGAGGGTAAAAAAGGGAATGAGATTCAAGCAGGATGTCCTTTTGTCTATTTGGAAACAACAAATTGCACATTTTTGGATATCATCCCTAAAGGAAATATTTTGGAAGTGTTGTGTTTTAATTGTAGTCATGGAAATCAAATGAAAAATTTGAAAATTAAGAGTCCCAATGAAATGCATTGTGCCTATTGTCATCATTTGATTTCCATTCAATTACTTCAAATTCAAAAGAAAACTGTTGGAGAATATCTTGCCATGATCACTCACAATGCTGGACAAAAGTATGACGACGATTCCAAATCAAGTGCAGTCGTCAAGAAAAAGAAACACAAAGCTTTGAAAGGCATTCATCCAGGTGCTCCTCTGCCATTGTTTGGAACGTGTGAACATTACAAAAATTCAAAGAGATGGTTTCGATTTGACTGTTGTGGAAGAGCCTATCCATGTGACATTTGTCATGAAAAGGAATGTGAGGCAGCTGTATCAGAGCAAATGGCCAAAAAGATGATTTGTGGTTATTGTTCTCATGAACAAGGTTTATCTGAAACTTGTCACTTTTGTAAGAAGAATCTCATTAAGAAGATTACAGATAAGAGTAGTGCGGGAGGAAGTAGTTCTTTTAAGAAAAAGTAAAATTGAAGTAAGACTTACCATTTGCTGATTTGATGGAAAACGATTTGGCCAATACACTGTGCATCATATGATGGCATGATGATGTTGATGATGGCATTATAGAAAGACATGTATACATCTCATGTCTTTCAAACATTGAAGTAAAAAATTGGTCATCGCGTAGCCACCATTACCTTCCATTCTCGTCATTCTTATCTCTATATTCGAGACGATACAACAATCAGACACACACGCTGTGACATCACGCGTGATTCAAAGCTTTGGCCCACTGAGATCTGAGGAGAAAAATGCTTTTCGAAAGTTCATTGTGGTCATCGTCATCATCATCCTTCTCAATTCATCAACAACAAGAGAATCATCATTCATCATCTCCAATAACTCTCACCACCACCACTACTACTACTACTACTACTACTACCACTCCATACTCGAGTATCGACAACAATCAAACCCTGACCATCGTCGACATTTATGGTGGATGCAATCCCCTTCTTTTTCAATTAGGTAACTTTTCGCGTGATGGTCCAACAGTATTTAATGGAATATGTCCCGACACTTGGCTTGTCTTTTCTTTCAGCATGACCTTTATGATTGGTTATGTAGTGGTTCTATTTCTGTGTAGTTTAGGTGTTTACTTGAAGAGGAATGGAGGACATTTGAAATCGAGAGGTCTCGTGAATATTGTCATGACCTTGATTGCTGACTCGTCTTTCATCATTCTCATTTGTTTGAGATTCATTATTGGACGTCGTTTATATCCATGTGGATTATATATTATTAGTTATTTTGTGTTACCACCAGCAATTCTACTTCCTTCCATGCTGAGATTGTGGAGATTGATTTTTATGAATCGATTGAATGCATTGAAGACTTGTCGTCATGCTCCTCCACAACACAAGGTTTTAGATTCATCTTTCGATCCGAAGAAATATCTTTCGAATCACACACAACATTCCTCTTCACCTATCATCAGTACACTGAATATGGAATTGAATGAATCTCCTCGCAGTAACCATACGATTAGTATGACTAATATTAGTAACAACAATACTATGAGTATGACTAATAGTAGTAACAATCATAATGGTAATCCTGACACAATGACGAGTGCACTCATGAATACCAATAATACTCATAATAATACCATTCAAAAAGATGACACTATGGATGCTCTTTGGTGGAATTCCACTGTTGTGACTACTGAATTTACACCTTCTCAACAAAAGAGACACAAACTTTATACTTGGTTTGTTTCAAACCGATTCATTGTTTGTGTGTATTTTGTTTGCTTTTTATTTCACATTTTGCTTTACATCTTTTTTGGAGCCATCGAGGAAGGAATTTATCAGAGTAATGCAACTAGTAGTAGTTCAGGTAGATTTATGATGGGTTCAAGTAAGTAGTATCCTTGCATGAGAGGTCCACATGGATCCATATATGTGGTAAATGTTTTTATATTCATATGATCCAATTTAATATTATATTTAATTTATTATTTATTGAATGAATCCAATTCTCGTTGAATTCACTATGATGACTTTTATCTCACTTTATTGTTCATGATGCATCATGAATAACAACAACCACACACACCAACACACACCAACACACACACTTCAAGATGGCGGGCTTTTCATCTACGATCGAGGATGTGTCATGACGAATAATATTGTGATTCTGGTGGCTTGTGAATCTCTCTTTTACATTATCATTGCCATTGTATTGTTAATTCTATGTTTTAGAATTGAAAAAGATACATGGTTTATCAAACGTGAATCCTTAATCTTGGTGGCCATTCAATTTGGCGCCATTCTATTATTTGCCATTTGTGGATTTGTTCCAGTGTTTACAAAAATTACTGATTTTTTCATCCCTTATGGATTTGTTCTCATGAGTTATTCATTTAGTGAGGTTGTGTTGAGTGTATTCATGCCAATTATTTATCAAATTGTTCTTGATTCCAAAAATGGAAACCATTTCATATCCGATAAGAGAATGAAACTACACCAACACCAACAACAACACATCTCTTCCAAAATCACCAATACTGGTACTCGAAAGAATACCTTACGTTCCGATTTGGAAAGATTTTTGGAAAATAGAAAAACCTTTGAATTATTACTTGATTTTGCAAAGAGATCTTATTGTCCTGAAAGTGTATTGTGTTACAAAGATATTGAAAGATTTAAAACATCATTGAAACATCGAAAAACCATTTCTCTTCACATTTTGAAAACTTATTTGAAACCAAATTCACCTTTGGAATTGAATTATCCCAAACTTGATCAAATTCATGATGAAATTATGAAAAGTATAATTGTCGATGCCAATTCGAATTCAAATTTACCCTCTGCATCAGTCATGATGAGTAATAATAGTCAATCCTCATCACCCACTTCCATTCCTCCAAATTTATTTGATGACATTCAATTGCATTGTTTGCAAGACATGACAGATGTGTTTGAACGATTGAAAAGTCAGAGTAAACAAGTTCGTAACATTCTAAGGGAGTGGAAAGAGGAAGAAGAGAATAATAATCCTCATCATCGTGATGATGATGATGATTCTATCACCATGACCACCATTGACATTGGAAAAGAGGTCAATGGTGGTTGTAAGGAGGATTCTGGACAGACAGTCATGGCAACAACCACTACAACAATCACTCCTATTACTACAACAACGATCACCACTGACCCCTCCATGCAACAACAACAAGTCAACAACAACAACACTTCTCAAACCTCCTCTCCTCTTCTTCTTCCAACAACGAATCACGCATCAATGAAAGCATCCACAAACCACTCATCCAAGACACCCTCGAAAGAAACTCCACAATTCGAAGAGAACAACAATGTGGAATACATCTAACATTTGTGAAAGCAAAAAACAGTCGAATGACAAGTAGATCCACACACACACACGCTTGGCATTGTAGAATCAGACAATTCTCGATTCGAGAAAATTGCTTTTGTTGTGGTTCTAATCAAGATGCCACTTGAATGTCTTTCTTAGATGACAAGTCAGAGATTTTGTGAACAATAGGACCACACATCATAATCGAAATGACCGATATGTTAGGTCAGAGTAAACAGGATCCCTCATAAGAATTATGCCTTAACCTCTCGAGACCAATCCTCAGTAGTAAAAAGTTTGTTAAATTAGGAGGACAAAATGGTTTTTTCTCCCAAATTTTGGGTGTGCAAGAATCGAAGGGTAGAATTGAATCTCTTCAGAAAACCATTTTTTCAATGCCCCAGCCTGTTAATTTGTAGTGGCCACAAGACGTCTGCTGAGTCGACTCTCGTGATCATTGTTCACAATTTTTGATCCATCGAAATTCGAAAACAATAACAACACGTGTTGCTCCACGATCGATTTTTTGCTTAAAAAAATATGAACCTCGAACAATGGTACTTCTCGATACCTGTCATTACTCGGACATTCCTCACACTTTCCACGATCACAAGCTTTGCTGTTACATTTGACTTATTGAGTCCACTTCAACTCTATTTAAATTTCCACAGTGTATTTTATCAATATCAGGTACGTTTCGGTTTGATGATGACGATCGGTATCATCAATGATTTGATTCTCCGATGATTACATATCGTTCAAATAGCTATGGCGATTAATCACCAACTTTTTATTCTTTGATAAATTCAGTATTAATTTTATACTTCATTTGTATTTCCTCTATTTCTATTGTAGGAGGCTTGAGGAGCATTCATTTCATAGAAAAACAGCGGATTTCTTTTATTTAATATTATTCGGATCAGTTGCAATGATTTGTATTTCTCCTCTTCTTCAACTTCCTTTCATGAGTCATTCTCTAGTAATCATGTTACTTTATATTTGGAGTCGAAGAAATCCTCATGAACAGTTTCGTATTTATGGAATATTTACTGTCGCTGCTGGATACCTTTCATGGGTGCTGTTAGGAGTTGGATTATTGATGGGAATGAGTCCCGTTGTGGATCTAGTTGGAATTGCTGTTGGACATGTTTACTTTTACTTGAAAGATGTTATTCCTGGAGAGTTTCCAGGTGTTGATCCCATGAAAACGCCATCATTTCTTTGTAAATTATTTCCTGGAGATCATCAAGAAATTGAGCATGCTCCAGTATTTAGGGATCCTCCAAATTTCTTTGATGTGAACAGAAATGAGGAGGAAGAGCGAATGCGTGAACAAATTGCAGAAAACAGGGAAAATGCAGAAGGTAATGCTGCTTCTAATAATGATGAAAATGTTGAGGACGAAACACCTCATAACGATAACTTATCAAACAATCAAGGAATCAGTCCAACGGAGTTACACCGTAGACATACATCAAGAGATGAACACGCTGAAGACAACGAGTAATTTTGAGTGTAAATAAGAAATCTAATTATTAAATGTTAACGGAACGTTCATAAATTATGCATTTTCATTGTGTTGAGTAATCTTGGCACTGGTGGTAAGGAATGCTTCAAAGTAAGCATCTATCTCTTTTTTCTTGACCTGGTCTAAGGTAGGAGGATTCCATTTTGGATTCTTGTCCTTGTCAACAAGTAATGCTCTAACACCTTCAAAGAAGTCATGACCAAACATCATGTGTTTTGCAATGCCCAACTCCATGTCAAAACATTCCTTATAACCTAATACAGCTCCCATCCTTAATTGTCTGTGGACTACCCTTAAACTAGTTGGTGACATTTGCTCCAATGTTTTAAGAGTGTGCTCAGCATGGTGAGTGTTCAACTTTTTTAAACTTTCAATAATGTCATGAACGGTTGGGTTCACAGATGGGTCAAATAATGAAATTTCCTTTTCATGTTGCAAGAATGATTTAGCATGAGAGGTGTTAAGATATTGGTCTTGAGGGAAATGCTTTGTAATTTCACTTCCGATAATTTGTGGAGAAAGCAATCCATTGTGTTCTCTACTGAGTTTGACAAGAAGTTCTTCTAATTCTCCCAACTTGTCAGATGGAACAAAATGAGTTGCAATACCAGCAACAACACATTGCTCTCCCTTTAATCTTGCTCCTGTCAATGCCAAATACATTCCAAGTCCTTTAATTGGAATTCTAGGAAGGAAATAACTTCCACCAACATCACAAAAGAAACCAATGGCTGTTTCTGGCATTGCAAAAACAGTCTTCTCAGTAGCAACTCTAATTGTATCAGGTTGAACGCTCAATCCAACTCCTCCACCCATGGTGATACCATTCAACAATGCAATTTGAACCTTCTTGTGTTTTTCATAGAGAGATCCAATCAGGTAATTCAATTGATATTCTTCTGCAAAGAATTTCGGATCCTTGCTTTCATAAATTGCTTTAATATCACCACCAGCACAGAAAGCCTTGTCTCCTGTTCCTTTCAAAATGATCATCTTGCATGGATCATTGGATGATGATAATTGTTCGTATCGTGGTGTAAGTTCCCGAACCATCTCTAAATTCAATGAATTCAAGGCTTTGGGTCTGTTTAACGTGATGACTTGTACGGATGGTTCTGATGAACGATCATGAAATAGAACTTGAGGTTCAATGGTTGTTGAAGTCATCCTTTGGAAGTGATTGGAATGGAAGAGTCGAACGTGTTGTTGTATTCCGAGATTGGTATGAATTTGAATTTTGGAAGAAAAAGACTTGAAAGCCTTCGAACAAAGACTTGTGGTGCGATGCATTTTTTTCATTCGGAATCGAATTCAGTT
Source organism: Naegleria fowleri (assembly GCF_008403515.1). Lineage (NCBI taxonomy): Eukaryota > Heterolobosea > Eutetramitea > Acrasida > Naegleriidae > Naegleria > Naegleria fowleri. Next base: position 510,121 of record NW_025407933.1, read on the forward strand.
GTTTCAACCCAACATGAACATTCATCAAAGACACGAACATCATCAAGTCGGAGTGAGGGTGTCAACGCCCAACAAATATTTGCCTAGACAACATTGAACCATACCAATGTGAAGAGAAAATCCCTCCAAAATGCTTACATTTTCCAAAAAAAAAATGCACAAATGTCTTCTCTCACTACAAACCCATCCACAGCCACTCTCAACCGAGTATTTGTAGAGAAGAAGCCTTCTTCGATTCCAAATCAGTTATTTTCTTCTTCGCCGTCATCATACAAAAATCATCAACGGCAGTCATCGTTTCAAAGACATCACCCTCATCATAATTCATTGGAACACACCACACTATCTTCACCAACAAAATCAACCTCAAGCAAAGTGGAAATGAACGCAAGTTTTCGTTCCTTGTCGCCACAACATAAACTTTTTTCCGTGCTCAACGAGCTCGATACAGAGAGAGAGAATGAGCTTAGAGAGATGATTGACATGATTGAAGATCCAGCTATTGACGAGTTTCCGAGCATTCAAGAGCCAAAAACTTCGTCGGGGATGGGCAATGCTTTACCATCCTCTGGAAATTCTAAAAGTGGTTTTTCAGAGGAATTTGTTGCATCACGACCATCTCCAATCAGTAAAGTCGATATACGTGATGAAAAAGAAGGTCATGACTCGGAGTTACCCTCCGAAAATATTGTGCCTGAGCATGCCCTTCCAATTTGCCCTTCTGTAGATAATGAAAGATTAATGCAATATTTGTCATCTCTTAAAATTGACTACGAAGAATCCGTTCGAGTAAGAAACTCATTACTTGAGAAGCAGGAAGAATACACATCAACCATACGAGATTTGAATAATCAACTGATTAATTACAAAGAAAGAGTGAGAAAATACGAAGAATTTTTTGCTCTCTCTAGATCGAATACATCATTAGAACAGTTGAGAGGAGAATTGCTGCAACAAAAATCTCAAGAATTAGAAATGAGTAGAAACGAATTAAGGAGTATGCACGACCAGTATAATGCATTGACAAAGGAACATGAAGATCTCAAATCTCAGAAAAATATCAAAATCAAATCTTTGACAAATGAGGTACAAAGACTGTCACAGCTATTATCTCAATCAGAAACACTGCTGTCTTCGAGAAATAACACTATCAGAAATCTTGAAGAAAAACTCTCAGCTATGAAGTCAAAATATTTAATTAATCAAAATAAGATTGACGAATTTGATGGATTTACCTCAAAATCTCAAGAAAAAGTTAATTCTCTGGAACGAATGATAGAACAGCTAAAAAGAGAAAAAGTAGAGCTCGAAAAAAGAGCCAAAGGAGCTGTTGAGGATTTAAATATTGTTAAGAAAGAAAAATCTCAGATCGAGAAAAACTTCTTTGAACTCAAAGCTTCACTCGAAGACTACCAAGAGAGACTAAAGCGAGTCGAAGATGCATCTCAGAGCAAAGTTGTTATTGAAGACTATTCTAGATCTGTTTCTGAATCCTTCCAATTTAAGTTACAAAAATTAAGAAAACAGCATGAAGAGGAAATGTCAAGAACCTGTGCCGAGTATGAAGAAACGATCCAAAATCTTAGAGCCCTTCTTCAAGAAAAGTCACATGAAAAAAAGATTACATTTGACATGGGAGCCCAAGCGATGACTATAACAGTTGACAACTCTTCTCAAACATCTGATTTTCCTCTGAATGACACTCAAAAGAAAGAGGTAAGTTGAAAACATTTCTCCAGTAATTATTTAAAAAAGTTTTCATGATAGCTTCAAAAGCTTGTCGAAGAAGTCAAAAGATTATGTTCAAAATGCTCCAAGTTGGAATTGGAAAACTCTGACCTAGTCCACACCCTTGAAAAAGAAAAACACGAGTTTGAAATGGAAAAACAGAGAATACTTGCTGAAAAATATTTAGAGATTGAAACTTTAAGCACTAATATTGGAATGATTGAAGGAAATCATGAAAACACAATCAGCTCTCTTAAAAATCAAGTTTCATCCTTAGAACAGAAAAATGCTGAGTTAATGGTTTTCACGAACCAACTTAAAGAGCAATTGGAAAGAAAGGAAAAAGAAATTGAAGAGATGATCAACGACAAAAACAAAGCTCTTCTTAATCTTCGACAACAAATGTCAAAGGATAAAGAGATCGCAATACGAAGTGAATGTGAAAGAATTTACAAGGACAAAAACAAGCAAATTGATGAAATGAGAGAAAGAATAACACAATTAGAAGAAAAATCTCTCAAGGAAGACATTCAGTGTAAGAAGTTAGAACAACTGAATCAATCATTTAAAAACAGAATTGAGGAACTCAAGAACGACATTATTGAGCTTCAGCATGCGAAGGACGTGAGTGAAAAAAAGGCAAATGATTACGATCGAATTTACAAACATTGCATCAAGTACAAGAAAAATTTAGATCGACTAAAGAAGGAATTCGCATTACTGGTTCCGAAGTGTGAACGTCTGGAAGAGAGTGTAAAATTTTTAAGGAATGAGAACACTGAATTGAGAAGAAGACAATCTTCAATCGATTGAGGTTCCACAGCTGCTCTTAACCTCTCTTTGGCAACACACAAAAAATGAATGAAATGGACAAAGAAATGGAATCTTCGACTCCAAGGATTGTAACTGCTGGTGCTCACGAGCCACGAGGAAAAGCGGAGGAACAACAAACGCTGAATGACAATCAACGATTCTTCCAACTCATTGAAGCAAGACCTTCCGATGATGAAACACCACTTTTGCATGTATTATCGCAATCATGTAAGACTAAATACATGCACAGAATACACAAATGGATTATTTTGAAAGGATTTCGAATCATGAAAAATCCTAAATTTAATCAAGTGATAAATAATTATTTCCCATTCATGAGTCACACAAATTTTAAAATTTTATTATTTCTATCATTGGTTGGATATTCTTATTTCAAGATGAAAAATCTCACTCCTTCTAATCATCAAATCTATCGTATGATTGATAATGTAAGTGGTAATGCTGATCATCTGTTTAATGCTGACCGACCTCATTGGAATTATTAGATTTTGTTTATTCTCATCATTTCGGCCAAAAACTTTTACCACAACCTCTTTTCTAAGGGATTTAGGAGTGACAAGGAAAATTTACTCAAGTAAGTGAAAATGAAATGAATTGCTCAAGAGTCAGAAACTCAGCATTCCTTTAGATTAATCTTAATAATTTTATTTAACTATATTTGTGGTGGCTCCACCATGAGAACTTTGGAGAATGATTTCTTTTTTTCGTCGTCAGGAAATTTATTAATTTCTTACTTCTTTTTATAAACAATAATTTAGAATTGTTTATAGTATACATGATGTCCATCATATGGTGATGCGCGTAGTTACTACGAGTTGAAAATTTCAACAAGTTTCAAAATTATTTCTCTTCAGCAGATGCATCCTTTGGTTGAATTAAATCTTTGGAGACAAGATCGGGAACCTCACTTGCCAGCCATGGTCCTAAACCTAAAGCGAGTGCATGAGCAATACCAAAATGAGGAACGTTTCGAGCCCACAAAGGATGGAAGTGAAGAGTTTGACAAATTCGTCCATCATGATACATTTTGGCCGTCTTTCCGATGAGTTCAGGAATTTTGAATTCAGGTGGAGTTGTTGGATATGTTACAGGAATCTACGTAAATAAGATTGATCACGAATAATCATCAAAATATTTTCCAAATTTAGAATTTTAAAGATGAACAATTTCCAAACCTACTTCAAACTCGACTTTAAATTCATATTTTAGCAAATTATGAATAAACCAACACTTTCCGAACCACCTAATTAAATCATCAATATTTAAAATATTCCGATTAAAGTTATGTTTTAAATATAATTGAATAACATAATTTGATGATTGAATTGATACTAACTTTGTTCCACTCTTATTACTTTGAATTGAAAACCATGCACTATCATTTTCCTTGGTCATTTTCACATATTGAATAAGGGCACCATATTCTTCTTTTAATCGTTTTTCCCAATCTTCAGTTTCTCTTGGCCCAGCTTTTTCTTTCAGCAATGGAATTTTCTTGAGTGTTTCCTTGGTGTCGTTGTCCATCATTTTTTTTGGAGTGATACGTATTCATATCACTTTGGAGAGCAGCGTTGTGAAACGTGAGAGACACATCGTTTGAAGATGAGTCAATATTCGAGACGCTTTTATATTCAATAAAAAAAATGAGCTCAACCTATCAAGTCGGAGATGTATCCAAGCTCTTCGGAACCAGCAATGATGAAGAAGCCTCATCATCATCGCTCATTGTTGTACCTAATCAACCAAAGAAAACTGAAGATGATGATTTTATATCGAACCTGAAAAAGAGAGCAATCGATAATGAAGACCAAGATGATGATGATTCTGCTTCTTCCGATAAAGAAACAAAGAAAAAGCCAAAGAAGAAAAAAACAAAAGTTGAGCCAAGTAAGAAAAAGAGAAAGGAAGAGAAGCGAAAAGAAAAGGAAGAATCTGAAGAGTCCGACAATGAAGAAGAAAACCAAACTGAGCAAAAAACCAAATATGATGCAAGAGAGGGTGAAATAGAGATAGAAGACGAGATCCATGACTCAGAAAAAGAAGATAAGGATGATGATACATTCAAATCAAAGAGAAAAAGATTAACCAAGAAGGAAAAGAAAGAAATAAGAAAAAAGGATGACAATACTGTATTTGTTTCTAATTTTCCAATTCCTCTTGAAGATAAGAATTTGAAAAAGTCCAAACAATTAGTCACAAAATTATTTTCAGTATATGGTACCATTGAAAGCGTTCGATTTAGATCTCTGTGCTATGAAAAATCAAAAATTCCTACTAGAAAAGGCCACTTGGCTTCTGGTTTGAGAACTAAAGATTATGGAAATGTATATATTCACTTTGAAGAGATGAATACACCCATGGAAAAGATCATTTCTGATTTGAATGGTAAAATTCTAAATGGAAGACATCTCAATGTTGATGATGCAAATCATACCTCAATTACCAAAGAAGATAAGGAACGTTCCGTTTTCATTCAAAATTTGCCATTTGAAATTGACGATGAAGAAATTTGGGAAACCATTGGAAGTGAATTTCCAATTTATAGGATTCGTATTGTGAGAGATCCAATCTCTGGTAAATGCAAAGGCTTTGGCTATGTTCAATTTAAAGACAAGGAAACTGCAGAAACTCTCTTGAAAACTATGAAATCAAGAAAACCACACATTATCCAAGGTAGAAAGTTGGAAATATTAAAATGCAAAGTTTAATTACTTTTGACACAACAGAATCATTTGTAGTCAATTTCATAGAAGGGTACCCTTCGAGAGAGAGAGATCTAGATCGACAACAAAGAGTAAGGTTTTCCATTTAAAATATCGCCCTTTATCATCTTGGATTCCATCTCTCCTAAAAAGACGCCCTTTTAATATTATCATCTCAAACCCAAAAAAATAAAAATTGAAAGAAAAAAAAATGACAGGAAGCAAACAACACCCAACTCCTTCTTCGGGTGTTGCTGAACATGAACCACCACGATCCACCACTCCCTCACTACAACCATCATTCAGCTCCGATGATGACGATGCTGGAGGTAGTGAACGCTCGACTCGACGACGAAAAAGTTCAACAAATTCATCATCCAATAAGAGAAATTCATCGTGTCGATTCGATTCTCGATGGGTTTTTTCAATCATCATTATTTTGATACTCTCGGCATACATTTATCACTTTGATGGTATTCCAATCATTCATAACATGGTAGAAGACTATTTTTCCAAGAATTTATGGATGGGTAACAACGATTCTCGTAGTGTTTCTTCGATCTATCATAAAAATGTGTATTGGCAACAAAGTGCCACTTCAAGTGATAAAAGTAGTACTAGTGTTAGTACTAGTGGTAGTATTAGTGGTAGTACTGATAGTAGTACTGATAGTAGTAATACTGTTAGAGATGAGTTCACTTCTCAAAATGTAAATTTCAAATTTTATCACTACAATTGTACAGGTGATCATTCGGTTCAGAGTCTCCCTGGATATGGTCCAGTGAATAAGGATGATGCTTTATTGTATTCCTATGCAGGCCACATTTCTATCTATCGAGAGGACACCAATAAGGATCGAAAAGGTGCAATGTTTTATTGGTTTTTTGGAAGAACAAGTCAAGATGAGTCAAAACGACCAATTTTGCTTTGGTTACAAGGTGGACCTTCAGCATCTTCAATGATTGGAGCATTTGAAGAATACATTTCACCATTTTACATTCAAAACTTGACTGAAAATCAAGGTTTAACTCTTCACTATAACAATCAATCATGGATTTCTTATTGTGACTTGTTATTTATTGACCAACCTGTTGGAACTGGATTTGGTTATGCAGAAAGTGAAAAAGATTATGCCACGACTCGTCACCAAGTATCCAATGACTTGTACAGTGTCTTGTTAAACTTTTTTGACAAGTATCCACAATTTAGAGAACGTGATTTAATATTTTCAGGAGAAAGCTATGCAGGAAAATATCTCCCTTCATTAGGAGAGAGAGTTTATTTGATCCAAAATCATCGCATTGCTGATTCTGCTCAACATTTACCCTATCCTAAAATTCAACATCATAATATTCACAAGAGACTTTTAGGTATCATTATTGGTGATGGATTTACTGCACCAATTGTACAGAGAGTTCTAAAAGCTGACCAAGCCTATTGGAGTGGATTATTGGGATATCAACAACGACAACAATTGAAAACACTTCAAAGAGAATGTATTCGACATATTCAAACTGGAAATACTGTGGAATCTGGATCAGCATGTGAAGATGTTAAATCCTATCTCTTAATTGCATCTGGTGTCATTAATATTTATGATATTAGAACCTTTGCTCCATCGACGGATAAGATTCGTTTGGAAGCGTATTTGAATCAACCTGAAGTGAAAAAAGCAATTCACATTTTAGATGAATCATGTTCAAACAAACCAGATGATATTCATTTTGTGCCATCCAGACTTAATCCAGTCTATGACAAACTTCGTGCAGATATCTTTGTGGATTTGAGAGATTTAATTCCACTTCTCGCTGAAAAAACAAAAGTTTTATTGTATGGTGGAAATTTTGATTTACAAGATGGACCTCAACCAATTGAGAGATTTTTATTAACCATGAGTGAATATTATCCTATTATGCATAAATGGAAAGAATCTCCAAGGAATTTGTTGTTTGTGAACAACAAAGTGGCAGGATATGAAAAATCATTTGGTAATTTTTCATTTGTTACCATATTTGGAAATGGACATTTTGTTCATAATCAGAGAGAGTCCATGAGAGAATTATTGAGAAGATTCATTGAACAAACTTCATCCACACATCTCTCATTTTGTTCCAAGGATGAATCTATTCCTGTACGATTTAAAACATTGACACCCTCTACTTTTCTCAAATATCTCTATGATAACAAAACAAATGATCACAGAATTCCATGTCAGAGTCAACAATTAATTTGTGAAACAATTCTTAAAAATTGCAATGGCCATGGAATTTGTAATCACGGGTATTGTACTTGTAATAAGGGATATATTGGAGAGACCTGTGAAAATACTGTTAAAACCATTCCAGTAGGATATGAAACCGATCCTAATGATCCCATTGTGTTGAAACAGCAAGAAATTTATTACGGTGGAATTCATTTACAAAATTTAATGGCCATTACAACCATTCAAGTTGATTGGAGACCAAAATTAAGGAAAAAAGAAGGCCAACCTTTGAATGCATTTGATTACAAATACGATACTGTCTCCAAGCCAACATCAAAACTTTGTCTTTTTACCAAACGTGGTGACATTCCAACAATTGATAATTATGATAAGGCTCACTGTAAAGAAAATTATTTTGATGGTCCTCTTCTTGTGGTATCGAACAGCACAGCCTCAGAAGAAAAGAAGGGAAAACTCTATTTTGGTTTATTTAACACAATGCATTACGAAGTAGAATGCGAATTGAAAGTATTGACATGGAATCAAGAGTATTCCATCTTTCTATTGGATGAAACAGCTGCCAATCTGATTAAGGAACGAGATTTTATGGTTGGCCTGTCTGCTCTGTTGATCTTGATCCTTCTAGCTCTTGTCATTTCAATAATGTTCAAATAATTCTCTTGAACATTCAAGTTGTATTGATCATCACTCGTCAATTCTCGTTCATGGAATTTCCAAATTTTCACAACTGTAAAAGTGAGCTTGTGAATATTCAATCTCGTTCTTGTAATCATTTTCCATGGTGCATCATGGTTGTTCAATCATCTGATGATGTGCATGTTCAGTTTATTGAAGCAAATAAACTTGTTCTTCCATAAAATTGACCAATGATGTTTGGTTCAATAAACATCGTTGTTGTACACTTAATCTCAATCGAGACCACTTGTAGTCTGCAATGACTTGATCGGTCGATTGAGATGTCGTACTATTCGTTGGCTTGAAAATTGTTAATAATAAATACCATGCCATGGCGTCATCTGCATTCAAAAAGATCAAATCAATGGTTCTATTTGTTCCACTGTTAGTTTTTACCACCAATGAAAGACAATTAGTAGCTTCATAACTGGTCATGACCTTTTCTAAAAAACGTTGGAAAGTATTACTTGAGACACCATAATGAACTGCTGTCACTTGTGACATATTGACATGTCGATCCAAAGATTGATGAATGCGAGCATCTTCTTCCTGAGATATTTTTGAAGTACTCTTATGAATGGTTGTTGTACCCCATCGAATGACTTTTCCATCTTTGGATAATTGTAAGAATCTCTTCTTTTCCACACCCGAACCATTGGCAAGATATGGCAATTTAATGATTTTACATCCGATTTGACATTGAGTCAAACACCAATCATGCCAACGATGATAACTTTCATCTTTTTTCAAACTTGTTGTTGGTGATGAATTGACTGCATTGGATTGAATTCCAAGTGGAGTATTCGCTTGAATATGACGATGAATCACTTTTGGTGATCCAGTCAATAATGGAGTTGAAACTGAAATTGGTTGTGACAAATTTTCACTTGACTTGCTCAATGATGATCCCTTTTTGGCCAATGTTAAATGATTCAACCATTTCGTTTGTTCAGACTCTTCATCACAACACAATAAATATTCTCGTTGATTTTTAGTGACAATTTTGAGTCCATATTTTCTAACTTTGGTGTATTGAATGGCCTCTACACTCTCAACACCATGACGAACATTAATGCTACTAATCGACACGGTATCGGTTGGACTCTTGAAATAATACAAAATGATATCATTATAAGAAGAAGTCACAGATGCATTGGTAAAGAGCGATTGTTGTGAAGCTTGCAATCCACTCATATTCATTGAATAGTGTCGATTCGATCTAGAAGAAGAAGATGATAAACTGGTCAAAGGGGATGATGGAATGCCACCCAAAGAAGGAGAGAAGGAGGATCCAATCGTTGTTGGTGCTGTTGTTGTTGTTGTTGTAATTACGGTGGGAGTTGAAGAAGAACTACTCAAAAGTTGTTGATTTCTTGGTGATGAAGGAGTATTCAAAGTGGAGGTGTTTGTAGTGATGATCCCTAATGATGATGATGGATTTTCAAGCAAGACGAAAAATCGTTTTCTCCACACAACTCCCATTTTACGATCTTGTTTACTCATCATACCCGAACAAATGACATTGGGTGCTTGTGCGACTTCATAGGCTGCTTTATGAAAGTCGTAGGGAGGATCTTTGGACTTTTCTGACATTTTTTGTTGTGAGACAAATGACAGCTGATCGCCTCTTGCTTGCACCTCATAATTAGGTTCAATTTCCAAAAGAGCACCAATGAGCCAAAGGTGATGATTGGTTTCTCCTAGTTGTGACACAGCTGAAACGCGTTAGTGCTTGATGTTTCCTCGTATTGATCCAAATGATCCATTTAATAATTACACAAGAAAAGACAACCACAAAAAATCATCATGAACCATGAACTCCAATCGTTTCATTTCGGAAGAGATGAAGAATCAAAACAACACTCCAATCAAGCTCGCAAAGATCATTCCAATGAATTGAAACAATTGAATGAGAGAGCTCTTCAAAGACTCATTCAAAATTCTTCTTCTTCTTGTCTGAGAGATGGTCTTATCCTTCATGATGATGATGATGATGAATTGGAATATCCTTTCATCATGACCACCACAACAACATTCATAAAATCGTAAAACTTCAAATACTGAAAGGCAGTGCCTCAACCAACACTCTTGAAAGGTTGTTATGAAAAGTTGTCTTTAGATTTGATGATGCAGAATGGACTTTGATCAATTGCATTCCCATGCATATCGACAGGCTTTTATGGTATGTTCAACGTTGACAACGCTAATTCAGAGAGCTCTCTAAATTTTCATTGATCGATAATTTAAAAGGTTATCCAATGGAGGAAGCTTGCCATGTTGCTTTGAATAGTTGTATTCAATGGTTGAAAGATCATTGTAAGGACGTTTTCGATTTGGAACGAATTGTATTTGTTGTTTACAATGAAATTGAGTTTGAGATTTACACAAAATCCTTTTCAATCAGAAATGTTGATGACACAAAAAAATTTGTGTGTGGAAGTGTACAAATTGGAAAGCAAGAGAGAAGCATTTGCCACAAACTCACAAACAAAAAAAACACAACAAGAATAGCTTCAATCATGCTAAAAAGAGATTCACGTCCTTCTCGTGCGAAACGAACGACGTTAAAGAAAAAGGTACATCACAACTACTTCCAATAGTCTCCACCAATGATCACAACTTTTCCGATTCGTCACTCAAACGTGTCACTCGTAGTATGACTTCACCAGCCCATAAAAGAAAATATTACTTTGATGACACCAACGAAGAAGAAGACTTTGAAGAGGACAAAAAGAAACAGAAAAATAACGAAGAATCTTCCAACCAAGAAGAACAGGAAATATGTGAAAAAGCCAGAACTCTCCTTAATCCCGTCGAGATTAAGAAGGGATCTTTGGAAGATGTTGACATCAAACCTCCAATTCATGGTATGTTCGAAGCAAGCAATTACAAGGGAAAGAAAATTTTCGCTCTTGACATTGGGTCAAGTTTTGCAAAAGCCATGTCTATTGAAGTACCCAAGTCAGAAAACGCCAAACGTTGCCTTTCATTATCGCTCAAATCTGATGGCAATTCAAATGTTTTCTCCACTACCCTCAACTACAATGTTACAAGCAAGAAGTTTGACGTTGGTAATAATGAGGATAAAAGATTGGGCTGGATTGTGTTAGAAAACATTAAGAAAATATTTATGGTACAAGAGCTTGTGCACATCAAAATCAATGATCAACCTTTTAGAGTTAGTGAGTTGATGTGTGAGTTGGTGAAAGGACTTCTTAGAAAACTTGTTCACACCAAAACTAGATGTGAGGAAGGAACATTGGTACCATCCATGCCATATGCTGCTATTTTCGTCACTTGTCCTACAGCTACCTCTGAAATTACTAAGAAAATTTTTAGAAATTGCATCGTCCATGCTTACAATTCTCTCTTTAATTGTACCATTCAAGAATCAAATGTCCATGTCGTTGAAGAATTTAATTTTTTAAAATACTATTGCGATATGGTGAGTTGAAAGTTCAAATTTATTGTTACCTTATTCTCTAATTTGAAACAGGAGAAGAATTATGAAAGCCCTACCATGTATGTGGATATAGGGCATTTGACTGTGGATATTGTAGTTGTTGCAACATTAGAGGATGGTACGACTTGTGTAACTTTGAAACGCTGATGTAGGAGGAATGTCGATCATACACGATCTTTTAAAAAGACATGGATTTAACCCACAAAATACCATGAATGAAATATTTAAAAACAAAGAAAGTACATGCCTTCCCACCCGACTTGGCAAAATAGAAAAAGAAATTATGAATTGTCTCAAAAGTATAACAACCCGCCTTCTTTTGATGGAATTCCAAATGAAAGTCAAAAACATTCATCTAGCTGGAGCCATCACCAATGTGACATACTTCTCTAATACTCTTTGTAAATTAATGTCAAAACACAGGATGGACAAAATTATTCGCAGAATGTCACAACATTTCAAACCAGAGTACAAAAATGCACAAATTTCAAATTTTGAGTTTTCCTGTGAATCTGCATGTACTAGTGTGCTATTAGAAGGAGCACATTCTATGATTGAAACATCTGCTATTTCTAACATATCTATACCTACTCAAATTGAGTGCAAACATTCCAATGTGGAAGATTATTGCCCAGGTTTGCTACAATATGACGAACAGACTAAAACCTATTCTATCAGGCTTTTAAGCAACATTTATGACATGTATTCAATACAAGATTTTGAGATTTACATCTTGAAATTCAGCAATTTAATTGACACATCAACAATTGATGTGATCACAGAGGACAATTATGAACATGTTGGTGTCACCGAGTTCATTCGATTCACCAACCTTGAAATATGGGCTGATCCTACCACAATTGAAACGACCAATCACCAATTCTTTGTAAAACTAGCTCTTGAAAAGGAATTTCTGAAGTGCGAATTCTTTTATACACACAAAGGAAGCTATTACAAATCTATTCTGAAAATTGAAAGACACGGAAGAATGGAAAGAATCCCTGTCAATGATGCTAAAAAGATAATTTTCACAAAAGAAAACGACACAAGAACTTGGTATGGTCTCGACTACACAACTTTCTTTCTATTGTCCAGAAACAACAAGTCTTCCGTAAGGCTTATCCAGAAACGTGCACAAATGGAACTAGCAGAACATATTTACACCAAACTCAAACCAGAAAAAACAAATGGTAAATATATATGTACTGGAATGTCATGTATCAGTGATGGTGATATTGATCGTGTACTAAAAGAAGTGAAACGTCAAGAAGCTAATTCAAGACAGTAATGATTCCTTGTCAGTGAATAAAGAATGTTCACAACACCACCATTATAAAGTGGGAAATTTCAGATTTCAATACTTTGAATCATTAAGGATTAATGAAAATAATTAAGTTGCAAGACTCGAGAGTGTTGCCTAATCCGTTTCATTGAATGGTTCAAATCAAAAAAAAATTCAAAACACACAAAATGTTCAAAAGCACCTCTTCGGCAGCCTCTCTCATGTTGAATAATTCTACCCTCTCGGCAAGATATGCCTGCATCATTGACAAACAAATTTATCCGTTCAAACAAACAATTCAAAATTCCATAATCATCAATGAATTAAATTTCAATGACAAATTATTCAGCAAGAAATTACATCAACATATAACCATCTATTTTATGAATATTAATAATATTGTTCCGAATGTTACCAGTATTATTTATATCAATGATAAATACTATGGAACTCTGGATAAATTCAATCATGTTCTTCAAGTGGAATTATTGCCATCTACATTGACTCATATTGTGATTAAAGAGATGAATACATTAATTTTTAATACTACTTTTAAGGAAACTAAAGAAACTCAATCGGAAATGCTAGAGAATTACAAAGATAAATTATTTGAATGTATTAATATGGCAGTAATAAGCAATTACATCAAAACTGGAAAAATTCAATTTGATTCCACCTCTTCAACTGTTGGCATTTCTGACTTGGATAAATTTTTCATGGAACAAGAAACCAAACGCAACAATGATACAAAAAAGTTTAAATCTATTTTACAGGTGCAATTGAGTGATTTGACAGACAGATTATCCTTTCAAACAAAGAACATGAGTCCAAATGGTAGCGGAAATGACTCTCAACTCATTGAGTGGGCAGTAAAACAATTCAAACAAATCGAAAGTGACATTATGAACAAGTACTTGAATATCCTACATTGTGTGAATATTTTGAGAAACTTTAATCCAAATATTATGAATGCAAATAGTGAAACAAATTTAAAACAGATAGAATTGTTGTTTGAATTAATTCAAGACAAATCTCTCGATAAGATTTCAACTCAAGAATTGAAAGGCAAAAGAAAAGAAGTGAATTACATGATTCAGGACCGAATTCAATTGTTAAAGAAATTGATGAGCACAGAAAATCCTCCTTCAACCAACGCTTCCTCATCCTCTGCAGGTAGTAGTAGTGAAAATGTTCTAAACTCTTCAAATAAATGAAATACAATTGAACAGTCGTGACTTTTCGTCTTGTTATGAGCCATGATAGGCCATATTAAGAATCTCCTCTCATGATCATGGTCAATCCAAACATGATGACAGCATATCCAATGTACCACCGTATAGTTAAAATTTCACCAAAAACGAGCACTCCAAACACTGAAGTAAATATAAAATTAGAGGCTAAATTAGTTGCTGTTGCTGATAGAGTAGATAAGTGGCGTAGAGCTCTTCATTGGAAAATTTAATGTTATTAATTTGTTTTGATTCCGAATTTATATTCTTACCTAGTCTGAAAAACAATTGCGAACGCTGTCAAAGCAATATTCAACACAAAATACAACGCAAAAATCGTCCAACTCGAAGAATCGCTCATCATTTTACCACACACCGATGAAAGGCAAGCAAAAAAACCAGCCACAACAGAATTGATGAAATGAACAGTAGAGGATGACATTTTTTTCAATTTCACACAAACAACCTTTTTACTACTTTTTCTTTCTATTCTTCATACGAAGTTTGTACTTGACAATGTCACCATAAGACTTGAGTTGTCTTGCATCTCTTTTTACACTGTCATCAAGGTGTTTAGTTCTTTGAACGTATTTGTTCTTTTGTGCAAGAGCACCAATTGGGATATCTGCAATTTTTACAGACTTTTTCTTTGCAGGGGTTTTTGGAGAAACTTCATTTGTTGTATCCTCTGACGATTTGTCATCTTTGTCCTTTGTTTTCTTTGTATCTTTTGATATTGATTCGGAAGGAGGAATTGCGGGCACATCATCTTCTTCATCTTCTTCATCTTCTTCAAATACGAGCATGTTTTCACCGTTATCAGAAGGAGAGGTTGTTGTAGGTTGTATTTGCACGCCTGAGCTTGCATAATTGCTAGATTCAAAATTAAGGGCTAGTGAAGCAATATAGTTCCGTATTTCTGAAATACCCTTTCTTTTCTTTGAACTTGTGAAAAATATTGTGGGAGCGATGTGAACAGATTTAGCCAATTTCAATTCTTTGAGCTCTCTCAATAATAAATGTCTCAATGTGATAGCTATTTCATTCAATATTTTAGGATTTGTACTATCAACTTTGGTGACAACCACGGTATATGGGATATTGTTTTTTACAGCAAAATGGAAAAAATCAATGTCAGACTTTTTCAAGCCAAGCTTTGGATTTTTAGCGTTCAATGGATTCTGTTTGACAGCGTCCATATACTCCTTTAATCTTCTCACATCCAATAACCACAAAGTCATTAAATATTTATCTACTCCTTTTCTATTCACAAAATAATCTCTAATAAGCACATGCCATCCTCTTAGAAGAGATTTTGGAACTCTTGCAAAGCCATATCCAGGCATATCCACTAGATAAAGGTTTAATTTTTTCAATAGAAAATAGTTTAACGTTTGAGTGCGTCCTGGTGTCTTACTAACTTTGACTTGAGTAGATTTTCCTTTAAAAATTGCAGAAACTAATGAACTTTTTCCTACGTTAGATCTTCCAATAATTGCAATTTCAAATTTCTTGTTTGACAGAGCAGGAACCTTATCATAAGATGCTACAAATGAGTGATCATTAAAATAGGAAGTGATATCTTCTGTGTTGGTGTTCTGTGCTATGTGTTCCGTCTCAAAAAAGTTATTGAACAACATGCATTTCCGAGCAAAGGCTTCATCACTCGTTTTAATATTATGAGCTTTGAAAATATTATCATTTTCTTCTTCTTCCTCTGTGAACGATTGTTCATGATTGCCTTCATCGTCATTATTATTTAAAACATGATGATTCGTGCTGAAAGTTCGTTCCGAAGATGATAGCCTCCAATTAATTCCCGAAAACGAAGAAATATTGTAATTGTTCGGTATGAACAATTTTGAAGAAGATGAAAAAGGAAAACGAACATGGGTTCGCAGCAATAAAGTCGAGCCATGATGTTCCTGCTGCCAAATCCTCCTTATAGCACCACCGTAGAGGCTGGTTTTGTTCAGTGGTTGAAGCATTTTTCGAATTGGATGTTTTTCTAAATCAATGATAGGGATTCCAAAAAGAACGTTTTTCAAATAATAATAATAATATTAAAAAATAACGAGTCTCATAGTGCCGTCATCATCTACTGACTAGATCCGGCTTCATCATCCCTATTATCCAACACAACAACACCACTACAACAACAATATAAAACAAAATGAGCACCACCGTTGAAGAAAGACCACCAGTAGATGTGGAAGCTCAACCAAAAAAGGACAACCCTAACGCTCCTCATGATGATGATGATACTTCCGATGAAGAAGTTGATACAAGAGTACCATTTCGTGAGAGAGCAGTTAAATATATGAAGAGAGTGAGAAAGCAAACAAAATATGCAATCTTCCATAGAACTAAAGGTAGAAGTTACTTTTGTTTCAACACATGCGGATTCTGGTGTTCTCAACTCTTCTTCCTTCTTTTCCTCTATGTCTTCGTTGTTGGATGCTTTATTGCCTACATGAGTATTGGATCGGAGATGATGCCTTTCACCTTTATTACTTACAAAACAAGAGATCCAAGCACAATTCCAGCCCCAATACCTGCAAGAGACTACTTTGGCACACAAAATTCTACGAACAATTCAACAAGTACCACGACAAAAGCATTATCCTATATTTTAGGACTTAACTAATTCGTGTGACTAATATTCTATTGCATGAATAAAGAATTATTTATTAAATATGATAATAATGAGTGCTTGTTGCCCTTTCATGAGCTGCAATATGTTTTTCTGCCAAAGCTAATCGTCTCATTTCTCTTACTGGATCTGGAGGAGCAAACTTGAGCCTAAGAGTGTTTATGGTTGTTGACGTTGCTTGAGGAGATTTGGCATTGGCAAACGTAGAAGCAATGTGTCGCTTTCTCAAAATTTCTAACTTTGTTTTGGCTGCATGTTGCTCCTCCAACATCTTTTCATACATTTCATTGATCTGATTCTTTTCCTCTTGCTGTTTAAACTTTTGGATAAGCTTGTCTTTCTTTAGGAGTACCTTTTTGGTGCTTGCCAAGTCAATATTATGCACCTTGGTTTGCTCGTCTAACGTTTGGATCATTTCCATCGTGTTTGACTCGCTGTCAGAGAGTAGCGACCTTAGGAGATCCTTGTCTCGTTTTGAAGATGAATGTTCTTGATTGAAGGTGTTTTGCAAATCAGAGGAAAATTCAATAAGATCCTTTTCCATCAAATCTTTGTAATGGAGAGGATTTCTTCTTTCCAATTGTTCTAACAAGTCTTCATGTCTGATTGAAATGAGTGGTTCTGTATACTTTTTGTGACGCTTGGTTCGGTCAGAGTATGCTTGGTTTACCAACAAAGGGGGCAATTGCATTTGCACTTGGATTTGTTCTAATAGATCTTTAGGCTGTGAAATATCACTTTGTTTGTCTGCTGACATTACTCTATTATATACAAGGCGGTTTTCATCATCATCCAAATCATCTGGATCTTCTTCAAGTAATGTTGTTTCTTCATTAAAATGCTGCACTTTTCCGAAGGATCCTGTTTGAGGTGCTTTACGTGCAATTTCTTGATTTAAAGCTATCAGCATATTAATTGTGTTTTGAGATGTTGCACTTCTCATGGATCTGTTTGTGGCAGTATCCCTTGTAGGTTTGATCTCAAGTTCTTCGTCATCACTGAAATCATCAGAGTTCTTTTTTACAGAAGTTAAAAAAAACGAGGAGCCCTCATCTAGCGTTCCAGATGTAGTCTTGGAAATTATTGACTGGTTTTCTTCAAAGTCTGAGTTTTCTAAGGCGTCCAATCTTTGTCCATAATATTTGAAGTACATTCTTGGATTTTTTGGAAGGAATAATGGAGATTGAAAGTTCAACTCTTTTTCTTCTAGATAATTGTACAATTGAGAAAATCGCTCCACAAGTGGTTTTAGGTCTGATGACATTTTTAAAATATAATCATTATCTTCAAATAAATATACGTCTCGATCTGTCTCAGTTTGCTTGGATTTCCATGTTTCTGATCATTTATGTCAATTATATTTTCACTTGTGATTTTTAAAACATACCAATATACTCAATGATATAGAGACTAATAGTTCTGAACAGAACAATCTCATCTCCAACCAATTTTTCAAAAAGCTTGGAATCAATATAACCTGATTCTTTTGGATGAAGGGAATTTTTTTCACAAATATTCCGCAAACTTCTGAGGCTGTTTTCTCGTTGTTCTATGAGACCCTTAATTCTTAAATCTAACCATCTAATCTCAAAAACTCTCATGGTCTCTTTTGAAATTTGCTCAAAATTTTTATGGGCGTCTTCATTGAAATGAGAGTGCATGAATGTTTCCCTGTGAGCCCAATTGGTTTCAGAATCTTCCCACAAAGTTGTCAGAATTCTTTTCTTTGCTTCTAATAATTCCAATATTGCAGGAGAAATCTTTTTTCTACTTCGACTTTGTGATGACGAGATTTGTTCCTCTCTCAAGTAAGAATTCATCAAGTCATCGTCATCAAGAAACTTTTTTAATTTTCGATCCTTTTTAATGTACCAACACAATATTATTATTCACTACAACACTATTAAGAATAAATATTTGCAACCTACCATTGCTTCGGACTCTTTTTCTAATCCTGAATGAAGCCCATTTTCCGAGTATTCAGCTTTGCGATCATTGGAAAGTGTTTTGAGAGATGTATTTTGGTCTTCTGAGCCGAGCTTGGAATTAATGGAATCATGACTCCGATCCACTTTATGATCATCATCAACTCTATGAGATACTGTTTTTGATTTAATTCTGGCCCTTTTCATTGTTCTATCGCTACGGATCTTGGTTTGACCTTGTTTGATTTGTTTTTGAAATTTTGGCGCCCAAATTTACATGAAACGATTATGAGGTTAATAACCTCGTAGCACAGTACCACTTGTAGAGGCGACTTTAGAGTGATTTCATTGAATTTCATAGAAACTAACATTGATTCTTCCTCTTATCTATTCATACTCTTCAAGTTGAATGGTTCATTCTCTTTTCATATCATGCGCGTTGCTTTGAGTAAAAAAATGCGCCAACAAGATTTTAATATATTGTGTGAGGAGTTGATGTCCTGTGATGAAATGAAGAGAAACGGATGGATATGGAATGGAGAGTATGCATTAATGACGACTCACCAATTTTTAAATTGTAGTCGGAATTACGAAATGGTTTCTTATGGTGATGATCAAGAGTTGAATTCTTGTGAAATAAATGAAGAAGTAGAGGATTTGAACATCCAAGTGAGCAATATTACGAAAAGTGTTGTCGAAGGTATCAATGAATTATTTCTCATTAAATATCATGTGGTATTTAATGAAGTATTTCAATGTCCTGCTCTCTACTTTAATATTTATGATTCCACAGATCAGCTGTTGCAACCTCAACAGGTGGTTGACTTGTTCCAACGGATAGGTCAAAGCAGAGGCTACATACCTGTTAATAATTTTAATCCATATAATTTTATCACACAAGGAGAACATCCGATTCTGCAAACAATATTCTATTATATTCATCCATGTGAAACCCATTCCTTAATGGAAACCATTTGCATGAATACTACTCCTAGGAATTATATCTACAGCTGGCTTTCTTTCTTCGGAAAAGCAATTAATTTGCATGTCCCAATTATTGAAAAATATTGTTGAGATTATTTTTGGGAGATACTGTCCGAATGAATGAGTGAATTATTTTCTTCATCTTGAATAATATTCCAAAGAAAAATACTGTAATCACTGGAGGCATCACATGCTAACCCAATTTCATGAAGACTCCAATCGAATGTTGTAATTGGTAGTGAGTGAGTTCTATAAGATTTAATACATGAGACTGGCCCCTTTTCTTCTTTTCCTCCGTTTACATGCCACAAATGGAAATAATTATCTGTACTCGATGTTCCAAGAATTTTTTCATCGTGCGGATTGAACTTGATTTGAGAAATGGCAAGTCCATGAGCTTGGAAGCTGTGAATTGGTTTTTTCAATGATCGTAGATCCCAAATATATGCCATTCCTTGTTCGTCACCAACTGAAAGCATGAATTCATTGTAAGGGTTTACAGACATGCAAGAAAAAATTATGTCATCAGGAGGTGTAATAGTATAGAGTCGTTTTTGCTCCTGCTTATTCCATAATTCAATTCGTGTATCTCTAATAGCATTGCAATTTCAATTTTGTTAGAATAATTAAATAAAAATTGAAACGTACAGCGGTGCAACCAACATTAAAGATGGATTTTGTGAATGATAAGTGACACCCAAAACAGGGAAGGATGATTCATTGTTTTCAGAAAATATTGGCTCGCTTTGAGAAATGTCCCACAGTGCAAAACTACTGTCCTTGCTGCAAGATGCAAATTCATTCCCATCAAACGGTGAAACACTAACATCTTCAATGCTCATGTTATGATGTGTATATCTTTTGATAGGCCTTCGTAATTCATTCAATGTCCACAGCCTCAAAATAGGATCTGTATGTCCCGTGATTAAAAAGGAGTCATGATGAGATGTTTCCGAGACACAGGTACCTCCTGTATCGAGTCCAACACTCTGAACTTCATCTAGTTGTCCTACGCTTGATAATCTCCAATAATTTAGTTGTCCAACACTGTAATAATGAATTCGTAACAATATATTGCTCCATTATTTACACACATACAATTTGGTTTCGAATGTATCAGATGCAATTCCTATCAAGCCTTTTTCATCATATTTTGAAAATTTTAAATCGGAACAAATAAACTCAGTTTCTAATCTTAACATTTTTTGTTGAATGAAATAAAAATAATAGAGTCATGTATAGTCAGGTATGACATTATCACAGAAGAGCATTATGCAATCAATTTTATAACATTTTTGATCACGAACAATCATCAATTGCTTGCTCCTCTTGTGGTGGTCAATTCCCGCCAACAGTTGTACGAACATTTCAAAACAAAACTTAAAAAAATAGAGATCATCGGAAATGGATCCTGTAGGTTGTCTGCTTGCGCTTTTCTCATGATAATATAACACATAATTTCAAGTCAAAGTTTGGAAAAGAATCGGAAAGATATGCTTTCATGGTAACTTATTATGATTCGCTAGCAGGATTTGACAGAGAATATCATTTGTTGTATTACACTTTCGATGAAACGATCGAAATGGTAAGTTTGATTCAAACGAACGTTCAGTATGAATAGATTTACAACGAATAGTATGATACAAAAACTAAAAGAGTATTCCTCAAACGAAGCAAGTATCCCGAGGTGGCATTAAAAGACCTCTATAAGGGTGCGATAGTCACCATTAATAGTCGTCAACTCAAGGTAAAAGATTATAGTGATGAATTTACTCGGAATAATTTTGGAAGTAGAAAGAAACAGTATGTATTCTAAATAATATCATTGGAATCATTGACATGTTCGTCATTTTAAAGCACATTGGCAATGATAAAACCTGATGGAGTAGTTCATATGGGAGAAATAATTGACAGAATATGCAAAGAAGGATTTCAAATTTCGAAGATGAAAATGACACAGTTGAGTATTGAACTAGCCCAAAAGTTTTATGCGATTCACAAAGAAAAATCATTTTATGAGTAAGTTTCACAAAATTCACGTGTTTTACTCAACCTCGCAGTACTTTGGTGGCCTATATGACTAGTGATCCTATTATTGCATTGGAACTTGTAGCTGAAGACGCTGTAACGAAATGGCGAGAGCTCATTGGTCCTACAGACTGTGTGCAAGCAAGACAAGTCGCTCCTAACTCTATCAGAGCTCTTTATGCAACAGACAAAACTCACAATGCAGTTCATGGATCAGATTCTGATGAAAATGCAACAATTGAATCTCAATTTTTCTTTGGTGGCAAAGAGGAAATTCCTACCACTGCTACTTTTGAAAATTGTTCACTTGCAATTCTTCTTCCTCATATTGTTTCAGACAAAGCTTCAATTGGTCAAATTATTTTGGACATTCAAAGGGCAGGTCTCGACATTACAGCTCTTGAACTTGTCTCTTTAGGAAAAACAGACGCGTCTGATTTTTTGGAAGTCTATCGAGGAGTAGCTCCAGATTTTCAGAAAATGGTTCTAAATTTGTGTTCTGGACCAGTAATTGCATTGGAAGTGAGCTCAAAGCAGCCAATAGACGTTGTCACCACACTTAGAAATGTATGTGGCCCTCCAGATCCAGAGTTAGCAAAAGCTATTAGACCCGACACAATCAGAGCGAAATATGGAGTTGATAAAATAAGAAATGCAGTGCATTGCACTGACCTCGAAGACGATGGTGTTCTGGAAGTTGAATTTTTCTTCAACCTTATGCAGCAATAAATGGATGACAGAATGTTGACACAAGTGATCACCAATCATTACCACACTTTTAAAAAATGGCTAAAGTAGTAATATTCGACATTGGAGGCGTTTTAGCGAGTGATGGATACAATGAAGTTATTTACAGACTCTTCGGGAATGACATCATTCCTGCTGATAAATATTCAAAAATTATGAAATCCGGAAATGACGCTTGGAAAATATATAAATATGGGGCAATCAACGAGCAGCAATTTTGGCAATCTGTCATTGATCCAAACTTTTCCATCATCATGGAATACTTGGATTGTCTACATGGATTTCCAAAAGAAAATTTACACGATGAAGCAATTGTAAAATCAAATCTGATGAAATATCTATCAAAATACTTGCGAGACCACTTAACTCTCTTCAGAAATACACTTGATTTAATTGAATCAATTTTTGAAGACATCTCGAAATATCCAACCTTGGAAGCGATAGGTATTTTGTCTAATCATTCCAAGGAATGGTCTCACTTCATTTATCATGATTTGGAAGGAGGAGAACTCGCCAAGTTATTCGAAAAGAATTTAGTGAAAAAAGGTACACATTGTGAAGACTTGATTGTTTGGTCTTGTGATGTCAACCATGCAAAACCAGAAAAGGAAATTTATGAAATCCTGCTCGAACGAATCCGAAAGCATGTAAACAGCGACATTCATCCATCGCAAGTTTGCTTCATTGATGACAAGGACAGAAATATTGAGGCCGCTCAACAACTTGGAATTACCACAATTCATTTCGATGCTTCACTTCCTGAACAATTCGATTTTGCTATTTTCAAGAAAAAACTTGAAGACTTTCTTCGCCAATAAATATGACAGTGTCCAAACATATGATATAATACCACTCATCTCTATTATGTGACCTGTACAATTGTCACATTCATCTTTTGAATCGATGGAAGACATGTTGTTTTTGCAATCATTACAAAAAAAAACTCTTCCGATAAATACTCATCATCACTGCGGAAGTTGTCCATCATCTTCGTCATCAGCATACTTTTAATTTATTAGTTACTCTCATCAACAACAACCATCAGCCGAGCATAACCAGTGATTGTTTAATAATAACCATCTTCTTTTGTTTGTACAATTGTTTGAAACTATAATACAACAGGCATACAGTAATAGCAACCACGACGGCATCAAGAACTTCGCATTCGCGATACAAACATCAATTTTTAATAACCGTATGAAACATCGCAATAACACTAACAATTTGAATCCTACAATTGCATCAGGAAGCATTGGAATTTCTAGTAGTAGTGGAAGTAGAAAGAGTTTTAAAGTAAATGTGCCTAAACCAGTTAACCTTCCAATATCATCCAGTGCTTCTGTAAACACATCTGGTAGCAGTTTTAATGGAACTCCCAATACTGTTTCAACAGGATCTGCTACTTCTGGAACAAGCATTGCATCATCTGTGTCGTCGAATGTTTCCAGTAATACATCATCAACTAGTAATGCTTGGGCCAGTAAAACATTTCCATTGCTTCAATCAAACACATCAGAATCATCACATCAATCTGCAGATCCAAGTATTCCTCATCAAATCGAAACCAAGGTTGTTAACACTCCTCTTTCCCTCCCTGTACGATCCACTAGAACACCAGTAATATCCTCTCCTGCTCGAAATGATGACGATGATGAAATTATTACAAGTAATCGCAAAGGCTCCTCAACAAATGCTACAACTCCTTCTGATTCTGAACCCCGCTCGGATAAGAAATCAACACCACAAATATTACCTGGGGATAGTAACTGGAGCGAGATATCTGATGACGATGAAATTTACGACAAGGAGTTGGAGGAACTCATTGAAAAGGAAAACAAATCATCAGCTACGCCTCCGGTAAAGTCGAAAAAACAAAAGTATCTGGAAAAGAAAAAACTATTACGTGAACAGGAGAGATTGAATGCTGAGAAGCAAAATGCATCAGTTACTTCAACTCCAAAATCAGATTCTGAATCGTCAACTAAGGCCATTATCACTTCTCCATCAGTCCAAAATGATTCCCCACCTCCTTCACCTCCATCACTTTCAACAGAGTCACAAAACCAAAAATTCTTTTCTCAATCACCTCCTCAGCCAAACAATCCTTCTACATCGATTTCTTCATTACAATCATTTCCTCCAATGTCATCTAGTGTTGTAACACCACCAGTACAAGACACCCACAAACCAAGTACTATTCCTTCCTTTTTCTCAACATCTCGACCTTCAAACACAACACAACCATCACGAACCTCTCATACTCATCAGCCGCGAGCGTCACCTCGTAAGGAGATTCCAAAAGAAGAAATTATTAAAAGTATTTTAGAACAAGAAGCAACGATGAACGAAGCAGCTGAAAGAAGAAGAAAAGAGAAAATGGAAGAAGAAGAAAGATTGGAACGAGAGAGAAAAGAAAAAGCCCAAGCCAAACTTCTTGAACTTGAAAGAAAACTACAAGCCAAGAAGGCTCTCCAACAACCGGCCGAGACTGATTCACAAAAACCAACTATAACACCTAATGCAAATGAATCACAGCCTCAACCATCTTCACCTTCTTCACCTCAGCCTTCTTCACCTCAGCCCCATCAACAACAATATGGAGAGGTGAAAATTCTTAAATCTAATAGAGCAAATCAACAACATGGGAGAGGAGGAATTCGCCAACATAGAAACACCGACACATCTAGCTCAACAAATCAAAACTTTTCGAAAGAGGAGAAACAACCTCCAACCAATCCTACGGAACTTGATAACAATTGGAGAGACTCATCTGTGAAGATTCCTAATGCATTTGTTGAATCCTTCCAAAAATCTAAAAAACCAGAAGTTGAACATGTTCCTCATGCTACACGCGAAAAGCATCATGAAGGAGAAGTCACACGTCATGCAGGTGTTGGAAGAGGCTCAAATGTTAACAAAGAGCCAACCAGAGGAGGCCATGCGAGAGGCAGAGGAAATTATCATAATGCAAACGGTCACCATTCTCGCCATAACAACAAGAACGATCAGGAGAAAGTTGGTAATGCAAGCTCACAAAATGAAATTACAGAAAAATCAAATCAGCTTGCTACTATTGATCTTAGCAACGTTCTCAAAAATATTAATCCTAATGAAGCAAAGATTTCCTTCGGATTATTTGCTGATGATTCTAAACCCGCTGTTAAAGCACTAAGCAATGAACATGTTATTCAACAGCCTCCATCAGCATCATTATCAGCTCAAAATAGTCAGATGGATGTTGCCCCTTCCCAAATGAACACAGAAAATATTTCACACGACAATAACAACGGAAAACCATTTAAACCAAGAAGGGAAAGACCTTATTCACAACCATCAGCACTACCAACAAGTGGCCACAGACCTTCTCCAAGTCAACACCACCACCACCATGGTCGCAGCGGATACAATAATAGACACAATAGCGAGGATGCAGCCTCTGTACCCTTCAGGAAAGTTCACGATTCAAACACAGCGACCATCAGTCAACACCATAAGGAGACTGAACATCAACAACCTCAATCCAATGGAGAAGCTCCTCCTCATCGACCATCCACAACTTCCAACATTGCATCTGCTGAACAAGAAGGTGATCACTCTGATGCATCAAGACCTTCATCCTCAAGAAATCCAAAAGACTACAAGAGAGGTCAACATACTCCTCATTCCAACAACCCACACTACCATCCAGCCTCAAGAACTTACAACAATGGCCAACATAATTATGAAAAGCCACACAGTAACAGACCTAGGGGCTCAAACTCCCGAGGTGGCTTCCATGGAAATGCAAGAAATCCAACTCTCTTTGTCAAAGTTGTTGACAGTTCCAACAACACCTCACCCCGCCAATAAAAGTGTTTTTTCGTTACAACTTTAAAAAAAAATGATGAGTCATGAGCTGATCAACACCGATGCTTCATCGCGTCCTTTGATTATTGATCAAATCAAGCAATTATTATCTCAACATTACAAGGAATTGAGTGTTTTCGGATCATCATGCAAGGCCTACAGACGATTTCTTTCAAAGTTTAAGGGATGTCCCTTTCAGTTATATTCTCTTCATATTAATTTGAGATGGAACGAAACCATGAAAACATGGTCCAACAAGTTAAAAGAGCATGAATCCTACGGGTTCGTTTTGAACGAGTCAATGTCGTTTCTTAGATCGATTCCAGATCATACCTTTCTTAGACATTTGCATCATCTCAAACAGTTTTTATCAAACATGCAAGAAAAGTTCAGACATGCTCTTGATAGTGCGTTTAGAAACTATCGTAAACTTCATCAATGGATTGCTGAATTTCAATGCAAACTAAAATCCATGACAAAATGTAAGTATTATGTCGCCATTTCCACCTTGTATGGAATCGTGGATGATGAAAGTACCAAGAGAACAATGGCCAGGAGGGTGGTATTGCTCAGAGCATGACGACAAACACCACAATAAGATGGAATTTAAACTACACGAATATTTGAATGTTGTACCTTATTCCATAGGTCAGAGGACAAGAATTCGAAAAAATAGTTTTGACCAAGACCAAGCAGC
This sequence comes from Naegleria fowleri, assembly GCF_008403515.1. Taxonomy (NCBI): domain Eukaryota; phylum Heterolobosea; class Eutetramitea; order Acrasida; family Naegleriidae; genus Naegleria; species Naegleria fowleri. The sequence goes on from NW_025407933.1 coordinate 537,138, forward strand.
AGAGTGTTTGATTCAACTAAAGCACCAGATCGATGACGATATTAGAAAATTTGTTGCACGATTTGGAGGACATACGATCGTTGAGTATACTCCCTTACCCATTAAAGTGACCTTTAAGGAAACCAAGTTTGTGGATAACACACATTTAAACAGGCTTGAAGATCCTTCATCAAAAAAGGAACACAAAAAGAGTTGTGTGAGAGTTGAAGCAGAAAAAACTTGCTCCTCAGAGAAAAGAGTTAAAATCAAACAAACAAGCCTGCCCTCTACAAGCCAAACGACCAACAAAAGCAACTCAGACCACCCTTCAGAGTTTGTCCGAAGAAGCGAATTTCACGAAATGCCAGACAAACAGCTCGAAAAAGATTTGCATGACACGACTCCATATGTGCTTTTCAGCATTCCTTCAAGCAGCATTGACACAGATGAGAGGTTTAGATCACATAATGCAAATATGACAAGAAGGAAAAAGCTTGAGAAGCTCGACAAGTTTGACTTTGGCGATGTAATTTCCATGCGCCACTACAAGAATCTTGTGCATGATGTTCATGACGGAGATGACATCTTGAACGAGTTGAAATATCAGCAAGAAAAAAGATTCCAACACAACATGCAGGTGAGAGACCATTTGAATATTAATGGGTTCTGTTCAGAATAAACGAAAGAATACACAAAATTGTACATGATGGTTTAATGTTTGTTAAATAGCGAATCTTTGACAGCTTGAGAAATTATTCCTTGCAAAACCTCTGTACTCAACTTGATGGAATCTTTTGTCAATTTGTCTAATTGTGTTTCTTCTTTTTTCTTTGACTCTTTGCCTTCCATCATAAATCCAGACATTTTTCCGCCACGTCCAATTTCGTGTTCAGCCTTATCCATCTTTCTTGCAATATCATTAATAGAATCGTTGGTGTAATTTCTATTCTTAATAGCTGCTGATGAAGACAAAATGTTGATCCAATACTTATTCCAAAGTACATTCAATAACTTTGTATCTGTTGATGACTTGAAAAATTCAATCTCTAATTGATAATACTTGTCATGATAGACACCATAATCTTCAATTTTGTCCATAGGAATGGATTGATATTCAGAGCTTGATGATGCACCTGGTGAATAACCTTCAGGATAAGTTCTGAAAGCACCAATTTCTACTCTTCCAGCAGATACAGTTCTAACAGGATCAACGACAATAGCCACGAATGGATCTTGATATTGCTGATTGGTTAATTGAGTGTTGACGTCAATACCAGACAACCAACATCCGTAACCAGGGTGAGAGTGATACCAACCAACAACGTTTTCTGATCTTCCGACAAGTTGGCTCAAATCCATATATCTACCCATGTATTCGATAGCTTCATTACCAGCGTTTACACGAGTTTCGGTACCTTCAACAGGAAGAGCAAAGGCGTCCATGACAATGAAAGAATCACCATCAATTTTACCTTGCATCAAACCCATAACTTCAAGAGGTTGTCCCTTTGTAGTGTGCATGGCCATCTTCAACAAGGCTAGAGCAGAGATTTTCACCTTCTTGAAGTATTTTGGACTGGAATTATCATCGTCATCAGATCGGGTCAAAAAGTTTCAATGATCATCCATTAAATTTAGTCGAGTGATATATGAATAATCATAGTGAAAGATTCAGAAACATCATGGTGAAGATTTATGTATGTATTGAGATCGCGGACGACTCAAAGCAGTAGACACTTACTCTCTTTCCCAAGGTCTTTCTTGACGGATCTTTTGTTCCTTCTCTTCATCGTATTTATACAATTGTTCATCGGTCAATTCCTTGATTTTGTTCTCAGCTTCCCATTGTTTTTGGGCGTCCTTTCCAGACAACATTTTCTGTGATGATGATCAGAAGAATTGAAGAATTTTTTTGCTTTTGAACTTGCTTTCAGAGTCTAATTTTAAAATTGCTTACAAAAATTTTGACTGCAGTCCAGTGCACACCACTGATTTCGCGAAGATGAATGATGAATCAGTCCAATCTTCCTCTTCTCAAGAGGGAAGAGTATTATTGGGACAAGGTGCTGAAGGGGTATGTAGACGGAATGGTTGTACCTCATGGTGAAGAGTGGATTTATCAATAATTTTCGGTGTGTCATCTCCGATATCTGCAATGAAACTCTCACCATCATCATATTCATCATCATCATCTTGTTAATTCAATCACCTCTGTAGAGAGTTTTCTTGTTAAATGATTATTTTGGAAAGCGAGCAATTTTAAAGGAAAGATTTAGTAAAAAGTATCGACATCCAACACTGGATGTAAAATTAACAAAACAAAGGCTTGTCAAGGAGGCAAAGAATGTTTCAAAATGTAGACAAATCGGAATTCAAGTTCCTACAATTTATAATGTTGATAAAACAAATAATCAAATATATATGGAGTATATTGAAGGATGTTCCATCAAGGAATATTTAAGAAAATTTGAAGTGCAAGCCAATAGTTCAGAAGAACATATATGGGACCAATCCTGTTTAGAAATATTTCATTCAGTTGGAAAGATTATTGGATTGTTACACAAAAACAAACTTGTTCATGGAGATTTGACGACTTCAAACATGATGCTAAGAAACGGAAATATTAACAATATTGTGATGATTGACTTTGGATTGAGTTTTACAACAACACTAGACGAAGATAAGGCTGTGGATTTGTATGTTTTAGAAAGAGCTTTACTTTCAACCCATCCAAATTCTGAGCGATTGGTATGTGTTTTTGTGTGTCCTTTTGCATCAGCTGACATTGTCGTACATGACGAACTTTTAAATATATCGATCGACTTGATTTAGTTTGATCAATTAACGGAAGGTTATAAAGAAGCTGACCTCAATCAATCGAAAACAGTTCTCAAAAAGTTGGACCAAGTTCGACAGAGAGGAAGAAAGAAATCCATGATTGGATAAATAGGAGTGATGTTCCATGCTCATTCATTAAATGTAACCAAGAGTAGCTATTCTCGAGAATGACCTTTAGTTACCGGTGGTATAGATAAAGAGCTTATTAAAGTCAAAGTTCCTTACTATCTCAACATTCCCCGCCAAAAACAAAACGTCAAATCACATGAACCACTACGACAGAATAAAATGCCTCCTCCAACAACATCAGCAACAACAACCTCAGCAACGATCGTCGGGAACGACAACAAGCAACCATCGACTGCGACTGGAGGGACATCCTCTTCGGAGGGAACAACCAATGCCCAAATGATGATCAATCCTACATCGCCTGCATTTGAGGGTCATTATGTCTTGCAACAATTGAAAAAGAGACCTGAGATGGAAGCTTTTTATCGGAAGTATGAGAGTACTCTGAATGCTCTCATCTCCTCCTACACGAATGTGGAGCGTCTTTCGAAAAAATGTGAGCAACTCAACCAAGACATTCTCATCATGGCCACCAAAGTAAAAACTGCACAAAAATTGGTTGCCGAAGATCAACAGCAAATGTCACTCATCAAAAAAGAAATTGAAAAACAATGGAGTATTTATGACGCTGCAAAGCAAAAAGACAAGGAGACGCAGACTAGGCTTGATGAGCTTCAAGAGAAATGTAATTTATTACAAAAGGAAATTCAACTGGGAGTTGTGAATGACGACAGAAAGAAACTGATTGAACAACTTGAAGAGACAGAACAAAAATTGAAAAAAGACTACGATCTGGAGCAGAATATGAAAATAGGACTTATTAATACTGTAACACGACTTCAAACACAGTATGACGACTTGATCAAACAAAGAGAACAACTTTTAAGTAATATTGAAAACATGACCCGACAAATTACTGATATTGAAAAACTCACAAAAGAGGAGCAAATAGAAAGAGATAAGGCAAAATTTGAGTTGGATGAGGCGAAGGCTTTATTGAAGAGCAAACTCAAAGATATTGAGGAAAAAAAGATGAAACTCGAACACGGAGAGATTGAGCTACAAAAATACGAACAAAAGGCAGCAGAGCAAAGTCAAAAAACCATCAAGTCTCAAAAACATGTAGAAGAGCTGAAAATGAAGTTGGAAAAGTTGGAACGAGAATTCAAAGAGGTTGCTAAACAGACGTCAAAACTCAGCGCTGACAATGAAAAACTTCGCTCTCTTATTCACACAAAAGAAGAGTCCATAGCTGCCACAAAGACAGAACAGCAAGAAATTGTCAAGAATGTTGCTCAAAAAATGAAAGAAAAGAAAAAACGAGAGGAGAAGAAAATGGCTATGGAGTCTACCAAACGACAAATGGAACATGAGGTCAGAAACTTAAAAGATAGTATTGTTGAAATGAAAAGAATGTTAGAGTTTGAGAAGTCTAAAATTGAAGATCTCAGCCATCAGAAGAGCTTGTTGGATAAAAGCATTTTGAAAGCTGATAAAAACCTGGAGGAAGAAGAAAATTCTCTAAAGGTTGTCGAAAGTAAGAGGAGGAATGTCCACTTGAAATTTAAAGCCTATGTAGAAATGGTTGAAAAAAAGAGACAGGACATTTATCGACTCAAAAAAGAAATCGATAAGTACGAAAAAGCTTACCTAGATGCCAAGCAAAAATATGATCAGTCACAAGAAGAAATCAAAATCAAAAAACTTGAGTCTGACGAACTAAAAAAGAAAATTCGAGAAAGTAGAGAAAAACATCGTCAACAAACCGTAAGTATTTTCATTGAATTGCGAATCCTATTCAAAATTGAATGTTGAATAGGCTCTGTATGATGCTGTTAAAGCTGAACGAAACAGTTACAGCAAGAAGCTAATTGATGCTGACTCTGAAATTCAATCAGAAAAACAAAAGTTTAAAATAATGACACAACAAATCGATAAAATTCGAGAGGATATACAGAACAAGGAAGCAGAGTTTTTACATCAAAAGGCTGAATATAGTAAATTATGCTCAAAGAGGGAACTGTTAACAGATCAGCTTAAGAGCTTGGAAAAGAGCATTGAGGAACAATCTGATGTTAACAAACAATACGAAAAAGAAATTAACAAACTGAATGAAATAATCAAAGAGGCAGAGCAGGAAAGAAATCGACAAGAAAAAGAGCTTGAGGTTGTAGTCAACGATAGAGACATACTCGGATCGCAATTAATTAAGAGAAATAATGAATTGGCAAGTCTCTATGAAAGAATTAAGAGTCAGCAAAGTTTAATCAGCAAAGGGGCTGTTCAATATCAGCAACGAATTAATGACATTGCTGCTTTGAAGGAAAAGATCATTCAAGTGAATCAAGAATATAAAAGATTGGAAGAGCGCCTTCAGGATTATGATGAGAAGGAGAATGAAGTACATTCATTAAGAAGACAATTCCTTCAAGAGCAATCAAGAGTTAAGGCGCTAGAAGAAGAGCTTCAAACTCCAATGAATGTTCATCGATGGAGGAGAATTCAAGGAAGCGATCCAAATTCCTATGATATGATCATGAAAATTCAAAAACTTCAAAAACAACTCATTGCCAAGACAGAGGAAGTCATGGAAAAGGATTTACTGATTCAAGAGAAGGAGAAACTTTATGCTGAACTTAAATCAATCCTTACTCGACAGCCAGGGCCTGAGGTTGTGGAACAATATAATGCTTATCAGCAAACTCTGAAAGAGAAAACTAAAAAGTACGAAGAGATGGTCAAGGAGTTGGAGGTTTACATGATCAAAGCTCGAGATTTAGAATTTGAAAACAAAAAGTATCAAGACGAGTTTTTCAGCCTTAAACGAGAATATTTCCAAAAGAAGGAGAAAGAGAAACGCCAGTACAAAGCTTACATCGATTCACTCAACACAGACATAGACCCATACATGGACCAACACATAGACGATCCTTCTCAAGTGTAAATATAAATGCCAATGACATTATTTATCGAGAGAAACTTGATTAGATGATTTTATCTAGAATTGGTGACATGTTAAGGCCATTCTTTGCAAGCAATTCTTCTCTACGCGCAAAAAGTTTGTCAAACAAATTTGTCTTGTCCTTATTGGCAGTATCTTCATCCTGATCTGATGATGCCTCCATTACATGGGTAATAATAACCCCTCCTTTCCAAGTAACTGCATAAACTGGAACTAATTTATCTCGTTCGTTACTGTATAAAATTTTGATTCTTTTCTTTTTCAATACTTCCTTCAAATGTTCAGGTAAGTGTTGAACGTTTGAGAACCCTCCTGTTAGACAAATAGTAACTCCACCTAGTCCACCCTTAAATGACTTGGTTAAATATTTATCGATAGAGGTAACCTTTGAATGTGATGATGGATTGAGGGCGCTAAATATTTTCTTCTTTGGGGTAGGTAATAATTTAGTATTAAAATACATATTTGTAGCAATATAGAATACATCACTAGAGATGGTCAAGGTTTTTGCTAATTTCTGAGAATCGTCCACCATTATATTATGCACGTGTTGAAACGTTTCTTGATGGGCACTATATTTAAGTGTCAGAAAGTATTTTCGAATATTTTCATCAAACTCTTTTAAATTAGAAGAGATGTCAATATTGTGATCTAGATTGGACATTTGAAGTATTCCAATAATCAAATTGTAAATGTCTATTCCACCATAAGGGAATGTAATTATATTTGCTAATCTACCATTATGATGGTATGAATAAACGGACGTCTTTGTGAATCCCATATCAATGGTGTATAACTCTGTTTGGTGGTGCATGATTCCGCTTCCATAAAGTGACATAATACTGTCCTTTTGTACTGATAGATGGACAATATTAGGAAACGTTAAAAGCATTTGATTAATCACAAACTTCAAATGATATTGTTGCTGATTAATAAATAAGTCACTGAACATTAATAAAACAGACTGTTTTGTGTTGTCATTTGAAATCAAGTCTCGCAGGCATTTGCTTATTAAAATTACCAAAATTTCCAAGGCAGTATTCTCGTTAATATGTACATTCGAATCACTCAATTCTGTGTTCAATATTCCATATCTTATTGGAAAATATAAAAAATAGTCATTGGGATGTTTTCTCTTCAATTCAAGAGCTTCATTTCCCACTGCTAAATTAGTTAACAACTGTGATGAAGGTGAACTATTTACATTTCCTAACACATTAGTGTAATGGCTATCAAATTCAACAGTTACACCTTCCAAGAAATTCTCCTTGTCCATCTTGTCTTGATGGATGGTCTTTCTTTCAACTAGTATTTTTCCTCTCATCATCATGACCTGCTTCTCACATGATGAGGCGAGAAATGATTTTGCATGTTGTGAGCCTCCTCCATCATGATGACCCGATGTGTTCGGGTGAGTATTGCTTGTGGATGAAGAGGATGTTACACCCATTCCTTCTTGATTCAACAATGCTAGTTGTGGTTCAACCAGTCGTTTCGGAATTGCCATACAATTGATCAAGCTTCTTGGCTCAATGGATTCCAGATCGTTCCAATCGTACCGAATGGCATAGGAAGAAACTTGCAGCACAATGGCGCTTGTGGAGCCTTCATCCATTTTTATTCTTTTCTTTTGGTGATGAATTCTAAGAGGATGGACATCTTCGGAATAAATAATGGTCGTTGATGATGTTTATTAAAATCCACTGTTATTGGTGCTGTAAGTAGTATACTAGAATGATGGGATATATTTTGGAATCGTGTTACTTTTGGTATTTTTCAGCAAGAGCTCTCACGTTTTGTTCCCAAGCTTGGTATTCAGCTTGGTATTTCTTCATTGCATCGTTTTGTTTGGCTTTCTATTTAATTATTAAAACGAGTATTTGTTAATTACAATTCATTGTTCATCATCATTTAAATCATTTTCATAGTCATCACAATCATTATTATTTTCAATATATCATCATTTAAAATTTCATCATCACCTCCGATTATCATTGGTTTTGCGGCGGTATCATTAGAATTGCATTCGTAAAATAAATTCACTAAACACATACACTTTTATCTCTCCAATCAATGAATGCTCTTCCCAAATCCTCCATAAACACCACAGAAGGGAGAAGGAATAACGAAATGGCGAACCCTGTAAAGAATCTCATTTTTCTTTTTCTAAATGATGGGAGTCTTCGAGGTCTCTTAAGAACATGATTCATGATTTGAGGATAATTAAACAACATGAAAGATATTGTCCACTTTAAGAGAAATTGGCCAAACGTCAATGTAGTGAAAGTGAAGCCCTTTAAGCTTGGTTAGCAACATTTGTTTCATCTTGTAGTGGGCCTCATTCATGAAAGATTCAACACAGATGGTTAGACATTTATAAAACAAGCTTAATTCCAATATGATCTCTCATCCGCGTAATTATTCATAAGTGAAACCATGTCTATCAGAATCGAGCCAGATCCAGCAGTACCCATAAAAGACAATAGCAAGGAGAGAACAGACAAGGCATCGCGTTGATCAATCTTTGAGGCGTAAAAGGGTCCAACTATTGCCTTATATTTCTCATCATTCAATGACTGTCGATCACCTATTCCACCAAAGGAGCATTCTGTGACAGATGCATTCCACAACTTTGATTTTTCAGAGGTAGAGATTAATTGAATGCTGTCGATATGAATGGAAAAATCAAGGACTGATTGATAACCCCAACATTTGCTATCTCCTGGCCTGTATCCTCCATAATCTCTGCAAGAATGAAGATTGGTCTCAAAAGGTGCAGCAAATGGCATGAATGTTATTGAAGTGTCGTCGTCGTCAGTCATTTGTTCAGAAATCGAGCTCACATAATGTGAAGCAACTGGCCAATGATGAAAAAATATTTTCTTCCAAAATATTGAACCATTCATAAATTGATAACATTCCTTATTCAATAATTGTAAATTCTTTAAGGTTTCAAATTGAGGAATGTATTCAAAAATATGGAAAAGAACATCCGAGTTGAGAAAAAAACGTGAGGAAAACAATGAAAGACCCTCATTGTGATATTCGGATGTGGAGGGTATTAATTCATGAATTCCACAGTAATCCGACTTGGTGAGATACATATCTGTGGAATTTTTGTTTTCATCGAATTTTTCCATGACCATTTCTTCAGATGCTTTCAATTTAGAAAGAGACTCTGAATATACAAATGCCATGTGATCGGCAATGCTCCATGCCACATTGGTTCTGGAATACTTGTTCCATAAAAATTGAATACTTTTTAAAACAATTTCTGAAATCATGTCGAAACCCATGACTTTTGGAACAATAAATTCTGCCAAGGCCACGAGCATAACTTCTTCGCTAAGCCAATCCGCAACTGAGGAATCACCATAGGAAATGGCGTTGGTGGAGTAATAACCCTCAAAGTTCGTTGTTTCCTGCATTTCATATATATCTGCAACATCACCCTTGAGGGTGATGAGATGATCATCTTTAAATTTCACCATTTCATCAATATCAAGAATTGCATTCTCAAAATCAGATTCATCGAGAGGTTTGTCTTGTTGGAGCAAGTCCATGTTTGTACAAGCACGAATTTTCTCTGGAATTAAGCTTGCCCAAAGTGTCTTTACGAATCTATTATAGAAGAATTTCATGAGTGGATCATCCGTATCGAGATGTTCAAAGAAATCTCCTCTTTCAAAAGTGCTCAAATTGTAAGATCTTGCTAGATATTTGAGAATTTGCAAATCTTTCAAATGCTTTTGAACGTCTCCAACAGGAAATATAATATGACTTTCCTTAATTGTTTGTAATAAAATCAAAGGAGCAAGCACGAGTTCGTCCTTTTCAAAATATTGAGGTGGTGTTGGTGTGATATCATTGGAAAGTGTTTGTTGTTGCAACTGTAAAAACTCTTTCAAGTAGTCCATGTCACTGCTCAATTCAATTTCAATAATTGATCCATCCTTCATTTCTAATTTAAAGGATAATTCTTGCCAGTCTTGGTCAGAAATAAATTGTGCTCTTTCTAACGCGATTTCATCTTTGATCGATTTTTTCACATCACAATATTTTGTGAAGTAATTCAATGTGATTTTGTGAATTGATTTTTCGATTCTTTGGATCCATGCAATCAAGCTCGAAGCATTTAAAGCAATTAAATCCCAATCAGACTTGCTATTGTTCAAATCTCGTTCCGACAACCACTCCACAACACAGAGGTCAGATTCCTGGTCTCTTTCTTCACCGCTTTCATTCATGACATCCGAACATGGTATAATGAGAGATCATGGCTCTGGATCCGATCAAGATCATCGGAGTAGCACGATCACCCTTCGACGGAAGAACATGAAATTCTTCTTTCACAAAATCAATCGCGTTCTTAGTGGAAGCAAACAAGGTTGGTTTGTGGTTGATGCAAATAATTTTCAAACATCCATTTTTAATAGTTGCATTTTTTTGTGCTCTAATCCAAGTACTGTTAGCCCTTTTCGTTGGCAAATGCCACAAATACTATTACTCTGACAAGATTGAAGACTAAGGTCCTTAGTTAGAATCCCAATTGGATTCGATGTACATACACCCCAATAAATTTTTTTTGCTCTGAGATCTTCAACACATGGATCGTTGGAATCAGAAGATTATTGCCTTCAAGATGGAAATAGAAGGTTCATTTCAGACAACCATAAACGACAACTTGGATACATTCTCTTGATTGAAATGGACGGGATGCCTGCCAGGAATATGGCGACTCTCCCGCTACAGTCTTTGACTGTATGAACTGTGAGAGACAAAAGCGAAAGCCTTTGTATTTTACGAATGCAAGGTTGTTATTCCACAAAGAGCGAAACGGGTTTCTTTTCATTGCTTCTGAATGGTTTCAATATTCATGACAGAGGTTGTGGTTCAAAAAATTTCAAAAATCACCCCCACCGTCATCAAATCACGCCCCATAAGCCATCATCAGGAAGAGATTCCGAAAACGAATAGAGACACTTTGAATAAAGGGAATTCAACAAAGCTGGAGAACTTTCATTGTCCAAACAAAAAATGTTATCACCACAAAAAAGCCTTCTTTCCGAGGAGGTGCGTCCGAGTCAGCAAAACCCTACCACTACAACTTCAAACGAAGAGGGACATGATGAAAAAAGTAACAAAAGAAACACTACAAGGAATAATGGAGATGTTTCCAGTCAGTTCGGAACAACTGGAAATAATAATGCAACTCCCGAAATATCTTTGACGACTACATCATCAGCACACGCCAATGAGAATAATGTAAATAATAATTATTATAATAACAATTCATTGAATGAAGGAGAGGAACAATCATCACACCATCGGAAAGGTGAAACATCAAAAGCCTCACCTTCCACAATAACACATCATCACCAGCATCATCATCTTCTTACCGGAAAGACTAGCAAAGCAAAAGAAGCTATTTCAAAGCACTTGAATCAAGGCAGGCGACCCTCCTTTAAATCTCCTAATATTGCCATTACTAAAGACGACAACAAAGATGTTGGTGCAATGTATATGTCGCCGCTAACCTCCCATACTTTTCCCTATTTATTTACTACTCCAGATACCTTTGTGAGTGAACATATAAGAGCAAGTGGTGCTGAGGATTTCAAACGTAGTGTTGAAGAGGAGGCGTCAAGTAGTGACGACGAAACAAAATCGGATGTGGAAAAACGAGATTCTATTGAATTGCCTAAAGATGACAATGAACGATTGTTGACAGAAGAAGAAACCCCTTCCACCATTACTGAAAAGCCAGAGGAGCCTAGGGAGAGTTTAGTATCCGAAGCCTCCTCGCAAAAATCCGAGGTGGGAGGCAATATTCGAGATATTTTAAAAGGAAAGTTGAGCTTTGAAGAATATGGTAAACATTTCTTCATCATAGGACTAGGCTTTAACTGCTACAGATTTGATAGTGTTAAAGATATGCTCAGGCATATTTCTAAGGAAGATAAGGATGACGAAGCATTTTGGATTGATTGTCAACAGTGTTCTCCTGAAGAAGTGAACGAGTTGCAAAAGTATTTTGGATTCCATCCTTTGACTGCCGAAGATTGCATTAACAATGATTCGGGTGAAAAATGGGAAGTGTTTGATAATTATTTATTCTTTTCAATTACTGGACAGATTGCAGATAAGGTAGCCATGAATGAATATTTGCCATGCTATTTGAACATTTTAATTTTTGACAGGTGCATTTTGACAATTCATGACAAGGTGTGTATGCTAATATTATTCATTTATTTTAAGATTGATTCTATGATTGAATTCCATGTTTATAGCCCATTGAGGGAATGGATTTATTAATGAACAGAATTGAAAAGGAGTTTGAATTTGATCAACACTATAATCAAAAGATTCGGGCCAAGCATAGTTTCAGAGAACAACAGGAAGTAATCGAAGAAATTCACTCAATTCTTGAAAATACGGCAGAAAAGCAAGCCCAACCTTTATCAAAACCTGGAGGTGGTGAGAGCCCGTTGAGATTGAGAAAAGGACGAACCAAAAAGAGTACCTACATTATTTCTCCCTCGTGGGTTTTTTATGCATATTTGGATGCCATTATTGATGTCTATATTCCAAAGGTAGACGACTTAACTCGTGAATGTGACACATTGGACGAGTTTACTGTGTCTCTAAACACTTCAGAGAAGGAGGATTTGTTGTGGAGAATTGCTCTGAACAAGCGTAGAACTGTTGTATTGAGAAAACTTTTGCTTCCAAAGCAAAAGATGATTACATACTTGGTTTCCCCAAGAGTAGAAGTGCCATTTATGGATCGAGAAGTTCAATTGTTTTTGAGAGACGTATTGGACCACTTGATTTATTGCTGTGACAGACTTGTAAGTATTGCTCAACTTTATACTTTGTTTTTTACTATTTCTCAAATAGGAAATGGCAAGGGATTCCCTCAATCAATCTCACACCAACTATCTAACACGAGTTCAAATTGAAATAGCTCAAAATTCTCAGAAAACAGATGCTTTTATGAACAGAATTACAGTATTTGGTATGTAGGTCTAATTAGAATTGTATGCCACAACTAACTTTTTCAAAGCATCAATTTTTGGTCCACTTTCTGTGCTGTCAGGAATTTGGGGAATGAACGTAAAGGTTCCTGGCCAAGATCAAGAGGGATTGTATTGGTTTTTCGGATTGTGTGCGTTCATGGTCATTATTGCTCTAGTAATTATCGCTCTTCTCAGAAAGCAGCTTGTGAATATGTATACATAATGATGAGCATTTCACTGTTTCTTTCAACAAAACTGTGCTAAAGCCAAAACATTCTCTACACTTTGAAAAAGAAATTTACTTGTTTAAGAAATTGTCAAAAAACTTCAAGAATTGAAATGTCGTAAATAACCTCACATAATATTGAATGCCGTGTGAAAAGTGTACACAATAACCTTAATAACGGTCCATCTCCACGACAGATTGTTCTGACTTGTGAGGATGTTTTGCATCTTTCTATTTCTCAAACTCACCAACTGATAAATCAATACAATCAACAACATGCTCACACCAAAACCACCGACAAACGAAGCAATGATACTTCCAGCCAATACTCCAGCTCCATAATAGCCCTCAACAGCAGCATTATCTCCTGGATTGGGATTTGGTCCATCATTATTATTGGCATTCATTGCCACAATTTGAATTCCCAAGCATTCACCAGTGCAATAACCCAAAGTACAATTCATGGTCAAACAAGGACAATTCAACACTTCTTGTTGAGGATCTAAACAATCAGGATCCAACACTCCACCACATCCACAATCACATCCATCACTGGCATTATAATACGAAGGATCACAGGTCCATGTGGATGGCACATTCTTTTTATCTTTACATGTTCCAGTACTCGTATCACAATATTGAGAGTCCAAACATCCAAAGGCATAGGAAGTAATGGTTTGTGAAGAACAATCTGGATCCACCACTCCACATCCACAATCACATCATTGGAACCATACGATTGAGGACTACAAGTCCATCCTTGTGGAATTTGATATCCTTGCTTGGTTACAATGGGAGTGCAATTAAATGTTGAGGTTGAACATGCATAGCAGAAGGACATCCCACCAAAAGAGTTTTCTTTTCATTACAATCTGGATCCCATGCACCACAACCACAACCACAATCACATCCATCACTTGCATTGTAATAGGAAGGATGACAGGTCCATGTGGATGGAACGCCAACATTTTGTTTCATTTTGAATGGTTCTCTCTTTGAAAATTCATAATGATTCATATTTATATCATGTGCTCCTTTCAACTGTTCCAATTCCGAATAGCTGGGACTCGATAAAATGTCACTTCTCATTTTAAATTCATTATTCTTTGGACATTTCACTTTCAATAATTCAATAAAAGTAATATCCCTATTATTGAGAGCGTAAATAGATCCCTTTAAATCTTGCCACCATTGAGAAGAACCAAAAGCAACGACTTTGAAACATTTTCCTGGAGGGATAACTACTTCTTCTTCTCCCTGAAAAGGCAATCCTTGGAGTCCAGAAATATCATGTCCTCCTGACTTGACAAATCTAAGAAAATATTGTCTACCGGCAAATCCTGCAGCAACAGTTGCTTTTTTAGAGGTCGAAACAAATCCAGTGTTTGTGATATAATCACCAACCATTGGTATGGTCGATAAGGCAGTCCCTCTGAAGGTCTCTAATTCGTATTTTGGAAGTTTTATGAGTGCTGCGGTGAGTCCACGAGAAAAGTCATATGAATCCAACCGAGGTCGAGCGTTATATGGGGTCATCTTTAAGTGACAATTTAACAATGGATAGAGTCTGGGATATTCAGTTTTATATGCATAAATGTAGTGAAAAGCTTCGAGATTGAGAGATGGATTGTAGGAATTTGGAACTGTCATTCCAAGTTGAAAGGTGTTGTTTAGTGCACGAAATTTATCATCGAGTATGGAATTGATAAATGAGGAGCAAAAATCAAAGGCGAGAGAGGATTGATGAGAGGGTGGAGTGTTCATGACCAGTATGAACTATAATAGAAATGATGCCAGTGCACCTTCTATCCAACTGATGTGTTGAAGTGTCATGTTTTTTTGTGTGAAGAAATCTTAGTGCAAGCCAAACATTTTTCCATTAAAACGTTCCACTTTTCGCTTGTGAGATAATAGTACGGATCAACCAAACAATAGCGCTTCCTACCACCCGAGTTTTTAGAAGCTGTCACTTTTGCCAAATTTAGCATGGCATCAATTTATCTGGCATCTCTTACTAATCTCTCACACTATGAATACTAATCTCTCACACTATTAGCGACATTTCCATCACTGTAATCATTGCCGGAAGCAAATGACTTAGATAGACAATCACAATTCTCATTGATTTGGGCTTCATATTATAATTCTGGGATTCGTTGAATTTGTCAACCTGTTGTTTAGATTTTTGTTTGTTAACGGGTTGTGTTTTGATCCTTTAAATTGTTCCGAAAGCTTGAAAGTCATTAAAAAAACTTAAGGGTTTTAATTATCTCTCAACAGGTTCATGAAATCACCCTAATAAGGGTGTAGCAATGCTTAGCTTATCATCACATGGGCACAACACCACCCCTTCCGAAACTTCATCAAAACCTTCCCGCAAATCAAACAAGAGAAGAATTGATCAGTGAGAAAACGAAAATTCAAGGCAAGATAAAACTTATACAGCTGCTGCGGCATCAACATCATCCACCATGCAAATCTTTGAGTATATGACCAGAGTGTTTCAGAGTTTTTATTGAACTTGTTTCAAGAAATAGTAGACAATCCATGGTCAGTTGAAGATAAAGAGCAGATCGAATTTTTCTTTTGTTTTCATCATGATGATGTACATGGTGACCTTCCATGATCGAGGAGATTAGAAAATTCCTGATCTTCCCATGACCTCTTTGATAAATATTCCAAAAAGAAAATAATAAGGGAAAGATGAATTTACAATGAATAATGATGATACACAGCTGAATAAATTAAAAAATTGATTGTCAAAATTTAGAGCTTCTTGGCAAACACTATTTCTTCTTCGTCTTCCTTAAGGAAGTCAATAAAATCACCCAAACTCTTGCTCTTATATTCTTCGCTGTTGAGATCGTACTTAAATAAATACTCATCCTCTGTTCCCTCTTTTAACTTGAACAAATCTTGTTTCCATGCTTGACCAGATTCTTCTCTCTTCTTTCTTAATCCACGTTGTTTCTCTTCGATAAGATTCTTTTGAACATTCGCTTCCTCAAATTCGCCATCAGCCAAAGCTTTGGTTACTTTATGCCATACTCTACGAGATTCGTTTGATTTTTGGTTGGCAACCTTCTTGACAAACCATGGAGCATGCTCAAGATCCTTAGCATCGAAGAATACGCTTTCCTTCTTAGTTTTGACGCTGCGAATACGAACTTCTCCGGTAATATTTCCTCTGACCTTGTAAATACGATTTCCATCCTTCTTAATGGAACCTTTGATTTCATTGTCTGCTTTAAATTGAATTTTTGCAGAATATCCTGTTCCTGCACATGTAATCTTCAAATCCTCATTAATTTCAATACATTGAGTTCCCCAAATTAATCCCTTTGCAACAACCCAAGGGAATACAATATCATAGATCTCAGATTCAGGTTGATTCAAAAAACGCATTGTGATGTTTCCATCCAAAACGATAGAGGCACTGTTACCGTGGAACTTGCTCTTTGGTTTTATCATGGCATTAAGAAGAAGATTGCTTTTACGATTTAACAAGACTCCAGATGCCATTGGAGGATGGTGAGAAACTTGTTCGGTAATGAATTCTGTTTTAGAGATTTCACCGCTTGATGGATCCTTATGAATCCATTTACAAGCAAACACTTCACCAATGACAGGGTTGTATGGTTTTGCTTGCATAATACCACCACGAGGAGTGTGGCTGGTGTTACTCAACCACCATTTGAGGACTGAAACAAAACGTTGTTCCGGATCGAATGCCTTGTGGGCACTAAATGTTATTCGTTGATAGTCACATTGAGTTTTGTGAATAATGTCAAATGTCGAAAATCGTTATTGTTGTCATTGTCAATATTATGAAATAAGACAAGAATCGTTGTAGTGATGTGAATGAGTTGTGAGTATAGAATGAACCAATTCAATGGAGAAGGCCAAATTTGTTTTGATGATCAAAATCATATCACGGAGATATTTCAAAAAGTGGAGAGGATGGAATATCAATTTTTAACAGAGAGGTGTATCGTCATACCATCGTCGTGTGTCCAATGTAATCGCGAATTGTCAATAAAACCCATAATTTTAATGTCAAAGAGAAGAGAAAAAAATCAAAAGTTATTATCCAATTCTTCAATATTCACTTCATCATCAAACATACCTCAAAATGTATGATTGTGGTCTAATAAAGTACGAAATATATTCCAGCATACTGATAGGAGCCAACAAAGCAGATGGTAAAGAGATTCTGAACAAATCGGCACCGGTACGAAGTTGTTTGACAACATCCATCAAAATAGATCCTCTACTGATTCCCTTTTCCTTCAAAGTAGACTCATCCGCTTTGAATTGTAAATGAGAGTAATAGTGTTGTTCGGTTGCTAATTGTTCTTCAGTAGGCTCAATATCAATCGTATCGTTGTTGTTGTTGGACATTTTTTCGCTTCAAAAAATATGAAATGAGTAACGGATGATGAGTCTCAAAAGGAGAAGGAATAAGTGTCCAGGAAAATTCCTGCAAGTACAACAACATCGTATACGATGAGAGAATAGAGGATGTTGTTGAACATGCATGTGGAACGCTCCAATCGGAGCAAGGAGCACACCACCCATTCACTCACTGACTCAACTCGTCGCATTCATTGCTCTCTGAGAATCAAGAGGAGATTGGATCATGAAGCTGCACGTGAGGATTGAAAAAATTGGAAGAGCTTCTTTTATGGGAGAATGAACTTTATGGAATGTGATGATGGAATGGATCTTTTTAAGATATTGTTTTACATCACTCGTCATGAACTGGGCGGACATGTAAATTCCAATACAGTGTGTGTTTCATGTTCCGAGGATTTATATATATTCGAGCCATCCAACAACAACAACATGGTACTAAATTTCTTCTTCTTTCACAGTGTAGATGTGAGAGTTTTTGTGAACATGCCTTAATTGTTCCCTTAACATGTTGAATGCTTTGGAATGTGGCTCATTCTCGGATTGATAATTCATGCACTTTTCTATTAAATTACGGGAAATATCTTGAAGTGTGTAACCAAAACTCTCTCGATAGGTTCTAAATATCCTAGGAAGAATGATGAGATTGGATGCTTGTGAAGATGTCGTATTGAAATCGCTCATAATTTTGATATGTTGTAATAGGAAGAGTTCAGTTTCCTTTCTCAGAAAGGATTCAAAATTTTCGGGTGTTATGTAGGGAAGTAGAGTACAACAATTTCTCATTCTCATGTTTTTCAATTGTTGTGAATTTGGGAGAATGGATATTTGAGACTTTTCATTCCATAATAATTCAGCATAGCGATGAATAACAAACAACAGTCTAAGATCGACATAATTGGCATAGAATGAAAGGAAACGTGATCTTCTGTCAAATGCTGCTTCATGAGAGGAGTTGACTGAACTGCTTGTGATATCATGACCAACACTTTCATGACTCTCCGACTCAGTTGACGATGATCGATGGTAATTCAGCACTTGGTAAGAATTTCCCATCTGGAATGGTGAAAGTAAAATTCGATTGCAATATCCAACTGGAGGTGGTTGATTGCTGTTTGGATTAGAAACTGGATCTGTAACAATACCATTTGCATATCTCTTATTACCTCTCAATATTCCATCTCGAATATCAGAAAGTGAGAAAATTAATCCATCCACATTGTAGGCCATTCTATTGTAGAAAATATAAGTTGCATTATTACCAATAATCCTATACTTGCTACTTGAGCCCATAATTAAGAGTGAATGATAGAACAACGTCAAGAAGAGATTCAAAAAGAACGTTTTGAATCTTAATCGTTCATTCTTCTCTTCGTGCACATCAATAAGGGATGATAAGTCAATTCGTGATAATTCATGACATAATGGAAGTAATCGAGTTACATAAACTGGATTAGTGCACACAATTTTTCGAGAGTGTTGGGCGAGGGTCTTGAAGAAGGAGTTACATCTGAAATTGAATTTGTCATATTTGGGGAACATTTCTTGATACATTTGCCTGAGACATTCCATGAGTTTGTAAAGCACTTGGTTTGGCTCACATCTCGTTCGAATAGTCTCAATAGAGTCTATATAATGAAAGACATCACTGAGTGGTAAACTCATATTCAAAACACGAACTGGATTATCACTGCTGAATCGATACAAATAATATCCATCCATGAAAGAAATTCCATAATTCACATGATGGATCACATTGCATTCCAATAGAGTTTCAAAAAATTCAACTGCTTGTTTTCTACTTTCGATATGTATCAAAATCATTGGTTTTTGTAAATCTGAATTGGAACAATTCTCATTAAAGGCAAGTAATAAATCGACAGCTTCTTTTGCTTCAAAACACTTTCGATAAATTTTTCCTTTCAGTAGCTGATACAGTGAAGTGGAATAATCATTTTGCTTGGGATATCGAACTCGATCCAACAAGGTCAAATTATTCTTCAAATATGAAACCACATAATGAAGGTGTGAGACTAGTTGATTCACTTCACAAGCCAAAGGAAAGAATTTCTTCATCTTATTTAGCACATGTACGTCATCTCTGTACAAAAGTGAAACTGATGAGAGCTCTGATAGTGGGCCATCTATGGTTGAGATTTTGGTTTTCTTTTCATTTGAAACTAGTTGTTTGTACGTGTTAATTTTCGACACCTCCTTCCTACTCATAAAGGAAATATCATGTTGGTATTTGGTATATTGACCATAAAGAGTTTGATTATGAAGAGAAACAGCAAGTGAGTTGAAGTCATTCTTGTCCTCAAATATGTTTTCTTTAAAGTACTGTGAAATATATTGGTTATATTCATGAGATCTTCCCATAGATATGGTACTCATATTACGTTCCTCAATCAATTCATTATTGAACTCACTTGTGTAGTTGGTATAAATATCCATATCATAGCTTTGAATCACATTTCTTTCAATGTATCTCATATTGGTGACATTATTGTAGATTGAGTTGGCATCCTTGTTGTAAAAATCTCTCAATATTTCTTGTGACATGTTTGTATGTTCATTGCTCATTCTACCTTCAAGAGACCTCAATATTTCACCTTGAGGAAGAACTGTTAATGTTTGAAATTTGGTGTCAGTCGACGGGGTTAATTTCATGGAATTCATAATTGTTTTGAATAAACTTGCAGCTTGTTCTGGTGTTTGATTTGGTGAGGAGGATAATTTTACCAAATCTTTCTCGTGAGAACCGTTCTTATTGAGATTTGGAGAGAGATTTTTGGACTCTTCAGATTGAACTCTCTTATCAGGTATATCTTCTTCCACTTCAGAATTAATGGTGAGAGAGAGTTGATCAAGATTTTCGTCGTCCAACAAATTTGTGACTTGTCTTGGATTATACGTTTCATCAAAATATGTATTTTGTGTGTCCTCTTCTTCTTCCTCCAGATCCATCAAGATTGATCTTGTTTCATTTTCATTGTGAAGATAAATATCACCACTTTCTAAATCCCACAAATGAACTCCGAAAAGTCGAATGTGAAAACTTGGTTTAAAGTTACCAAGAAAAATGTTAATGGCATGTTGTTTCCATTCATCTTTGAAATTACTACTATAGTATCTTTTCATGTTGGTCATGAGATCAGCCAATACACCTCCTCTGTTGTGAATATCTACACTCACAGTTTTACTACCACTGTATTGAATGGCAATGTGATCGCTTACTTGTTCATACATTTGCAGCAGAATTAAAATAAGTTGACCATGATGCACTAAATGTGGAGATTCTGTCATCAATAACAATCGAATAATTCATCATCAAATTTTCACATTCAAAAAACAACAACATCATTATAAATCAACAATAATTACACTGACTCACATACCAATTATGCCTAATGCACAGAGTTGCTCTCCAAGTACATATTTTGCAATAATATATTGGGCTACACCAGTTCTATCTAAACAATCAATACAGTTGGTTCTCAATATTCCTTGCTGCTTTTGAATGACTTTGCCATATCTCGATGTTACAAAGAATTTACATTTTCGAACGTGATTTTCAGCGATGGCATGAAGCTCATTAAGAGCCTTCTCTGGTTTATCCTTAATTGCAGTTCTAAAATCAAATGGAATGTATTCAATAGGTGATTCATTTCTAGAATTTTGTCGTTGATGGTTGGATCTATATAATTTGCCATAAATATTCTTATTGAGATATTCAATCGAGTTTTTGAATTTTTCACCGAGAATCATTTCACGAGGTTTCTTTTCCTTCATTTTGACAAGATCTAAACACATGATTGGAATTCCTTCATGTCTCTCCATCAAAATATTAAAGTGTTTTAAAGTGGTTTCATAGAGAGGATCAAACTTGGTAATAATGATATTCGGTTTTGATAACAAGTTGGATGTAGAAGCTTTTGTTGTTGTTGTGGTGGTATTCTTTTGATCATTTTCATCTACAATGGTAGTCATAGTAGTCATGGTCGTTGTGGTGGCTGTCGATTGAGACCAATGTAAGGGAATACTTCCTCGTACCTGAACAAAACTGCTAAACGCTCCTTGCGATTGATGTTTAAATAAATGATGATTACTCTCATAGACCATTTGTTCAATTTCAACATGATTAGCAACATGACCTGAATCACTAATACCTCTTTTCAAATATCTTGTTCCTGCATAAAATCGACTTCTTCTTGCAATGACTGTGAGTACAATGGAGATGTTGCTATTTCCAGTTCGAGGAGTGGATTTTAAATCATCATGTGAGGAATTGCCTTTTGCTGGGCTATTTCTAAATGTTGGAGTTCGATGATTCTTTGGAGATGTATTGTATCGTTTTTCATAATCTGTTAGGGACATGGAAATTTTGGATTGAATAAAGTGGCCATGAATACAAGGACACATCCATTTAACAAGATTTGCACGCTTCAGAGGTTCCATTAAGTGTGTATTCCAAACAAACATGTCGCTGTGAAAAGTAGAGTTCACTTCTTCCTCAATTCCAACCACTACAGCTTTAGAGTTTTGTTGTAGTGTTTTGGAAAGATCGTAATGATAACTAAAGTAAAAATCTTGATGTAAATTAATACCATTGAACAATTCTTTGTACTTTTCTTCAATGAGATAATCTTGCTTGAGTACTGTTTTGCTTACACCCAAGTGAATTAATTTGGTATCCTTGATTTCGTAAACGCTTGCATTTCCAATGGTTCCAACTTTTTCTCTTCCCGTGATGATCACCATATAGTAACTTAATTTCAATTCTACAAAACCTAAAATTCCATAAATATGGTTCGTGTGTAATTTTAAATCTTGTTGAATACTTTTCATGGCTAATTTGACCATGTTCAACAAGTCATTAATTTGATTTAGTGTATATTCTCCCGCATCTTCATTAAAGTAATCCGTAATTTCGCACTCGGCAGTTGTAGTGCTCGGTATTTTGTCAATCTTTAATAATTTATATTTGGTTTTTGAGCTATCACATCCAACCAAGTAAAATCTGTTGTAGGCTTCATATAATGTGAAGTGACAATATTTTCCGAAATTATATCGTATTTGTTTATATTCACATTCGAGTGATGGATCAAAGGATGATTCCTTTGGGAGAACATTTTGGAGGTCATTCGTTTGGCGATGATCATTTCTTGAATTTCCGTTTTCATCATCGTATTGCGGAATATCCTCACCACCTGTTTGTGCATCGCTGTTGGATGCTGTATTATTATTCAAACGGGTTGAATCGTATTGATAGAGAGAAGTGAGAATGGCTTCTTCTTCAGGCTGATGATAATCCCGAGCGCATAAAGTGCTGGAACGAAACATTTTTTTCTCTTTTATTTGAGATTCATTTCCAATAAGAATTGCTTTCTTGAAAACGATCTAATGAGTACATGAAAGCAAATACTCCTAAACAAAATAGGGAATAAAGTGTGTTCTCTCCATCTGTCATTGTCCAAAAGGTTAATGGTACCAAAGAATGATTTGAAATCATTGGGTGACTGGTAATTGTGACAGCAATATCATTCTCCTGAACTGGGTTATGGGTTGTCATCTCAACCAACATTGAGTGTAAGCATGTACTCATACGATAGCCATGCCTTGAGAACATCTGACAAAGAGTACATCAACGCCAAAAAAAGAGGAAACATTCAATAAAAACAAGCAGACTGATCGATGTTTGGTCATTTTGAAGAACCAACAGACCCTAGGCGATCAATCCAACAAAGTTTAAGAATGTTAAGACAACTGTTGAACCAACAGTTAAAAGAAGGTAATTGAAAAAGAGATGACTGAACACAAAGTTAGGAAGGACTACATTGATCAATCTTTGATACGACTTTTTGAAAGTTGGATCAAAAGTTGATTTGGAAGCTGGCCAATTATTAGCATATCAGGAGAAGGGTAATGATTGCCAGTATGATAAAAGACTTTGACCTCACATCCTTCTTTAAAAGAAGATCGATCGTTATCTAATAATTGTAAATAAATAGCCAGAATGGTTCTTTTGGTTCTCTTCGTTCATTGTTTGATTTGAATTAGCAAATCAAACTTCCACTTTATTCTGAAATCTTACTGGGATGCAAATGAATTGGTATGGTTAATTTCCAAATGAGTATTAAGGTACAAGTTATTTATTAATGTCACATTAATTCCTAACGTTTCTTTATGACAGGATCCTCGGTAATCAAAACGGACTTATTTGAGCTAATTCAGCATTGTGAAATAAAAGTTCATTATACCAAGACTTTCAGTTTTGTGTTGTCCTTGAGGTGTGGAGTGAGAATAAATTGCAATTCGAGTCTAACTGTGGAGTGTGTTCAGTGGTAGTGGTGGAATTGGAATCATTGTTTGAAGGTTTATACGAGTATTGAATGGCAAACTTCACACATCTCTTGAAATAATGGCCTTCCCAAAAGTACCTCATACAGGAAGGGCATCTTGTAACAGTGTCGCCATACATTTTGTAAATATGAGGGCCTCCCATGATAGTGGTGAGAGCATTCACTTGATCTTCTGTTTGAGGAGAAATACATTCCACTGGATCATTACATTTGAGGCATCTTGTGAATATCTTTGCTGGATGGTACACAAGTTTGAAATTATTCACAATATCAGTAATGGATTGATGAAATTCCGAGGTTTTAGGATTCACATATAAATATCGAATTGGGATAGCAGTCGAATTAGGTTGTGCGCTTTCTTCCTCTTCGCTGCTATCGTAATAATCGTTTTGAAATTTTACATTGATCATCTTATTTTCTTTTTTAATTTTTGTAACCATGGTTGGGGAACAAGTGATGATGATTCTTTTTTCTTCTTTGGCTTTGAAAATTATATAGTTCGGAGAATATGAAGAATCACTGATACAGTCATATCCCAACAATCTGATATGTTTAGCAATTTTTGTGATGCATGAATCTGTAATAAATTTTGTCTGATTAAAGAATTCATTGATTTCTGCTTCTTCCTTCTTATTATCACAATCGGACCAATGTTTGTTCATTTTCAAAATTCCATGAGTAAATTTGAGCAATTCATTAGCAACACTCGATCCACATGCACATCCCTCAATGCTTTCATCGGAAACGTTTGTTTCATCACCATTCGTAGAAGATGCAATATTCGATTCAGAGCTAATATCACTCCACAAGGAATTCGTTTGTTGAATAATTTCCATCATCTCCTCAATTTCATCATTTCCGATGAGGAGGTTCTTGTCATTTTGGAGCTCCTCTTGGTTCAATAACAACTGCTGATGAATGTTCATTTTTTTATTGTTTTGCGTTTTTTGAATCATCCCATCTAGATAGGGAATAGTCAAACAATCTACTAAGAAAGGTTCTCCAATACATTGGACAATATATATTCACATTTTAATTCAGAATGAACAAGAGTCAACACTGTTGGCCACATGTACAACTTTTTCCATTCTTAAATATCCCAAAAATTGTTGAAGTACTCAAAAAATTGAGTTGAAAAAAAAATGTCGATCGTCATCCCCAAATCACTCCAATTCAGATTCTTCTCGGATGAAGAAGTAGATAAATTATCAGTTTTGGAGATTAACAATCCTGTAGGCCATGATGATTTCCAAAATCCTGTACGGGGTGGTTTATATGACCCACGAATGGGTTTACGAGATAATGATAGCCTGATAGCTCGGTGCGAAACCTGTGGTCTGAACCATAATGTTTGCCCAGGTCATTTCGGTCATATTGTCCTTCCTCAACCTGTGTTCAATGTTTTATTGTCATCAGAAATTTCTCATGTCCTCAAATTATGTTGTCCTTTTTGCGAAAAGTTACATCTTGCTCCCGAAGACAAGACGATATATTATTTAGTGCTGAGACTTCTTGATTGTGGACTAACCTCGGAGGCTATGGAATTATTGGAGAGTCCTTTCTTGTTTTTGAAAAAGTATAACTTGGACCAACATGTCATGGAAGATGATGATGAAGAGGAACAAGATGAAGGAAATGAAAAGAAAAAGAAGAAGAAGAAGAAAAAGAAGAACAGTAGCAAAGAAATTGAACAGAGTCAATATTCCTTCGAAGAAGACAATCCAAAACTTGTCAAAATTACTCATCGTCTTATTGCACAACAACTTGAAAAAGAAAATGTTCTCTGTGAACATCAACTTTATGAAAAATTCAAAAGTGATGAAATTTGTTTTGACTTAAAGCAACAAATCAAAGACAAGATACAAAAGAGTTGTCCAATGTCTCTCTCAAAGATTAGATATACAATGTGTAAAAATTGCCATGCACCAAAGCTACCATTCGCTATTCTCAACAAGGACTCTATTGGCTTCCATGAATACACGGTTAATAATGTTGAATTTTTCAAGGCAGTCAAGGAGTGGCTAGGTAAATGCATTCACAAAAAGTACTTAGATCCTCAACTGTTTGATGATGTAGATTTGGATGCGGATATTCAAAAAAGAAGAGCTGAAAAGCCTTTCTGTCTGGCAAAGAATCTTCATTCTATGACCTCTAAAGTTCAGATAGACTCTCCAACGCTCTTTTACAACTACCTACATACAGATGAAATTGTTGACATGCTTGATAGAATTTATAGTAACGGAATTAACACAGCAACACAAAAAATAGTTTTCAGGAATGAGGAAAACGAAGAAAACGAGCTAAACGAAGCCGTAATTGAATGCATCAAGAGCAATAGTATTCGATTTATGGACTCTTATATTTTACACTCACTCTATGGTGATTCTCCTTCAAGAGTGTTTATTCGTAAGATGTTGGTCATTCCTGTTCGTTTTAGACCAATTTCACCAATTACAGTTTCAGCCAAAGAGGATGGCAGAACTATGATCACTTACGTTAGGACAGATGTTGATACTCACTATTTAAACATCTTAAAAACCAAGAGATTGTACGAAGAAATCGAATCTAAAGTAGGAACAGTTGAGGCAAGAGCTGACAACACAGCAGTTGCAGTACTTAGAGCTTTGCAATGCTATGTGAACGATATGATGGATAGCACAAGTAATACATCTTCGGGTTCAAACAGATTCTATTCCACACTCTTGAAGAAGAAGAAAGCCACCACCGTTACTAACCGTGGTATGAAACAATTGCTTGATAAGAAAGAAGGTTTAATCAGACAATCTATGATGGGTAAAAGAGTGAACTACAGTGCTCGTACCGTTATTTTGCCTGATGTGTCTATGGATTGTAATGAGGTTAGCTTCCCGCCATGTTCGCTAAAAAGATGTCATACATGGAGACAGTCACTAACTTTAACATCCACAAAATGAGAGAACTAGTGATTAATGGTGCCAAGCAATATCCTGGAGCCAACATCATTTGCAAGAGTGGCAAAAATCAAGCAGATGCAGCAAATGCTGTGAGTCCTTACACACGAGCACCGCTGTACATTCAATTATCAGTCATCAAATCCAAGAAACAAAGAATTGCTTTGGCCAATCAACTGCAAATTGGAGATGTCGTTTATCGTCACTTGCAAGATGGAGACATGTTACTCATGAACAGACAACCTACTCTTCACAGACCGAGTATTATGGCTCACAAGGCTCGTGTCATTGCTAATCAACGTGTTTTGCGTCTTCACTATGCCAGTTGTAAATCTTTCAATGCAGACTTTGATGGTGACGAAATGAATGCTCACTTCCCACAAAATCCAATTGCTCAGAGTGAAGCTCGACAACTCATGGCTGCACACTTGTCTTTCTGTACTCCAACAAGTGGTGAACCATTGCGTGGTTTGATTCAAGATCACGTTTCATCTGCTGTCCTACTCACACTTAAGGATAACTTTTTGTCACGAGAGGATTATCAAGAAATTCTTTACAGCGCGAACGTGTTTGGTGTAAATGAAGTTATTCAATTAGAACCTCCAACAATTTTGAAACCAAAGCCACTTTGGACAGGAAAACAGGTGATTACATCTCTGTTGAAGCATGTTGCTAAGCGATGTACTCCAGCAGGACAGCCCGTGTATGGAGTTAACCTTGATTGTAGAACTAAGGTTAAGGGGTCAGTTTGGGGAGGCCATTCAGAAGAGGGTACCGTCATTATTAGAGATAATGAATTATTGACTGGTATTTTCGACAAGTCGCAAGTGGGTTCTTCGAAATATGGTATTTTGCACGCATTCGATGAATGTTATGGCAATGAGGCCAGTAATATGCTCATTTCTTGCTTATCAAGAATGCTGACTTTCTACTTGCAATATTTTTCCATCAGTTGTGGTATTGATGACTGTCTTCTTTCCAAGCAGGGCGAAGAGGGTAGAATCTCTAGCTTGTCTCAAGCCAATGAAGCATGCCACCATGCAACTGCTTCTTTCTGTGGTCTTTCAAAGAAGAAGGAAGTGAATCAATATGATCATGATAAGGTGAAGGAATTTTTGGCCAAACACATGCTCAATCCAGCCATCACTCAACAAACTGGAGAAATTATTAACGAGAAGATTGTTCGTAAATTGGACTCTACTGTTAAGAAGAGTATCAACAAATTTACTACAAAGGCCATCAATGATGCCATTCCAATGGGTCAATACAAAGCGTTCCCATACAATATGCTATCTCTAATGACTGAAACAGGTGCTAAAGGTTCGATGGTCAACTCTTCTCAAATTGCCGTTTGTTTAGGTTTACAAGAATTTGAAGGTAAACGTGTCTCTGTTCAACCAAAAAGTGGTAGAACTCTTCCATCCTTTGACTCCTTCGATTCTAGCAATATTGCTAACGGCTATGTAGCAAGTAGATTCTTGACAGGTATTAAACCTCAAGAATTCTTCTTCCACTGTATGGCAGGAAGAGATGGTTTAATTGATACAGCTGTTAAAACAGCTCGTAGTGGTTATTTACAGAGATGTCTCATCAAGCACTTGGAAGATATTTCTATTCAATATGATGGTACAGTAAGAAACTCAAACAAGACAGTTCTCCAGTTCTCGTATGGTGGTAATAATATTGACCCAATCAAAACAGGCTACATGCATCAATTTGACTTTATGAGAATGAATGACAAACTGCTTGCTCAAAGATACAGAGAAGAATCCGCATTGGAATACACCAAAGATGTGAAAGAATGGCAAGAAAAGGCAAAGAACATGAAATCAACTGTGTACAAGGGAGATTACGTTACTGTTGAAAATCCATGGAATTACTTTGGTGCTGTGTCTGAAGCATTCCAAAACAAGCTTGACAAGTATATTGACACTACAAAGAAAACCATTCTCACTGACACTACAAAGAAATTCTCTCCAGAGAGAATTAAGAGATTAGCCTATTTGAAATATTTAAGAAGCTTGGCAAATCCAGGAGAGGCTGTTGGTATTCTTTCAGCTCAATCCATTGGTGAGCCTTCCACACAAATGACTTTGAATACTTTCCACTTTGCTGGTTTGGACATGGCCCACGTGACTGTCGGTATTCCTAGATTGGCTGAGTTGTTCATGAAAGGTACTACTCGAGTGCTCACAATGACTGTTCCTGTAAAGAAAGAATGTGCTCAATACGAAGTTGAAAAGATTTATCAATATGCAGATAGTATATCTAAGCTACCATTCTTCAGAGTTTTGACAGATATGGATATTCAAGAACAATTTAAATTCACTGCTGATGTCAAACAAAAACAAATCTCAGTGACTCTCTACTTTGATATGAAAGATATTACTCAATATTATCAAATTTCTAAGGAACTCTTTGAGAAGAAAGTTAAAACCTTGCTCATTCTCTTAACCGCTAAGATTATTTTCCCAAAGAAGTTATTATATGCTAGAATGAGATCCATGCTTGCTAAAGTTGCAAGCTTTGCTGGTCATGGAATTTCTAATACTTCTGATGCAGCAGAATCAGCAGAGAATGCCAGTGGAGATGAAGAAAAATCAAGCAACAAGAAAGACAAGTCTGCAATGGATGCATTTTCTGGTAAAGACACTGAAGCCATATTGAAAGAAGTCAATGATGAGGATAATAACCAATACACTGACAAGCCAAAACAAAAGAAGAAGAAAAAGAAGCACGATGACGATGATGACGAAGAAGAAGACGCCGCTGAAGTTCTTGATGAAGACGATACATCAAAGAAGGGCAAGACGAATGATTCTGATGTTCCACTGCCAGCCAGTGTTGATGACAATCTTTCGGGTGACGATCTTTTTATTTCTACTTTTAAGGATGCTCTTGGTGCCTATGAAGTGTACGATATTAACACCGATGAAGGAATTGTCAATTTTGTGTTCTCTCAAAAATCAGACTCTGGAAAAGTGTATATTGCTGAAGGTATTCAAGACGTGTTAAAGAATTGTTATTTACAGAAAGTCGATGGTATTGAAAACGTTACTGTTGTGCCCACAAATGAGGGATATGATCTTTCTATTGAAGGTTTCAACTTCCATGCACTTCACTCTTTACCTTCCTCTCACGAGTTATTAGACCTTAATCGGCTTGTGACAAATAATGTCAATATTATGGCTGACTATTATGGTATTGAATCAGGTTATGGTCTGATTGTAAGAGATGTGAAACATGTGTTTGAGATGTATGGTATGGATGTGAGTGCTGCCCACATTGAACTCATTGCTGATTATTTAACATCACGTGGTTTCTATACCTCATGCAATCGACATACCTTGAAAAACAGTCCATCCACCTTCTACCGATCCTCATTTGAACAAGCTTGTCAAAATCTATTGAAAGCTGCTGTTCGAAATGAGACGGATCAGTTAATTTCTCCAACAGCTCGAGTTGCCATGGGAACACCAGTCAAGTTTGGTACTGGTTCCTTCGATTTGCTCATTCCAAACAAATAGACTGAATCATCCGAAATAAAAACCTTATTCTTTTCAAAAAAAAACGAGCATACAGTAATGCCAAACGTGAAATCTTTTCAAAAAAAGGGTGTCATTAAATAGATTTCATTGAATCCAGACACAAACCCTCCATCAAACTC